>NC_033798.1:33182921-33224946 GCF_001876935.1 Asparagus officinalis
AAGTTGTAACTCAAGATGACAATTATCTCATTAATGAAGAAAGCAACAGTTTTCCACGCGAACAATTATGATTATTATCCAATCTAGGATGAATAACCATAATATTTACAGGATTTTTGGCAAACCCTCAGCCATTAACGGATTTGGCTTGCCTTTACAAATTACCGTTTAAATCGGGCTAGCATGCAGATTGTTTAAATCCATTCTGCATGTGACATTGTGCTAAAAGAATGAATTCTTTTAGACTTAGCGCTACAATTTTTTGAATACGTAGACTTACTCATCTCTTGCGGGGTTCTCATAGGATTTTTGGTAAACCATCAGCCCTCAACGGATTTGACATGACTTTACCGATTACCGTTTGAGTCGGGCTAGAATGCGATTTGTTTAAGTCCTATATTTTTTTAACTAGGAAAAACCTAACTAAAACAAATCCTATATTTTTTTTAGAAAAATAAGAGTTATTTTTTTATAAGAAGAAAAAGGGAAAACCTAACTAAAACAAATAAAAATAATAATCACTTTGCAATTACTTTAACTCTAGGGTTATGCCTAACTCAGCTAGACCATCTCCTAACCAAAAATTTCTTAAGTGAAAAGATAAAAGTTTTACTCGGTTAATTAGCCAGGTAAGGATAGGAACAGAGGTTGATCAGAGATCGATTAAGTACCTCGTTCCTTGCAGAGCGCTTTACACAACCCTTAAACCTTACCTTAGACACCAATTAATCCAAGAAACATAAACCGGTTCACCTAAAATTTCTTTGTTCCTTATTGACCTCGATTTCTTAGGGCCAACGTCTAATTAGTTTTATTAGGCTTGGGTTGTGTAGTGATGAATTAGTGATTTTTGGGCTAAGGAAAGAGTGATAAAATCCCTCACCTTATCTTAATTAAGGGGTTTTGCCCTTAAGAATATTTTTAAGTGTGTGCCAAATCAAGTGCTACAATCACTTTGGTGAATTCCTACCAACTATATGCAATGCAACCCTATGAATTAAAAGCGACTACAAAATGATGATAAAAAGAAAATCTTTTTTTATGGTTAACAATTAAACAAAAGTAAAAAGAGAGCTCTTGTTTGAATTTATTATCTTGTTAGTAAATATCAAAGTGGAGGGTGAATTTTATTATGGTCAACGAAAATATATATATTTTGGATCCTAATTGTTGCTAATTGTGAGAAACTAGCTATAGGTATGGAATTGAAAATATTAGGAAGAAGAGTTACCACAAGCGAATCTCCAAATCTTTGATCTCCATTCCTTGATCTTTAATCTCCAAGTAGTTCTTTCATAAGAAACACACAAGTTAAGGAACCAAAATAATTAAAACCTACTTAAGCACCTTCCCCGACAACAGTGCCAAAAACTTGATGAGGCATAAATATATACCCAAAAACTACAAGTGCACAATCAATCAAGTTATAGTATAAAGAGTTATCGATCCCACGAGGAAGGTGATTTTAAGAGATTATTAGAATTGGTTCTTATGTTGTGTGTGTGACAAAATAGGATTAAAGAATAAGTGTGAGAGTTATGATGAGTGAGAGTGATTGTTGTGAATACATACAAGTGACAATAAATTGAATTTTAGAGGAGAGAAGAAAGAATCAAAGAATAAAATAAAAAGCAAGGAAGAGAAAAGTGAAGAAAACAAAAGATGGAGGGTTCAATTAAAGATATGAGAAATCTAGAATTGAATCCACTAGCTAATCTCAATTATTAAATATAAACTATTCTTTTTTTTATCATATTTTAATTTAGATTTATTAAGTATAGACTATCAAACCATTTAAGGAAAGTATAACCTATCAAATTATCATCTAAGTCAAAATAAAAATCATAAAAAGAACAACAACAAGATAGTAATCCTAGAATTCATAAGTATAACCTATCAAACCACTCAAGATAAGCATAGATTATCAAATTCTTCTTCTATCATTTAGTTCTCTAGTTGATTATCCTATACATGATCATTTTAAGTGTAAGAGAATAATTTGCATAACATAAAGGAAATTAGACTAGTTTCATACAATTCTAAGATTCCTACAAGAATTAATTTCACATCTTAAGAAATAAAAACAAGAAGAAAAAGAACTAATTACAAAAAAAAAAATCTAAACTATGAATAAGAAAATAAATCTACTCTATAAATTAAAGTGCAAAAAGAAAATAAAAAGACAAGAAAATAAATCTACACTACAAACATGAATGTAAATCTAACTAATAAGCAATAATAAAGAAATTACTAAAAAGAAATAAAAGAGAAAAATAAAAGAAATGCAAACCTCCAAATAATTCTTCATCTCTATCTTCATAATCCAACAAAGAGAAGAAATATTTAAAGTGGTAAAAAAAATTATTTTATTAATTATAACAAAAGTTACAAATTTGGAAGGCCTTCTCAATTAAGAGTGGTCCTCCTCTCCAAATAGAGTTACAAAAATTTTTACACCCCTAACCCCTCACTCTCTACCCCTATTTATAATAAACATCAATGAATGAGACCCCTTGGATTGAATCTTTATCCAAAACCATCAAAAATCAGCCATTGATGTGTAACTGATTCGTCAGTATCGATGCCAGCATCGATGCTAGCATCGATGCCCGTATCGATGCCCGCATCGATACTAGCATCGATGTCCTATCAAATTTTTGCCTTCACGGATGGCTTCATCTCGTCAAGATAGGTAATTTTTATATATTATATATTAAATTTCGCCTTCCGGATTGAGAGATATCGTCATTTCTTTACGGCAAACTATCTTGAATATATTTTTTTTCATATTTGATTTTTTTTATTTTCTCCAGCTGCTACAGGCTACTCTGCTTGATTCTGGGCTTGGGTTTTTTGGTTCTTGGTTGTGTTTTTCATTTAATTCATAGGTTTTTATTGAGAGAAGAGATCTTGGGCTTTATTCTTCATTAACCTGCAATTAAAGATAAAAACAATTATTAATTACATACTTATTCATATAAAATAGATAATGAGGGTATAAAATTATAATAAAATATGATTATAAGGGGTCACGTAGGGCTGTCCAAAAAGCCCGCGGCCCAGGCCCGATCGGGCTGGAACCCGGCCCGATGCCCAGAGGTGACCACTGCTGCAAAATGTCGGGCCGGTCCGACCTCTGGTGACCGTTGAGCAGAATTGATCGGGTCGGGCCTGTAAGACCCCGTAAATTTTGATAATTTAAATATGTGATTATTAGTGAATAATAATATTTATTTATGATAAATATCTTCATAGCATGGTTGTGCATGAAAACCAGTGTTTTGAGCTTATGAGAATGTATATATGCATTAGTTATGGAGTTGAGTTTTGTAAATTCAAGAATCCAGATTTTTCAGCTCATGAGTCGACTCATAACTGACCATGAGTCGACTCATCAGGTTGAGTCGACCAATGACTGTCATGAGTTGACTCACGAAGTCTAGTTCTATTATCATAAGTTTCTGCTGAGTCGACTCATGAAAGTTTATGAGTCGACCCATGAGTCATGAGTCGACTCACGACTGACCGTGAGTCGACTCATCGAGGGTTTTCCAGTCTTGCGGTTTGGGTCAGTTTTGGTTATCGGGTCGGGTTTAATTGTTTATACATATATGCTCCTCTACCCGAAAACACTTCATTTCATCAGTTCTCCCCATAAACCCTAGTCCCCCTCTCTCCTCTCTCAAACCCTAGGTGTTCTTGGTGATTTTGGGACGTTTCAAAGGATTTTTTTGGCAGTTTCTTTTGGATTTTAGCGAAGGGGATCATTCTCCATCACATCTGAGGAGAGTAACATCTCGCCCAATCTCTCTCCCATGCTTTTATGAATTTATAAACATTTTTCATGAGTTTTATTGAGCCTAAGACATATTTTCAAATATAAAATGATGTTCTTATTAGTGTAAATGCTAATGATCATGTGTTTCAGATTTTTAAACTCCTACCAACAAGTTTTTGATGAAAACCCAGATCTGGGAATTTATTTAAAGAAATGAAAATATGAGTTTTATTTTGATTAAATGCTCTCTTTCATGTTTAGGGGTTAAATGTTAGGTTTAACATGCAATTAATCATTTCTCATGCTATGTATGAATTTTTCACTGCCTCATAGTTTAGAATTGATAGTTAGGGAGGTGTAGATCAGTATAGTGGAAGTATGGATCGAGATGGACGAGTTGTAGTTGTGATATATGTAGTTTTCAGCCCGTGAGTCGACTCACGACTCATCATGAGTCGACTAATCAGGTTGAGTTGACCCATGACTGTCATGAGTCGACTCACGAAGCCTAGTCACGTTGCCATAAGCATCTGCTGAGTCTACTCGTCAGAATACGAGTCCACCCATAAGTCATGAGTTGACTCATAACTAACCATGAGTCGACTCACGAAGTCATTTCCTGTTATCATATGTTTTCTGCTGAGTCGACTTGTAACAGATCATGAGTCGACCCATGAGACATGAGTGGACTCATAACTGAGCACGAGTCGACTCATCGAAGACTTTCTTGTCTTATTTGTGTTTCTGTTAAATCACCTGCTGTGTATATATATATAGACTGTGTTCATATGTTTGAGTGTACTGTTTATTGTTTTGAATATGAGAAGTTACGTTGTTTATCAGGTATTAAATTGCAGTGATCACGCATTACTATTTACTCCTCGTGTTGGGCACTCATTTCATTTAGTCCTCGTGCTAGACATTCATTTTACTCAGTCCTCATGTTGGACATGCATTACTATTTAGTCCTCGTGTTGGACACTCATTTTATTTAGTCCTCGTGCTGGACATTCATTTTTACTCAGTCCTCGTGTTGGACATGCATTACGATTTAGTCCATGCGTTGGACAATGGTTATATTCAGTCCATGCGTTGGACAATGGTTATATTCAGTCCATGCGTTTGATAATGGTTATGTTCAGTCCATGCATTGGACAATGGTTATATTCAGTCCATGCGTTGGACATTGGTTATATTCAGTCCATGTGTTGGACATTGGCTATATTCAGTCCATGCGTTGGACATTGGTTATATTCGATCCATGCGTTGGACACTCGTTACTTTCAGTCCATGAGTTGGACGTTTACTTTATATAGTCCATGTGTTGGACATTTAATCTATATAGTCTATGTGTTGGATACTTAATCGTTTTCGTACATGACACTTCTGGTGGCCTTGTCATGATTACATTTATCGGTAGAGATGGGTTTGTATTTATTTTGTTTATTGTTTCTTGTATTAGACCTCGGGTTTAGTATTTAGGGATTTACAATTGGAGATAAAAGGTATATACATGAGGGTTTTCCTTGTTTGGATTATTTCGCTCGACGTACCAACGCTCGTGTTGTAATTTCCTAAATACCAAAACCCATTGTTGTTAGGATGAATGATTTTATATTATTATGTATTAACTGTATTTTCATATACAACTAGCCCTATCCCTTGGGGTTGGTTGTGATGTTGCTCGCTAGCGCTTTGACGCTCATTGTCCCTCCCCCTTTCAGGTAACGAGCCAGGAGCCCGGAGAGTCGCAGGTTGTGGGCGACCCTTACTAGTGCCTATTTATCCTCTTATTAGATGTATTTTATTTTGTACTCCACTTGAGACATTTTTAGACTTGAGAGGTTTATGTTCTAGAGTTGTAAAGGCTGTTTGCCTTATTTCCTGTATCAGATATTATATACTTTGAGACATGTTGAGATCTCCAGATTGTTGTTATTCATTTCAGACGTTGACTATGTATTCCAGTTTATTTGGTTGATGAGATGTGTTAATTCGATATTCTATCATTTCATCAAGTATTTGTTAAAAAAACCTTTTACTTGCTTTGTACCTACACCTGTTGTCATTCCACGGTGTGGTGCATGGCAGGTTATTACACGGTGTGGTGCATGGCAGGTTTGACATCTCTGGTTTTACCTCGGACTGCAGCCTTGTGTGAACCCAGGGGCGACACAGTTGGTATCAGAGCCAGGTTCCAGTATCCTTAGGATCATCCTGTGTCGAGTCGTGGAGCTAGGTTAGAGTTTCTTAGGATTCATGTGTAGAGTCCGCTAAGGATTTTCTAGTATGAGTGAGGACGATATATGCGTATATCTCAAAATTTTGATTTTTTTTATGACAATTATTTTTGCTTAAAGTATTTGTGTGAATCTTGTATATTATGAAAATCGTATGGTGATATGTTATGTATATATATATGTATCTATTTTGACTCATGAACTCTTTTTGTTATATGCTTAGATGTCAGAGTATGGTATGCCTCGTACTCGGAGGTCTGGACAGGCTGAACCACAGCAACCCCCCCCCGAGCCACATCAGGCGCTACCTGAGCCGCAGCAGGCACCCCAGTACCTGATTGATCTTATGGCTCTCTTAGTCTCTAGGATAACAACAATCGAGGAGCTTGTGGAGAATCATATTGCACCACCACCATCAGTAGCTGAAACCGCCATTTCTCAAGAAAATGGGATGGCTAAGTTTCAGAAGAACAGGGAAGGGCACCCCAGAGACAAGGGTAAGAACAAGAGACCTTGGTCTGGACCTCAGCAGCAGCAGGGCCCTCATAAGAAGGGATCCCAACAGGATCAGAGAGAACAGCAACAGCAGCGGCGCAAGTTCCGGGGAACTTGTTTTAACTGTCGCAAGGTCGGACACAAAGCATTAGAGTGCCGCAGTGCACCAACAAGAACTCAGAAGGGAAATGTTCCGAATCAGTAGCAGCAGAAGACTGAGGGGCAGGTTCTAGCAGTTCAGGAGGTTCCCCAGGGTAAGATTGTCCCATATTCTCCAGCACCAGCGACAGAGCAGTCTTCATCCACCGGCAGAGTATATGCAGTAGTTCTGCATGATAATGGAGCAAGCAGATCAGTTTTGGAGGGTACGTCCCTCATAAATCCTTTTCCCGCCCGTATTCTTTTTGATTCGGGAGTTTCGTGTTCTTTCATTTCGTACGCTTTTTTGACTAGACTCCAAATCGTAGCTCAACCTCTAGACATTCCATTATTGGTTTTCCATCCCTTTAGGTGGGGTATCATTTCTGGAGAGCGTTTGTAGGATGTGTATTATTAGTCTAGGTGAGTCGGAGTTTGTCATAGATTTGATAGTGTTGCATGTGTCCGAGTTCGATGTCTTCCTTGGTATGGATTGGTTGTCATCCTGCCATATTAGTTCTGACTGTTTTAACGAAGATAGTTAGATTGCGAGTATCCGATGGGTCCGAGACGATTGTGGACACTTCTCAGGGCAATCGCTTTGCGGAGTCATTTCTGGCGTTCATCGAGGAGGTGATGCGACGGTATCAGGGTGTTGATTTACTGGAGACTAGAGTTGTCTCAGAGTACTAGGATGTCTTTTAGGACATACCTGGGTTACCTCCTGTGTGAAAGGTTGAGATTTACATTGAGTTGCAGCCGGGCACAGCCCCGATATCCCGCGCACCCTATCGTATGACACTAGATGAGATGAGGGAGCTTCAGACCTAGTTGGACGAGTTGTTAGCTCAGGGTTTTATTCGTCGGAGTCTTTCTCCGTGGAGAGCGCCGGTCCTCTTCGTGAAGAAGAAGGACGGTAATATAAGATTGTGTGTTGATTATAGATAGTTGAACATGTCACTATCCAGATTTAATAGGATTTATGACCTATTCAATTAGCTACGCGAAGCACAACATTTCTCGAAGATTAATCTTCGTTTTGGATTTATTGTGGTTGCGAGTTCGAGAGATGGATTTTCCCAACGTCGTGCTTTCCTGATTCGATATGAATCTTTTAAGTTTCTGGTCACACCATTTGGGTTGACCAATGCACCCGCTGTATTCGCGTATTTTATGAACCGAGTTTTTTGTCCCTTCATGGATCAGTTTGTGATAGTTTTATTAATGATATTCTCATTTATTCGAGGCCGGAAGCAAATCACGAGCAGCGTCTACGGTTATCTTTAAAGACTCTACAGAAGCATCAGTTATATGCCAAGTTCAGCAAGTATGAATTTTGGTTTTCAGAAGTTAGATTTCTAGGGCATGTCACCAGCAGAGAGGGCATAGCAATGGGTCTGGCTAAGGTTGTAGCAGTTCTTGACTTGGAGCCGCCAACGACGGAGACATGGATTCGTAGCTTTTCGGGTTTGGCCGGCTATTATTAGAAGTTTATCCAGGATATTTGTGGTCTACACAAATACATCATTGGCAGAGTTAGGAGATGTTTTGATGCAGACTCAGAGAGTAGTAACAAATATCTCGCAGCAATTAAGAGTACATGAGCAGACCTATTTCCACTTAAGACTTGGAGTTAGCAGCAGTGGTATTTGCACTGAAGTCATGAAGACTTTACTTATATGAAGTACAGTATGAATTATTCACGGACCATTAGAGTCTGAAGTATCTTTTCTCCCAGAAGGAAATCAACCAGAGACAAAGGAGGTGAATTGAGTTTACCAAAGACTACGAATTCGCGAATCAGTACATCCAAGGACCCCTAACATGTACAAGGGCCTAAAGAGACACTTTTGGATGAAGTGATATGCGTAGGAAGATTTCAGATTTATGTAGCTAAGTATCTTACCTGTCAATAAGTAAAGTCGGAACATCAGAGACCAGCAGGATCACGTCAGCCTTTAACCATTTCGGAGTAGAGTGGGCGGACAGTTTGATGGATCTTATCGTAGGGATTGTTGAAATCAAAGAAAGAGAATGATTCGATTTGGGTGATAGTGGATAAACTGATGAAGTCAATACATTTTATTACAGCAAGGACTAACTATACAACTGAGACGTATGCAAGGATACTCATTCAAGAGACTATTCAACTTCATGGAGTTCTAGATACGATAGCGTCAGATTGAGGTTTCAGTGTTAACTCTACATTTTTGGAAAGGTTTACAGGATTTCTTTTGAGTAATAGATTTATCTTTCTGTAATGTATTTTATTCACCGACAGATGGTCACACGTAAAGAGTAAATTAGATATTGGAAGACAGGTTGCGGATTTGTGTTGTTGACTTTCAAGGTAGCTAGGAGGATCATATTCCACTGATAAAGTTCGTCTAGGACATCCATTATCAAGCGACAATCGGTATGACCTTGGGAGGATCATATTCCACTGATAAAGTTCGTCTAGGACATCCATTATCAAGCGACAATCGGTATGACCTTGTATGAAGCAACGTGCGGGAGACATTTTCGTCTAGGACATCCATTATCAAGCGACAATCGGTATGACCTTGTATGAAGCAACGTGCGGGAGACATTACAGAATCGATTATATGTTGGGTAGAGCCGGAGAAAGGTTTAATACTTAGACCAAAGCTTATGAGACATACTACTGAGAAAGTAACATTGATCAGGGAGCGGATTCTAGCCGCTCAGAGTTGGCAGAAAAGCTATGCAGATAAGAGTCGAAGACCCCTAGAGTTTCAGATTAGGAATTTGATTATGCTGAAGGTATCGCCTATGAAAGGTGTACGACGATTCGGGAGGCGAGAGAAGCTCACGCCGAGATACGTTGGACCCTATCAGATTTTTGGAGAGCATTAGAGCTGCGTCATACAAACTAGACCTTCCAGCACCGATGTTTAGTATGCACAATATATTTCATGTTTTTATACTTAGGAAGCACTTTTATGATGTAGAGCAACAACGAATGATGAACGCACTGAAGATTTAGCTGTAGAATGGTTTGGCCACGATTGAAATCCAAGTTTGAGAGGTTTCTTGGGAGCGCGAGGAGGATATGTGACACGACTACCCACACTTGTTTGAGCAGGTAAATTAATTAAATTTATTTATGATGAGAATTCTTACTTGTATATATATATATATATATATATATATATATATTTAACACTAGAATGAGGGTATTTTCACTTAACTCTTAATCTTTCGGAACACATGGTATATACATGGGGGTTCATTGTTTGGATTTTTTGCCCGACGTATTAGTTCCGTTCGTTAGATTAAGGGTCGAGTAAGAATATTATCATTGTAGATCGTTAAGTATGAATATCGCTATATGCTTAGCTAGCGTTTAATATTACGAGATGTGTAGGTGTGCGGGTTGGATTAGACCCTTGTCGTGCTTTTCAAGTATCTTTATGAGTTAGATATGATTTCTAAATTTCGAGGACAAAATTCTTTTAAGGGGGAAGAATGTAAGACCCCGTAAATTTTGATAATTTATATATGTGATTATTAGTGAATAATAATATTTATTTATGATAAATATCTTCATAGCATGGTTGTGCATGAAAACCAGCGTTTTGAGCTTATGAGAATGTATATATGCATCAGTTATGGAGTTGAGTTTTGCAAATTCAAGAATCCAGATTTTTCAGTTCATGAGTCGACTCATAACTGACCATGAGTCGACTCATCAGGTTGAGTCGACCCATGACTGTCATGAGTCGACTCACGAAGTCTAGTTCTATTATCATAAGTTTCTGCTGAGTCGACTCATGAAAGTTTATGAGTCGACCCATGAGTCATGAGTCGACTCACGACTGACTGTGAGTCGACTCATCGATGGTTTTCTAGTTTTGCGGTTTGGGTCAATTTGGGTTATCGGGTCAGGTTTAACTGTTTATATATATATATAATCCTCTACCCGAAAACACTTCATTTCATAAGTTCTCCCCAAAAACCCTTGTCCCCCTCTCTCCTCTCTCAACCCTAGGTGTTCTTGGTGATTTTGGGAAGTTTCAAAGGATTTTTTTAGCAGTCTTTTGGATTTCAGCGAAGGGGATCATTCTTCATCACATCTGAGGCGAGTAACATCTTGCCCAATCTCTCTCCCATGCTTTTATGAATTTATAAACATATTTCATGAGTTTTATTGAGCCTAAGACATATTTTCAAATATAAAATGATGTTCTTATTAGTGTAAATGCTAATGATCATGTGTTTCAGATTTTTAAACTCCCACCAACAAGTTTTTGATGAAAACCCAGATCTGGGAATTTATTTAAAGAAATGAAAATATGAGTTTTATTTTGATTAAATGCTCTCTTTCATGTTTAGGGGTTAAATGTTAGGTTTAACATGCAAGTAATCGTTTCTCATGCTATGTATCATGTTTAGGGGTTAAATGTTAGGTTTAACATGCAAGTAATCGTTTCTCATGCTATGTATGAATTTTTTACTACCTCATAGTTTAGAATTGATAGTTAGGGAGGTGTAGATCAGTATAGTGGAAGTATGGATCGAGATGGACGAGTTGCAATTATGATATATGCAGTTTTTAGCCCGTGAGTCGACTCATGACTCATCATGAGTCGACTCATCATGAGTCGACTCATCAGGTTGACTTGATCCATGACTATCATGCGTCGACTCATGAAGCCTAGTCACGTTTCCATAAGCATCTGCTGAGTCGACTCGTCAGAATACGAGTCGACCCATAAGTCATGAGTCGACTCATAATTAACCATGAGTCGACTCACGAAGTCATTTCATGTTATCATATGTTTTCTGCTGAGTCGACTCGTAACAGATCATGAGTCGACCCATGAGACATGAGTCGACTCATAACTGAGCACGAGTCGACTCATCGAAGTCTTTCTTGTCTTATTTGTGTTTCTGTTAAATCACCTGTTGTGTATATATATATATAGACTTTGTTCATATGTTCGAGTGTACTGTTTATTGTTTTGAATATGAGAAGTTACCTTGTTTATCGGGTATTAAATTGCAGTGATCACGCATTACTATTTACTCCTCGTGTTGGGCACTCATTTCATTTAGTCCTCCTCGTGCTGGACATTCATTTTACTCAGTCCTCGTGTTGGACACTCATTTCATTTAGTCCTCGTGCTGGACATTCATTTTTACTCAGTCCTCGTGTTGGACATGCATTACTATTTAGTCCATGCATTCGACAATGGTTATATTCAGTCCATGCGTTGGACAATGGTTATATTCAGTCCATGCGTTGGACAATGATTATATTCAGTCCATGCGTTAGACAATGGTTATGTTCAGTCCATGCGTTGGACAATGGTTATATTCAGTCCATGCGTTGGACATTGGTTATATTCAGTCCATGTGTTGGACATTAGCTATATTCAGTCCATGCGTTAGACATTAGTTATATTCGATCCATGCGTTGGACACTCGTTACTTTCAGTCCATGAGTTGGACGTTTACTTTATATAGTCCATGTGTTGGATATTTAATCTATATAGTCTATGTGTTGGACACTTAATCGTTTTCGGACATGACACTTATGGTGGCCTTGTCATGATTACATTTATCGGTAGAGATGGGTTTGTATTTGTTTTGTTTATTGTTTCTTGTATTAGACCTCGGGTTTAGTATTTAGGGATTTACAATTGGAGATACAGGTATATACATGAGGGTTTCCTTGTTTGGATTATTTCGCTCGACGTACCTACGCTCGTGTTGTAATTTCCTAAATACCAAAACCCATTGTTGTTAGGGTGAATGATTTTATATTATTATGTATTAACTGTATTTTCATATACAACAACCCCTATCCCTTGGGGTTGGTTGTGATGTTGCTCGCTAGTGCTTTGACGCTCGTTGTCCCTCCCCCTTTCAGGTAACGAGCCAGGAGCCCAGAGAGTCGCAGGTTGAGGGCGACCCTTTCTAGTGCCTATTTATCATCTTATTAGATGTATTTTATTTTGTACTCCACTTGAGACATTTTTAGACTTGAGAGGTTTATGTTCTAGAGTTGTAAAGGCTGTATGCCTTATTTCCTGTATCAGATATTATGTACTTTGAGACATATTGAGATCTCCAGATTGTTGTTATTCATTTCAGACTTTGACTATGTATTCCAGTTTATTTGGTTGATGAGATGTGTTAATTCGATGTTGTATCATTTCATCAAGTATTTGTTAAAAAAAACCTTTTACTTGCTTTGTACCTACAACTGTTGTTGATTCCACTAGAGAGATAGTAATTGTGATGGTGAAACATGTTATTACACGGTGTGGTGCATGGCAGGTTTGACATTCTTGGTTTCACCTCGGACTACAGCCTTGTATGAACTCAGGGGCGTCACAGTTGGTATCAGAGCTCTAGTTCCAGTATCCTTAGGATCATCCTGTGTCGAGTCGTGGAGCTAGGTTAGAGTTTCTTACGATTCATGTATAGAGTTCGCTAAGGATTTCATAGTATGAGTGAGGACGATATATGCGTATATCTCAAAATTTTGAATTTTTTTTATGACAATTATTTTTGCTTAAAGTATTTGTGTGAATACTGTATATTGTGAAAATCGTATGGTGATACGTTATGTATATATATATGTATCTATTTTGACTCATGAACTCTTTTTGTTATATGCTTAGATGTCAGAGTATGGTATGCCTCGTACTCGGAGATCTGGACAGGCTGAACCACAGCAAACTCCAAGCCGCAGCAGGCTCCCCAGTACCTGATTGATCTTATGGCTCCCTTAGTCGCTAGGATAACAGCAATCGAGGAGCTTGTGGAGAATCATATTGCACCACTACCATTAGTAGCTGAAACCGCCATTTCTCAAGAAAATGGGACGGCTAAGTTTCAGAAGAACAGGGAAGGGCACCCCGAAGACAAGGGTAAGAACAAGAGACCTTGGTCTGGATCTCAGCAGCAGCAGGGCCCTCATAAGAAGAGATCCCAATAGGATCAGAGAGAACAGCAGCAGGAGCAGCGCAAGTTTCGGGGAACTTGTTTTAACTGTCGCAAGGTCGGACACAAGGCATTAGAGTGCCGCAGTGCACCAACAAGAACTCAGAAGGGAAATGGTCCGAATCAGCAGCAGCAGAAGACTGAGGGGCAGGTTCTAGCAGTGCAGGAGGTTCCCCAAGGGAAGATTATCCCATATTCTCCAGCACCAGCGGCAGAGCAGTCTTCATCCATCGGCAGAGTATATGCAGTAGTTCCGCATGATAATGGAGCAAGCAGATCAGTTGTGGAGGGTACGTCCCTCATAAATCCTTTTCCCGCCCGTATTCTTTTCGATTCGGGAGTTTCGTGTTCTTTCATTTCGTACGCTTTTATGACTAGACTCCAAATCGTAGCTCAGCCTCTAGACATTCCATTATTGGTTTTCCATCCCTTTAAGTGGGGTATCGCTTCTGGAGAGCGTTTGTAGGATGTGTATTATTAGTCTAGGTGAGTCCGAGTTTGTCATAGATTTGATAGTGTTGCATGTGTCCGAGTTCGATGTCCTCCTTGGTATGGATTGGTTGTCATCCTGCCATATTAGTTCTGACTGTTTAACGAAGATAGTCAGATTGCGAGTGTCCGATGGGTCCGAGACGATTGTGGCCATTTCTCAGGGCAATCGCTTTGCGGAGTCATTTCTGGCGTTCACCGAGGAGGTGATGCGACAGGATCAGTGTGTTGATTTACTGGAGACTAGAGTTGTCTCAGAGTACTAGGATGTTTTTTAGGACATACCTGAGTTACCTCCTGTGTGAGAGGTTGAGATTTACATTGAGTTGCAGCCGGGCACAGCCCCGATATCCTGCGCACCCTATCGTATGACATCAGCTGAGATGAGGGAGCTTCAGACCCAGTTGGACGTTTGATCGACGACCATAAGACATGCTTAGATCCATATACTGAAGCGGTGATGTGCTTACAAGATTGGTGGAGGTACGAGAAGTGAACGCAAGGCATCGATCGGATTACTATAATTGAAGATAAATTTGAAGAGTTGGGACTAGCAGATAGGTATAAAGATTAGATAATATTCATCAAATTGTAATTTTTATTTCTTAGCTTTAAATTTGTAATGAATTATTTCGGAAAAAGTTACAAATGATAGTGATATAGTTAAGTAGGTGCCAACCTAGTTGGAATATACTCATCTATTGTGATGTGACGAATTCCGAAATAAATTTATACTTATAAAGGATTTACTGATTATTAATAAAACAGTTATTTTTATCATCTTTTATTTTTATAATTTTTTGTACTTATAATTTATGTCATTTCAAGTTATTAAAAAATTTATGTCATTTTTTATAATTTTTATGTATATTTTATGATTTATGGGGATTTTTAAAAAAAATTAAAAATATTAAAAAATCCAAAAAAAACCGGTCCGGCCCGAAGCCCAGCCCGCTTAGGCCCGGGTCCGGGTCGTTTTGTACGGCGCGATCTGGTTTTTCGAGCCGGACCGGCCCGGATGGACTGCCCTAGGGTCAGGTAAGTAATAAGTTGAAGGAATGAAAGGTATTTCCTTCAATTTCTTAAAGCATGGCGGGTCATTTTGGTAAAGTCTAGGGATAATTTTTTACAACCTAACCACTATTCAAATGGGTCCCACCCACTAGACTCTTTATCTAGAAGTTTCCAATTTTCAACCTCAAAATTCTTTTTCTCTAAATCAATGTATTTAATATTTTCATGAATCACTTCTTCAATTCTCATTTTTTTTCTCTCTCTTTGCACGGTGAACGTATTATGTAGCATCAACTTAGAGCAAAATATACAAAACTAAGTTATAGATATCAGATAAAACGCAAGGGAAGAAAAATACTAGCTAAAAGTTAAAACATTCTCTAAAGAAGCTAAAACTAACAAATGAATATAATTTAATATTTAATAAAATAATTAGAATAATTTAATGTGATGAAAAATTTGTACATGGCATGTCCATTTGCACGTGCAAAGCTGCTAGTTGTTCTTAAAGACAATAAAGGTCTAATGGTTTTGTCAACAAAAACTTAAAGCTAATTAGCTAAACGTAGAAGGTATTTATTTTACTAACCCTTCAATGAAAAATATTAATAAAATTGGATCTAGCTGAGAATCATTCCGCTCTGTATCTTTGTTGTCCATTGATTTTAGTCATCTACTTTTTTGATGGGAAATATATTCGCTCAAATACTAAAATGTTTTATTCTCTCTCCAATAGGGGGTGTTTGTTTGCATGTAAGTGAAAGATGAAAGTGAGAAAATTACTTTTATTTAACAATTAAGGTGTTTATTTTTATGTAAGTGGTTATGAAAGTAAGATGCAAAAAAGTTGTTACATATGATTTCGGGGGTGTTTGGCAATCTGAAAGTGAATTTAAAATATGTAAGTTACTTTTTTTTGCAAATGACTTTTACATCCATGTCAACACGCAAGTAAAATACAGTGTTTGTTTGAAAAATTAAATTATTATCGAAAGTGCAATGTGAAGATGACGTGGCAAAATAAGATTAATTAGAGAGTATAATTAAAATTATTTAATTAAATTAGTTACTTTTTTGTCACTTTCATGTGACTTCACCATTTTTTTAGGGGAAGTTAAAATTGTATTAAATCTTATGTGATAACTTTCTTACCTCTCACTTTCATAACCACTTACATGAAAGCAAACACCTTAATTGTTAAATGAAAGTAACTTTCTCACTTTCATCTTTCACTTGCATGCAAACAAACACCCCTAATACAATTTTGACTTCCCCTAAAAAAATGATGAAGTCACATGAAAGTGATAAAAATATAACTAATTTAATTAAATAATTTTAATTATACTTTCTAATTAATCTTATTTTGTCATGTCATCTTCACATTGTACTTGCGATACTAATTTAATTTTCCAAACAAACCTTATATTTCACTTGCGTGCTGACATGGATGTAAAAGTCATTTGCAAAAAAAATATCTTATATATTTTAAATTTACTTTCAGATTGGCAAACACCCCTAAGTGGCGCTACAATCAAAATTAAATTTGCCCCTAAAATTCATGCATCTTAGCGATTAGCGTCCTAATCTGGTTAGCGTGCCGTTATGTGCTCAACTACTGCTGTCAAAAAAGTGCCAAGTAAAAGACAGCTAATCATGGGTCAACAGCTGTCACCACCCAACTTGCTATGGTAGCAATAAACGTGAAAAGTAACATATTTCCTACTCGATATATAGAACTCTCCTCAAAAACTTATAAAGATTCATCGTCTACTTTCAATTGAGACTATCCTCAAAGCACCGAGTTAAGCGTCAGAGAGATTTTGACCGAGAACAAGATGCAGTCTCTCTAAGCCTGACCTTAATGGTGCTTTTTCTAAACTTTGAGATGCCAACTAGCTAGGAGCTAATTATATATGTATGATCTATACGATTTGAGTCAATGGTCGCTCCTCTTACATCAATTTAAACAATACCTTTTCATATACAAGCATTACGCTGGTGCTCTCGCATGGGGGGATGTAGTTTTCTTAGTTTATATATTTGAATTCTTTATTGTCTATGAGTTTCTTTTTTAGTTATGCCCATCATGCTTCTTGTTAGATTCAATAATCATACACTCAAAAGAAAAACAATGGAAGAACAAGAGGAGCAGCCGCATCCATATGTAAAAAGGAGAGTCTGAGCTTAAAAGCTTAGGTTTTACAAGCATAAAAGGCATATATATATAAAACATGGCTAGCTAGGAAAAGACCAAAATGCCCTTGAGGGCTAACTGATATAACACACAAATATACGCTAACACGATGCGCCTGCTCCGGTATTCGTCGCTTTTATCTTGATAAAATTAGTTCAGATCATGAACCATGCTCTGATACCATGTTAGATTCAATAATCATACACTCAAAAGAAAAACAATGGAAGAACAAGAGGAGCAGCCGCATCCATATGTAAAAAGGAGAGTCTGAGCTTAAAAGCTTAGGTTTTACAAGCATAAAAGGCATATATATATAAAACATGGCTAGCTAGGAAAAGACCAAAATGCCCTTGAGGGCTAACTGATATAACACACAAATATACGCTAACACTTCTAAAAATTGAATTGTACTAATTATTTTAAGTTTTGTCACTTAATCTCCAATAACTTTTGGCGAAAAACCCCTAATAATGATTGTTTGTAATTTTTAATTTTTATATGGAGTTATTTGTAATATTCAAACTTTTCAGATGTTTGTTTTGATAATTTTTGAATTTTTAGGGTCTGCTAGCAATTTTTAGATTTTTTGAGGACTTTATACAATTTTAGACTTCTCATGGGGTTGTTTCTAATTTTCAAAAATTTAAGAATGTCGATTGTAATTTTTCATATTTTTAGGAATTTCTTGCAGTTTTTTTATTTTTGAGGTAAGAATTGGGCAAGTTGCCCTATCATAATATGTAAAATTTATTAAAACCAAAACACATTACATGATATGGTATCTACTCTTGATTTGTAGTGGAGCCCCCTTCGTAGAGGAGTAGACCTTTGTTGTCACTCTACAAAAATGAGAAATACGCATGAAATCACTTGTAGATTGTTGAATAACAAGTTTCTAATATATTTCCTAATTTATTTTGGTAACAGGTTATTGGGATTCCTAATATGTTTTGGTAACAAGTTATTGGGAGTCCTAATCTGTTTTGGTAACATGATTCCTAATCTGTTTTGGTAACAAGTTATTAGGATTCCTAATCTGTTTTGATTTTGGTTTTAGAATTCAATCTGTTTTGGTAACAAGTTATTAGGATTCCTAATCTGTTTTGATTTTGGTTTTAGAATTCCTAGTATGCTTTTGGTTTTTTTGATTTTGGTTTTAGAATTCCTAGTATGCTTTTGGTTTTAGGATTTCTATATATATAGGAACATGTTCTAGGTTTGGAGAGTAGCGAAGGGGATATTTGGAGCACAGAAAAGAGGTATTTTCTGAGCTATTGGTTATGGTTTTGTTTGGAGAGAATTAGAACTTTGTTGGTGAGATTAATTGGTGAGTTTGTGTGATTTTGTAATCTGGTTTTGTTTGGAGAGAATTAGAACTTTGTTGGTGAGATTAATTGGTGAGTTTGTGTGATTTTGTAATCTCAGTTTGTACTCTTCTTCTCTATGAGTTTGTGTGATTTTGTAATCTCAGTTTGTACTCTTCTTCTCTATTAGTGAAAACCACATCCCCTTCTTACCCCATGGACGTAGGCAACTTGCTGAACCACGTTAAAATTGATTGTTTGAGTTTGTGTTGTAATTTTGCATTGTTTGGCCTTCTCTCAGCTTTTGTTGGATTTGGTCTCTTGAAGCACATCGGTTTGGCTTTGGATTCCGCCGCGCACAACAAGTGGTATAAGAGCTTAGGCTACGTTTGGGCTAATTGGAGGAGTAGATCGTTTTGGAAGTTCGTCTAGGGCTTCAGGTGGTGATAAAGATGGTATTTTTCGTATTTGTACATCTCGTTTCCGTCGTGCGGGGTGAGATCTTTCGGAGGCTCTTATTAGGGTCTCAATTGGAGATTGAAGTCCTTTGAGCACATTGGTATGATCGAGAAGACCGAGATGGAGTTTAGCACTTCTATCCATCAAGCGAGAGGTCTTTTAGGTGGTGTTCATTCAGGCATTTGGGGGCCTTCCAAGGAGACACCATCGGAAGGTAATCGATATTTGGTTTCCACAGTTGGGGACTGTTCTAGGCATTGGTGGGTTGTAACCAAGTCCCATTAGTATGAAGTCCTAGAAGTCAACAACAGATGGAGGAAGTGTATTGGCAGAAAGGTGATCTGTTATTCTGATTTTGGTAGGTATCCTTTCTTGCATTTGTGCCGAGCTCACGGTAGTTTGAGACACTTCATTGGAGAAGAAACATTAGGGCGATGAGATGAGATGATAGTTTTGATGGGTCGTTCCTTGCTGGAGAAGGATCGGCGTTGGTTGTCAAGCATTGGATTGCAGAGAAGTTTTGGAGCTTCGACATATTTTGGTCATCTTAGTCATAGGTTACCGATTGCTGCGTGTGGAGATTTTGGATGTGGTGGAGCTGCTTTAGATTTTGGGTTGTATCGGATGCTTGGTTGCCCAATATTTAGTCACATCGAGGATGTGAGATTTGATCTAATAGCACATTTCAGATTCAGAGGCTCGTTTGGTTATCAGTTGGGAGGCTCTGATTTTGTTCTGAGCAGGTATGTTATTTTTGACTCTTAGCAGGTGGAGCGTATTGATCAGATCATTGGGATATCGCAGCGGGTGGAGGGTGATGCTACTCCACATCAGGTAGAGATTACTCCACATACTTCAGATCATTCTGCATCGTTTGGGATTCTAGCCGAGGCGACACAGATTGGAGATCATATTGATATGGATGTAGATGATGAGTTGGTTTTGGATTCAAGTGCAGCTGGTGGACATAGTTCACATTTGATTATGGCCATTGGTTCACCTCAGGTGGAGATGTTTGGATTATTTTACTTTGGGGCCATTAGGAGAGCTATCAGCCGCAAATTTGGTAATGATGTTGGAGAAGGGTTGTGAACTTTTCTATTGGATTGAGGGCCTTCGGATGCCATTTGGTGAACTACGTGAATGCTTGATTCCTTGGGGAAGAGGATAGGTAGGTAGTTATTAATGATGCAACCGGTTTGGTGAGTTGATACCGATATTTGGAGAGTGTTCACATTATCGTTTAGGTCTTGACTTGTTGTGGATTGAGTCCATTATCATGGATTTGTTCCACTTCGTACTGGACGCAACAAGCGGGACGTTTGATTGTTATTGGTGTCGGCTCAGTTTTGGAAACACTTCGTCGAGGTGGAGAATTGTTAAATAGCAAGTTCCTAATATGTTTCCTAGTTTATTTTGGTAACAGGCTATTAGGATTCCTAATATGTTTTGGTAACAGGTTATTAGGATTCCTAATTTATTTTAGTAACAAGATCCCTAATCTGTTTTGATAACAAGTTATTAGGAATCCTAATCTATTTTGATTTTGGTTTTAGAATTCCTAGTATGCTTTTGGTTTTAGGATTTCTATATATATGAAGAGGAAGATGTCAAATGAAAAGAAGATAGATCAACACCCGTTGCAGCAACATGAACAGGAATTTGCAGGTCATCCAAAACGTAAAGTCCCCCCTTTCTACGGCCTGTCCCAATCATTTTCTTGGATTTTGGATCCTGCACATGACAAGAGGTAGAAGAAAAATGAACAGAATATCCAGAATCACATAATTGACCAACAGAAACAAGACTCATAGTCAACTTTGGAATGTAATAAACATCAGATAAGGATATATTTGTTGTGTGAATGGTACCAATGCCTGCTAATGGCATGGGTGTGCCGTCAGCAGTCATAACAGAGGTAGATGGGGGATCACTAGTCATGGATATAAAAGATGAATGGATTTGTTCCACTTCGTACTGGACGCAACAAGCGGGACGTTTGATTGTTATTGGTGTCGGCTCAGTTTTGGAAACACTTCGTCGAGGTGGAGAATTGTTAAATAGCAAGTTCCTAATATGTTTCCTAGTTTATTTTGGTAACAGGCTATTAGGATTCCTAATATGTTTTGGTAACAGGTTATTAGGATTCCTAATTTATTTTAGTAACAAGATCCCTAATCTGTTTTGATAACAAGTTATTAGGAATCCTAATCTATTTTGATTTTGGTTTTAGAATTCCTAGTATGCTTTTGGTTTTAGGATTTCTATATATATAGGAACACGTTTTAGGTTTGGGAAGCAGCGAAGGGGATATTTGGAGCATAGAAAAGAGGTATTTTCTGAGCTATTGGTTATGGTTTTGTTTAAAGAGAATTAGAGCTTTGTTGGTGAGATTAATTGGTGAGTTTGTGTGATTTTGTAATCTCAGTTTGTACCCTTCTTCTCTATTAGTGAAAACCACATCCTCTTCTTGCCCCGTGGACGTAGGCAACTTACCGAACCACGTTAAAATTGATTGTTTGAGTTTGTGTCGTTATTTTGCATTGTTTGACCTTCTCTCAGCGTTTGTTTGATTTGGTCTCTCGAAGCACATCGGTTTGGTTTTGGCTTCCGCCGCCTACAACATAGATACCCCAAGACTATATACAAGGAAGTAAAGAAAGATTAGAGAGTAGCAACCCAAAATAAGTATGTTAATTACAAAAGAGACTGTCCAAAAGATGGTATAGTAGTATGGCCAGAAGATCGGCAGGCTAATGCCAGCTAGGGGATACCTACGTCTCCATTGCTGTCTTCACTGGAGGCGATGAGATTAGAAAAACCTTTTTCCGGATGAGAGTTCTAAGATTGAGGTTCTTCAATGTTGCTGCACCTGTCCAAAAAGGAGATAGTAAGCAATCTTGGATGCCAATTGTTGGGGGGTAGATACTATGCCTGAGCAGATGAGGTCATTGCAAGCTCTCCATAGACCCAACATATAGTTGAAAAGCAGAATCTCCGTAGGTGGCGCGCTGAAATCTTAATGGACCTATCGTGGCATATGTCAAACAATGTTCGGTGAGAAGAGGGAGATTTGGAATGCCAACTCTAGGGAGGAAAAATGCCCAAACTTGTTTGGCAAATTAGCAAGTAAGAAAAAGGTGGTCGTGAGATTCCTGGTCTCTGCAAAAATGCTCGAACCTGTAGTTTTTGGATTGTTTGTAATTTTATGGGTAAATCTAAAAATATGAATGGTTTGAAAAGCACACATTGGCTTTAAAAGATAATGTTGGTTAGTGTAAAATTATGGGGAATACCGTTATGTGGATTAGCTACAAAATATCAAAATATTTTGGAGGTTTTCTACAATTTCTAAACTTATCTAGGGTTTCGAAAATTTTGGGGCTTAGTACCAAGTGCCCAAACTTATTAGAGTTTTAGTGAAACTTAAACATTAAAAAGTTAAGACGAGCCATATGACAATCTTTTGATATGTAAGACTACAATAAACTATCATTCTCTCTTCATATATAAAGGAAGGACTGTTATGAGGCATTCAGTGAATTTTAAATTTTTTGGGGTTTAATAATTAAACACTCAAGTTGGATGGAGATTTAGTAAAATTTAGTCTTTAAAAAATTAGGATGGACATGACGTAATATTTTGAGATGTAAGTCTAATATTAAATCATTAGTCTCTCTTTTATATGTAAAAAGAAAAGAAAATTAAACATATGATTATTAGATGTTTTTTTAGTTATGGATAGTTTTGATTTGAATAGGATTTGCTAAATATTTGAGTATAGTTTAAATTTGCTAATTGTAGATATATTTAATTTCATGAGGATTCTTAGATGAATATAATATTAGGTGTCTACATGCCACCTTCTCATAAGATAATGTGTGTCGACTTGTTAATTTTTCAGTATGATATATGTCAATTTTCTATCGCTTTAAAAGTACCACCAATTTTTCTTTATACATAAAGGAGAGATACTTTGTCTGCTGGATACTTTTTTTCTAAGCTGTTTATTACAACTATATTTTATAACATTGTTTTAGTAAATCATAACTACAAAGTCTACAATTATACTTGTAACTTTCCACGAACGGAATATTTACTATATGGTACTTCGAGTTCAGCTGGGGGAGAAAACCCATCATGTTTGATCTCGTGCCTACACTCTAACCAGCTTGTGAGTTTTTGAACAATAACTGTAGGTGGACTGTTATTCCTTGAGGCCAAAAAGAGACTAGAGGCATTAACTCATCTGCAAACATTTCTTCAGTCCATGCCTTCTACTGAAACAATACAACACAAAAATGTAATCATAGAGTAGAGACAACTCATGTACTCAGTAAGCAACGACTTGTTTCCTCTGAAGAAGCCAGCATCAATGCAGATATTGTTAATCACGCAATAGTTATAAGATGTTCTCATTGCCTTGTAATCTTGAACAAATTTCATGAGAAACATTGAAAATCTTGAGCCAAAATTTCACTTGCTTTATGTTCCCTAAGTGTTAATTAGTTAATAAGATGTTTATAAAATTGAATAGAAAGGGAAGAAGAAAAAGAAAGTTTTGAGATTGTACAATTAGAAACGAAAAAGTTTGAACAAGATTTTGTTTTGTTTTCGATATCTTGTTATATTCCTCCAAACAACAAATTGGGAGGCTATCTTTTTGCAATGGTGACCTTTTGGAGTGTCAAAGCAGGGTGTGTGAACTGATATTCATTTTTAACTGAATAGAAACGGTTTGTATGCCTAGCTTTTATAGATTACCCATACTATTAGAAGCACACGCATGCGAGCGAGCGGTTCTAACCCTTAAATGGGGGGAAATTACAATTTTTTTAGTGTCAAAGCAGGGTGTGCGAACTGATATTCATTTTTAACTCAACAGGAACGGTTTATATGCCTAGCTTTTATAGATTACCCATAATATTTGAACCACACGCATGCGAGTGAGTGATATTGACATTCTAAATGGGGGCAAAATTCCAATTTTGCCCCCTTTTTTTCCATTAGAGGGTAAGAACCGCTCGTTCGCTTACGGACAGTTCTGATAGGATGAGTATTAGCTTTTTGAGGTAGCGGAAGTGTAATCTATTCCTTTATACAAATAGGAGGATCAAAGAATAATTGTTCATGCTATAGTAAATTCAACAGTAAATTAACTACTATAGCATGAACAAGTAGGCAGGACAATTTGAATTTCAAATTTTAAAAAACTCAAAGCCAAAGTAATAGATCCACTTTGCAACCCAAAGCCCAATACCCGCTCTCCTGTAAATTTCACAAATAATAGAGAAATAAATAAATAAATATAATCTGTAAATTTCACAAACGGCTCGAAACCCCACTCGACTCTCACACCTCCAACTCCTTCACGATTTTCCTCTTCCCAAAATTTCCTTCAATTTCCAAATTCGAAACACAACAAAAACCCTCGAATCTTGAGCGAGCTCAATCAAGCTCTCGCTCGCTGCTAATGCGCAAGAACCTCTCCAAATTGTTAGCTTCCGCCGCCCGAAGAAGCTCATCGATTAGCGAATCCTTTCCTGCGGCGACGGCGGAGGAGGATCTCGCGACGAAGAAGAAGATATTGAAGGACCCCTACGTCGCCGCTTCCTCTTCGAGCGTAAAAAATTCGAAGAATGAGAAGAAGAATAAGCCGCTTATCGACATATCGTCTCAAGTGCTGACGAGGTTTAAGAAATCGGCATCCAAGAAGAAATCTAGCGAATTTTCTACTCCTGATACTGATATTTTAGCGTTTCTCTAGGGCAAAGTTTTGATTTTAAAAGAACATGCTACATGTTTGATTAAATTCCTTAAAGAGATATACGATATTTTTTCGGGGGGTAATTATGGAAGGAAGTTTTAGTTAGTCCAGCTAATTTGTTGCTATTATTACTAATTATTGTGTTGTTATGTGGTCCAAGTTGTCATTTTGATGTTGTACGCTTCCTGTTTGATTAAATTACTTAAAGAGATACGTCTAATATTTTTCTGGCAGAAAATCATGGAAATCAATTTAGCTATACTTGCATAATTAGAAGATTTTCTACGTTTGATACTGATTTTAATGTTTCAAGAAGAAGTTGTGATTCTTTTTTTTTTTTTTTGTGCAGTGCATGCTACCTATTTGATTAAATTCTTAGAGATAGGCACTGTAGCTTATCTTTTGGATTTTTTGTGCAGTGCATGCTACCTATTTGATTAAATTCTTAGAGATAGGCACTGTAGCTTATCTTTTGGGGAATGGATTTTGGAAAGAAAAATCTTATGATTAAATTCTTAGAGATAGGCACTGTAGCTTATCTTTTGGGGAATGGATTTTGGAAAGAAAAATCTTAATTGCATAATTCATTTGCATAATTCATTCTTCATGATGATTACTTTTTGATCACTTTGAGATCTTGCATTTTAGCCAGCGCATCGTCCTAATTTTGCTTTTGATGCAGAATTCAATCTCTCCAATGAATTTCTAAAGGCATATTAAATCTCTTAGAAGGATGAATGTTATTGTGATTTACCTTTTTTATTTTATACAAATGAAAGTTCAAACATAGTTATAAACTTGAAACCTCAAACTAGAAGTGACAATAGTTTGAGAAATTAAATAGAATTTGGAAACTTAATCTCTATAATTCTTCCCGTTTTATGAGAAATCATAATTTGGCGTGAATTCAAAATCGTTTTAAAGATGATAATTGTAGCAAGAGGAGGATTACAAGAGATTCGAGGACTCACCGGGGGATTTGATAAGGAGAGTCAACAATTTCTCCATGTTTTTAGTAAGGTTCAAGGATCTGCAGTGGAATCAATGATTGATTTGCTTACTAATTCAATGAGAGTCCTAATCCCAACTCAAGCAGCTCTTCAAATTTGAGGTTTAATTCTTACTCTCCTTTTGATTTTACTTCAGCCATTATCTTGTTTTCTACAAACCTTTTTCATCATTAAATATGTTTTTCAACTGTTCGACCACGGATTGATGGAAGTGAAAGCATATTTAGTCTATTAATATGATCTTGGATGTTTTGGTGGAGAGCTCAATGGACGCCCTAACACAAGCATCTCTTGAAAGCTAAGAAGGAATTATCACTCTCTTTTTTATTTAATTTTTTTAAAAATTCATAGCTTACTTTAGTTGGAGTAATGTAGCTGAGATTGAATTTCTCTTGAACTTTAAATTTTGTTAATGCCATTTTGTTTAATATTGCATTTGTTAGAGATGGCCTTTGGGGTTTGCTTCGACACGTTTTCATAGAAATTGGGAATTGGTGAAGGATGTTGTCTTTCTAAGCTCTTTTCACTCAGTCATGACCACATCTCTTAACAACTAAAATAGCATTCATTATAATATCATGTGACAAATTAACTTTGTCATATATTATTATAGAAATATAATTTTACAACCACATGCAATTAGTGACCTTATTTGTTTTATAATTACTAATACATGAATGCTAAGTTATTATAAATATACTATCAAAGACATTGTAGGGATTGTGAAGTCTATTCGATAGGAGAGTACACAAATTCTGGGAAAATGTCGACACGTAGATCTATTAAACTAATAGATGAAGAGTAAGATTGTATTATAACTTAATGCCAAGTTCATAGACATAGTTATTATTAATATGAATAATTATCTCTTACAGGGATGACGAGTGTGTGGTCACATTATGGAATAAACTAGCAATCGACTTTGACTCCAAATTTAAAGATCATGATACAAACAATGTTGTTATGATGGTGACTGGAGTTTTAGTAAAAAACTTCAGAGGTAAAATTTAAATCAACGTCTATTATATATTTAACATTTAGAACTATAAATATGCATTAACCTTTGTATGCATGTATTGATACATAGGTAACAATACAGTTTCATCAACGACAACAACAAAAGTGTACTTCAATATTTAGGAAGCAAGAGTCAAAAACGTACTACAAAGGTGATATGGTTACACTATAGTATACATTATTGTCACTTTGTGAAAAATAATGTTGAATTAATGAATTGTGAACTATCTATATAACTGATAATAACTTATTGATTATACATGTAGGAATACTCACAGTGAGAAAAACTTGCAGTTAGTGACTTCATCTGTCAATTTCTTTGATACTCAACCAGAATCAATAAAGGCTTTAGAAGAAACAATTTATGAAGTTGTATATTTCGATGCTCCAAGAAATTCATAGGTAATACAAATCTATCATTTTATTCAATTTATAACTACATAATTGCTAACTACATGATAATACCAGCTCTTTCAATTATAGGACTACTTTTTTATATGAGATGTGCAAAAACAACACCTATTCCCACACAAATAAAGCAATAAACTGAATATAAAAAACATAGCACCTAGATGTGCAAAAACAACACCTATTCCCACACAAATAAAGCAATAAACTGAATATAAAAAACATAGCACCTATTCCCACAAAATAGAGCAATAAACCCACACAAATAAAGCAATAAACTGAATATAAAAAACATAGCACCTATTCCCACAAAATAGAGCAATAAACTGAACAAAAAATATCACAAAATAGAGCTAAAAAAGCTCAAAACTAGCATCAAAATATCAAAAACAACACTTATTCCTACACAACATAGAGCTAAACAAGCTCGAAATTAGCTTGAATATAACAAAAATAGCAACATTAGCTCAAACAGAGCTCATAACTGAACCTATTTACACAAAATACAGAGCTAAATAAGCTCGAAATCAGCATGATCATATCAAAAATAGCACCAACTGAAAATAGCACCAATTCCCACATAAAATTGAGCTAAAGAAGCTCGAAATCAGCATGAAAATATCAAAATCAACACCACCAGCTCAAACAGAGCTCAGAACCAAACCTATTTACACAAAATACAGAGTTAAACATGCCCGAAATCAGCATGATAACATCAAAAATAGCACCAGGAACTCAAACAGAGCTCAAAATAGCACTAATTCCTACACAAAATAGAGCTAAACAAGCTCGAAATCCACACCAGAATCCATGAATACTTATTGGGGCTCAGGATATAAATAGATTGGCCATAAAAGATTGTCTCTCCTATAAAACTATGATGCAATATAAGCTGCTCTTCTGAGGGATTACCTCAGCTAAACATTGTAATATCAATGTAGGTTGTATTCCACACAAAATTGCCTCGCCTAAACATTACATAATTAATTTAGGACGCATTCTCAGTTTGTTATTATCATCATTGCCCATCTAAATAAACATAAACAAAAAGAACCTATACTAGAATTGAGTACCAAAGAAAGCCATCCATCAGTAAGCTCAACAAAAAGAACCCATATCAGAACGTGTACTTCACATACTACTCATTTTATCCTCATCTGAAGAGACATGTATGTAATGTATTCATGTCACTACACCAGTAGCCATCTGTAGGCGTATAAAACTGCCTATAGGTCCCTTAACACAGCTCGACAACGCCGATTCGACGAACCGACCATCGGGCGACGTATGCAGACACGATTGTTAGTCCACAACGCCGAAGCCAAGCGATACACGACGAAGCAGATTAACGAGGCTACGAAGCTAATGAACCGCACGCAAACAACGGAATAAATCCACTCGTGTGCGGAATCAAGCCAAGGGTTCGAAGAGTCAACGAGTCATCCAACCAAGGGCAGACTCGGACGAATCACGATCGAATCAAGATCAGTTTCAGACTCGAACTCAGAAGTGGATTTACTGTCAAATCAGGAATCGGATTTACTGCCAAATCAGATCAACAAATCAGAGTCTAAGTCAACCGAATCACGGACTGAACCGAAAACGTAAAACCGGAAAACCACGCCTAAGGGGGGCTCGGCCAACTACGCCGTTCGTCAAACGTCGTCGTGGGGAGGCCGAGCCGCGTTTAAAAACCCTAAAAGAGTTAACTCCGAGTCAACGCCGTGAACCCTAGTCAACGTTATCATATACTGCAAGTTAAACGAATCATTTACCCGAACGCGGTAAAAAAAAAGTTACGAGTGTAGAGACTTGCTTCTGAAGTACATACCAATAAGGTATATGGTATAAACGTATCCTATTTTGTTGAGAAGTTTACCTGTGAAGAATATTTTTAAATATTCTTCAAGCGATAACACTCAACGACAACTACGCCGGACAACGGTCGCGCGTCGGCCCAAAACAAGAGGCGCTCGACGTGTGAACCAACAAACATGAACCGCTAAAGATCATAAAATCAGATGCGAGCTTGCTTTTCAAATTGAGAATTCCGACAACCTTCACGGACACATTAAATGCCGGGCGGAGGCGAGCGAAGGGGCGCTTTACAGACGTTCGACCCAATAGCAACCCGAATAGCCTGAAGCGATGAAGGAATCAGAAAGAATAGAAGCCACTTCCAACAGAATCCCGAAAGGATGGCAGAGCAAGTGCGAGAGTTCCAAAGAGATTTCCATGACTCTTCTATAAAAAAGAACGAGCCTAAAACTTGGAGGGAGTTGCGTCGCAGCCACGGATCTCAATCCCGGTCGTGGAGGAGGTCGAATACGAGTTCGACCAGCAGAAGTTCGAGGAATACTTGTCGTCCTCGTCCGGATCAACCTCCCCCCGCAAGTCCAAGAAGTCCAAGTTCTCCTCCAGGAAAAAAACTCGTTGGTTTGAAGAAGTCGAAGCCACCAACGAAGATCTCGCCCCGTTTGATGCCAAAGTCGCATCGGGTGAGATTCCTCCAATTCCCAACCAGGTCAGAGCTGCTCTGGCCAACCCTTCTGCCGCGGAGGGCGTGGTGACTCTCTCGAAGAGAGCCCGCCAAAGGCAACGTCAACGATTTGCGAAACAGTTCGCAAAGGCCATGGAGTCAGTTGACGGGATCCGCTACAACGCGGATCTGAAGAACATGGTCAAACCTTCTTACAGTTAGGACCACAGTCAAAATCCCCTCTCGATTCCCCCAATGAACGAGAGGTCCACAAATCGAGCGATCAAACCTTCCTACAGTTAGGATCGTCTCAAACCTCCCAATTGGTCAAACCTTCTTACAGTTAGGACCACAGTCAAAATCCCCTCTCGATTCCCCCAATGAACGAGAGGTCCACAAATCGAGCGATCAAACCTTCCTACAGTTAGGATCGTCTCAAACCGCCCAATTGGTCAAACCTTCCTACAGTTAGGACCACAGTTAAAATCCCCTCTCGATTCCTCCAATGAACGAGAGGTCCACTTTCAAATCAAGTGATCAAACATTCCTACAGTTAGGGTCACCTCAAACTCCCATTTGGCCAAACCTTCCTACAGTTAGAGTCAAAACCATAATTCACTCTCGATAAACGAGAAATTCACCTTTAGTTCGGTAATCAAACCTTCTAACAGTTAGGATCATCCGAAGTTTTCGATTCTCGGAGTGGAGGTCCCGCTCCTAGTTTCATCGTTCCGGATTCTTTAGGATCATCCGAAGTTTTCGATTCTCGGAGTGGAGGTCCCGCTCCTAGTTTCATCGTTCCGGATTCTTGGGGTGGAGATCCCACCTCTAGTCTCCTTTCTAGCTGAAGATAGAATATAAAATTCTTCTTCTTTAGTGTCGGGAGATAGAATATAAAATTCTTCCTCTCCCATTTCGGGTTCGTCTTTGCCCCAAGAGAAGACACCACCTTTTTTTCAACTCCCAAAATCTATGCCTCACAGGTACTAGGAAGTTTATCCCGAATCCTAAGCAGGGATAAGTCTGCGCCTATCCGAAGAAGAAGACACCAGAGTTCGATTCTGGGGTATTCTATCCTGAAACCTAAGCAAGGATAAGTCTGCGCCTAACCCGCGCTGCCGGTTAGTTCTTAACCGTTAAAAAGAACACCCGTTCACATATTCAACATTGTGACAGGTTGTTATTAATAACACCAGAATCCATGCCTTACACGCATGGGGAATTTCATCCTGAATCCTAAGAAAGGATATGCCGACATCTAACGCGCGTCGCCGGTTTAGTCTTTCTCCGTAGAAAAAGACACCAGAATACCAGTCTGGGGTATTTTATCACGAAGCCTAAATAGGGATAAGTCAGCGTCTAATACACGTTGTTGGGTAGCCTATTCCCATAACAATGGCGAAGTCTACGTATTCGAAGTCGTAGCACAAGTCTAAGGGAGTTCATTCCTTTAGCACAACGTCACATGCAGAACTGGTTTAGACAATCCGCATGCAAGCCCGACTCAAACGGTAGTCGGTAAGAGCACGTCAAATCCGTTGAAGGCTGGGGGTTAGCCAAAAATCCCAAAGTCAACGCCTAACACGCGTCGCCGGGTAGTCTATTCCCGTGAGAAAGACGAAGTCTACGTATTCAATATCGTAGCCCTAAGAGCGTTAACTCTCTTAGCACAACGTCACATGCGGAACGGATTTAGATAATCCGCATGCTAGCCCGACTCAAACGGTAGTCGGTAAAGGCTCATCAAACCCGTTGATGTCTGAGTGTTTGCCAAAAATCCTATAAATACGAGAGTCACTGACGCATCAGTTTCATTAGTTGGTCTCGTGACTTGAGCATCCAACGACATTCGAAACCCTAGGGTCAACGCCAGACAACGCGTAAAGCTAGGTCAACGTCAGTCAACGCGTTGCAATCAAACAGTCAACGTACGACATTCAAAACCCTAAGGTTAACGCCGAACAACGCGTAACCCTAGGTCAACGTCAGTCAACGCGTTGCGATCAAAAAATTCAACGTACGACGTTCAAAACCTTAGGGTCAACGCCAGTCAACGCGTAACCCTAGGTTAACGCCAGCCAACGCGTTGCGATCAAAAAAGTCAACGTACGACGTTCAAAACCTTAGGGTCAACGCCAGTCAACGCGTAACCCTAGGTCAACGCCAGTCAACGCGTTGCGATCAAAAAGTCAGTGTACGACGTTTAAAACCCTAAGGTTAACGCCGGTCAACGCGTAACCCTAGGTCAACGTTAATCAATACGTTGCAATGAAAGAATCATTACTCCGAAAAGTATACGAGTATAAACTGCTTCTTAATACTCCAATAAGGTATATGAGTATAAACTATTCCCTATTTTTGGTTGAGAAGTTCCTGGAGAATATTCTTCTAAATATTCTTAAGGATAACTCAACGACACTACGCCGGACAACGCGTCGCAAACAAGACTCAACGTTGAACCAACAAACATGAGCTAAAGATCATAAAATCAGGAATCGACTTCAAATTTGAAATTCCGACAACGGTCAGACAATAAATGCAGCACCGAAAACCTTACAGACGTTCGACAAAGCACCGAATAGCCTGAAGGATTGAAGGAATCAAGAACAGAAGCCATGCCGAAGTCCCGTTATACCGACTGAAGGTTGGGACAATCATATCCAAAGTATTCCAGACTCTTCTATAAAAGAACGAGACTGAAATACTTTGGAGGGGGTATCTGTAGGCATATAAAATTGCTTATAGGTCCCCTAGCATAGCTCGGCACAAACCGACGAACCAACGAGGCGACGAGATCGACAAATCGCACGCGAACAACGGAATGAATCCACCCGCGTGCAGAATCAAGCTAACGAATTAAGGAATCAACGAGTCATCCAACCGAGAACAGACTCGGACGAATCACGATCGAATCAAGATCAGTTTCGGACTCGAACTCAGAAGCGGATTTACTGCCAAATCAGGAATCCGACTTACTGCCAAATCAGATCAACCAATCAGAGTCTCAATCAACCGAATCACGGACAAAACCGGAAAACGGACACAACTCAAAAACTCGGAAAACCCACACCCATAGGTGGCTCGGCACAGTGTCGGCCACCCAGAGGTGGCCGACAGTGGCCGACGGTGGCCGACATTTCTCTTTTTGCGGGCACTGTCCTGAGAGCCTATAAATAGGCCTAGAGATGTTCATTTTCAAGGGGTCGAACTTTCAAGAGCCGAAACTCTGACGGATTGAAGAGCAAACTCAGAGTTTTGAAGACTTGAAGACTTGGACGTACAGATCTGATCCTCGGCGACCATCCACGTCAGAAAAGGCAGGATCTCGAGAGGAAGAAAGAACAGATCTGAGAGCTACACGAGATCATACTCCAGATCTAAGCTTGGTCTTAGATCTCGAGATCCGAGCGATTATTCCCTTGGTGGATTAATCCCTCCCGGCTATTATTCCCTTCGTGGAATAATACCCGCATAATCGTGTAGATCCGACCGGATCTAGATCGCGCGGTGGTCCACGGATTAACCCCGGCGCAGGCAAAGAACCCACCAAAGCGAGCGACCGCAAAACAGGAGCTCGTGATTTGTTCACAGAAGGAAAGTTGTAATTTTTTCTTTATTTTCTTTGATTTAGTTGTAACCGGATCTATAAAAGACCGGATCTTTGTAACCCAAGATGACAATCATATCAATGAAAAAGAATGCACAGTAATTTGGATCCGTAATCCTCTTAGCTCCATCCTGATCTTTAATAGGTGGTAGCTCGATTTTGTCATTAGCGAGGAGGTATTCCAATATGGCTGGAGCTTCACCATCTTCGAAAGAATATTCCTTTTGAAACCTCGGATCGAGAGTCGCATTCTCAACGATTGCAGATGTCATTGGTTGGCCTCTCTCAGCTTTCTTTCTTTTAAGAAAGTGCTCAGCTTGTTCACCCCGAGATTTTAACTCCTTCCAAGTTGTGGATGGCACGACCCCCAGAGCTTGGTTTGTTCGCCTGACGAGGTTCTTTTGCCAGACGAGGTTTATCCGTCAGACAAGGTTCGTCCGCCTGACGAGGTTCGTTCACTTTGCTATATCTTTGGTGAGCTTAACTACGGCTTCATCTTTGGCGAACTTCATCTTCAATGACAAACTTCGTTTCTAGGTGAACTTCGTCTTTTGATGGGTAAGGTGTTGTTTGTCCTATTAAACTGAGGCAAACTTCATGAATTGAGGCTGAGGATCATCGTTGTGACGACTCTCGTCATACTTGTAGTGAGGTTCGACTCTTCTTCGTTTCTTAGCACTTTTTAGTGTCTATAGCGTGTGTGGTGAGAAAATTGTAGGTGGTGTTAGGTGTGAAGTTAATCAGATTGAACTTTGTCGGATACGGTATTGAATTCCATTCTCTTGGATAGGGACATGGAATACCCGTCCTCTTCACTTCTGGAGCCGTCATCAAAGCGTTGACTTTGTTTTCAAGCTCTTTCATTTTCCCGTCATCGTCTATGTCTTCATTCGAATGACGTTGAGGAGAATGAGTTAGACCACCCCCTATAAGAGGTGTCATTGAACCACTCCCAATATCGTTACTTCTATACAAGGTGGAGCTGGTGATGAGGATGATGATGATGATGATCAGGAGGATTAATTTGTATTAATTTAACTTTGAAAACAATGGGTGTGTGCTGTATGAACAATATTTATTATGTCGGGATATTTTTATTTATTTTATTGAAATATATGTGTTATATATGCGTGGGAATGAATATTATATTTCTGATTGAACAGGGTTTTAAATTTATTATATTATTGTACATGTTTTTTTTTCAATTTTCAAAATATTTTTAAAAATAATTACAGACTTTTTTAGCGACAGATTGGCCGTCGCTAAAGATATATTTAGCGATGGAAAATGAACACGGGGAAATGAGAACGGGCATGCTTTTGGCGACGGATATTACGTCACCATTACTATTTAGTGATAGAAAATCCATCGCTAATATTATTTTTTTTCTTTTTTTTAAAAAACAAGAGCGACGAAAATTACGTCGTGAATTTGCCGTCGCTGACATTTAGCGACAGAAAATACATCATCAAAAGTCATATTAACTACCCTTAATGTACATACGATAATTTAGCAACGGAATTTTTTTTCCGTCGCTAAAAGTTATAGCGACGGATTTTTAACTTTTGGCGACGGATTTGTCCGTCGCCAAAAGTCCTGAATCCAGTAGTGTTTTTTTTCCCAAGCTAAAAACCATTTTTAATGCTTTCCTAATTTTTTTTACCTTTAATCATTTTTATTACCTAAAAATTTATTTTAAATCACAAAAAATACAAGAAATGAAAAAAACTATCATGCAACTAATCTATTAAAATACTTGATTGTAGATCACAAACTGATCACATGGGCATATACACATGGTTTAAAAGGGAGAATATGCAAATTGATAGTTTAGAGAGCAACTTGAGAGTTCACCAATATTTTAGAGGGTTTGACCATTTTGTCAATTACTTTTTTGTCTAGAGTTTAGGTGTCAACATGCCAAATAAGGGTTAATAATTAAAACTAACATGCCAAACAAAAAATTTACGCATGTACTGGCTCTTAATTTAACTTGTCTTCTAATGAGTGCCCCTGGCCACACCATAGAAAAACCAATATATGAATTACATAGATGTTAAGATAATCCTTATAATTATACGAGAGATTTAAAAAGTTCACTCCTAAAATGGGAGTTTATTAATTCATCTATATATTTTGAAAGGATAATATTTTTTTTCACATAGGAACTAATAATATGGGAGTTTACTAATTCACCTATGTCAAATAAGAATTTTTTTCTCTCACAAAGATCGATACAAATTCTACATAACATATTAGCCAGTTTAGCCATACTTTACTCTAAATTAATTTAATTAGCTTAATAGTTCTTCTTAATCTTCTTCCTTGAACCCTTGTCAAACAGGGCAAAAGCTACAATTTCAATTTTCCCTCCTTTACTATTGAGTGGAAAAAGAATTTTCTCCCATATTTCTTTTGCTTTCTTTTCTCTGTAATTCGCGTTTACCAAGTATTTATTGTTTTTTCTTGTCTTTTTTTATCTTTGTGTTCTTTTGAACCATGTTATATTGTATTCTTTTATGATATATGTTATGTCAATAATTAACCTAAGTGTTAATCCTCCTCTTGAGTCGATACGTGTCCCATATTAGCACTAATCATAAGATCAACTCACCCCCAACAAGGGACGACTCGGGTAGCATGGGCACTCGTCCCCTCCTGCGTAAAGTCAAGTCGAGACAAGCTCTCACTTGACCTCATCATTTGGCTTAGCCCCACTAACATGACTCAAGGCCAACCAACAACTTGTGAGGTCGACAAAAAATGTTGTACTTGTCGAGCCGCTCGCAGAACCGATTCAGGAGGCAACATGTTCTCAAAACCCTCACCAACAGTTGGCCATCACCGTCATATCCCATGACACTAGTCTCCATGACTCATCATCTTTCATCAGCAACACGCCTACTCAGTCACCATCACGTCAAACTTAGTGGTGACTCATCTCACCTACAACTGACACCTGTAGGCTATCTGCCGATTCAGCTACCTATCTACTGGGTATCCATAGGCTCATCGACTACTAGCTGAGAAAAAAGAGAAAAAAAGAAGGCAGAGCCCCCTCAGGGTCATAGGTAAGCCATTTTTGGCTAACTAATTTAGTCTTTGCACGCTTAGCTTATTCAGTTTATTGATTCCCCACTCAAGTTCTATGCTGACTTGGTCATTGAAGGGATCACCGAAGAACCCAATTATGGTCCTCTAACATGCTTAATCTATAGGTCTCTTATCCGAATAGTAGATCGGCTATCTGAAGGAGATGAAAGGACCTCTACATCGTCCATATCGACCCTAAGCCCCGTCGTTGATTTGGGATTATCTTCTAATACGCTGCTGAGTCCTTGGACATCAACAACATTATATTTTTCTAATAATTGTAGACGTCAAAAATTACCTATAGCTTCCCAAACATAGTTCAAGACAACGAGAAGACGATAAACGTTATTATCCGAGTCAAGGGAATTTATCCAACACCAGTAAGCGTACGAAGTGGATCAGTAAAACGTGTAAGTCAGCGAAACGATGAACCGTACGCAAAACAAGCGAACTTAAGGGGTCACGAATCGTCGAAGTATCAAAAAGATGAACAAAACACACCCGGAGGTTTGCGTAGGCGCGAGCCACTAAATGGTGACTCGCACGAGTGCGAGCCACCAAATGGTGGCTCGCACCTATGTGAGCCACCAAATGGTGGCTCACACAGTCCCGAGCCACCACGACTCTTTTTGACTCCCAAGACTCCCAAAACGTGGATTTCGATGATTTTCGAAACCCTAGGGTTAACGCCGGACAACGCGTAACCCTAGGCCAACGCCAGTCAACGCGTTGCGATCAAAAAGTCAGTGTACGACGTTTAAAACCCTAAGGTTAACGCCGGTCAACGCGTAACCCTAGGTCAACGTTAATCAATACGTTGCAATGAAAGAATCATTACTCCGAAAAGTATACGAGTATAAACTGCTTCTTAATACTCCAATAAGGTATATGAGTATAAACTATTCCCTATTTTTGGTTGAGAAGTTCCTGGAGAATATTTTCATAAATATTCTTAAGGATAACTCAACAACACAACGCCGGACAACGCGTCGCAACGCCAACAACCAATGGTCAATTCCGTGTTGAAACAACCAATTCGAGCTAAAAAAGCCAAGAAATCAAGAATCGCAAATTTGAAATTCCGACAACGGTCAGACAATAAATGCAGCACCGAAAACCTTACAGACGTTCGACAAAGCACCGAATAGCCTGAAGGATTGAAGGAATCAAGAATAGAAGCCACTCCAAACATCCCGAAGAAAGGGTGGGTCGTGCTTTGCATGGGGTGCGCACTAGTATACTTATACGCTGGTATAGAAAAAAAAGTATCTGTAGGCGTATAAAACTGCCTATAGGTCCCTTAACACAGCTCGACAACGCCGATTCGACGAACCGACCATCGGGCGACGTATGCAGACACGATTGTTAGTCCACAACGCCGAAGCCAAGCGATACACGACGAAGCGGATTAACGAGGCTACGAAGCTAATGAACAGCACGCAAACAACGGAATAAATCCACTCGCGTGCGGAATCAAGCCAAGGGTTCGAAGGGTCAACGAGTCATCCAACCAAGGGCAGACTCGGACGAATCACGATCGAATCAAGATCAGTTTCGGACTCAGGCCGAGCCACCCATAGGTGGCTCGGCCAAAGCCAAGCCACCTATAGGTGGCTCGGCCCAGAGCCGGCCACCTATAGGTGGCCGGCCTAGTTCTGTGCCCGGGCACAGTAAAGGTGGCCTATAAATAGGAGAGGTGGTTCATTTGTTCAAAGGTTGGATTTTTTTGGAGGCGAAGCCCTGCTGGATTGAAGACTCGGATCTAAAAAAAAGATTCAAACTTTAGGACTTCGAGGACTTGAACATCCAGATCTGGTGCTCGGCGATCGTCAACGCCAAATAAGGCAAGAGTTCGAGAGGACCGGATCTCAGATCTACGCAGGCGTACTCCGGATCAAAGCTTGGTCTTTGATCCCGAGATTTGGGCGATTGTTTCCTTGGTGAACCAATCCCCCCAGCTATTATTTCCTTGGTGAAATAATACCCGTCGTACTGCGTAGATCCGACCGGATCTAGATCTTGCGGTGGTCCACGGATAAACCCCGGCGCAGGCAAAGAACCCACAAAAGCGAGCGACCGCAAAACAGGAGCTCGCGATTTGTTCGATACAAAAGGAGAAAGTTGTAATCTTTGTTTATTTTTCTTTGATTTTCATTGTAACCGGATCTTATAAAAAGACCGGATCTTTTGTAACTCAAAAAGCTGTTATCTAAGATGGCAATGGAATCCATTACAAAGAAAGACACGATTTTTCCAGCGAACACCATCAATATTTTTATTCACATATTACTCATTTTATTCACATACTCATTTTAACCTTCTAAACAGTGTTATATTGAAAAATGTGGATAATAACAATGAAAGAAAAGGACAACTTCATAAATAACTATTAATAAATTGCATAGGAATTTTAACTTAAAAGAGAATTTGTAAATATAAAGACTTACTTTCTTTTGTAGAACAATAAGAAAAATGGAAGATGAAGAAATAGATAATAGTAATTGACCTCTTGAATAGTAATTGGCTGTAAAATTTTGCCATTGACAAAACTTTAGAAAGATATATTTGGCTAATTTAGTAAGTTATTAAATTTTATATTCTTAAACTAGGAAATTTAGAGTTGACCTTATATACTTTAGAACAAGAATGTATAAGCATCAGATGACAATATTTTTGGTAACATATATTTTTATATGATTTTTAATTTTTAATTTGAAGTATATTGGTATTATAATTCAACCCCATTTGCCAAGAAGGTATTTTAAATAAAAAAATCGGCGTTAAGGCATTTTAATTGATTAAAATTATCAATTAGGTCCTTTTTTCTCGTCGGCGATCACTTTTCCGACGAGAACTCGTCACGTGCGTGGCACGTGATGACTTAATCTGTATAAATACCCATATTGGTATTTTAATTTAACCCCATTTGTCAAGAAGGTATTTTAAATAAAAAATCGGAATTAAAGCATTTTAATTGATTAAAATTACCAATTAGGTCTTTTTTCTCGTCGGCGACCACTTTTCCGGTGAGAACTCGTCACGTGTGTGACATGTGATGACTTAATCTGTGTTTTAGCTAATGATGTGGCTCGGTTTGCTGATGTGGCTCGGTTTTAGCTGCTGATGTGGCTTAATCACAATTTAAGTCCAAAACGAACCAACCTGAACCCTAAAAATTTCAAAACAAAGATCAAACTTCCACGCATTCACTCCAGATCTCAGATCCAACTCAATTATCTTACCTTTACCGCTAACAGAAGCAGCCAAAACCCCCAATTCCAGGAACTTCTAGAAGAAAACGTCATGGGAATTCGGAGAGAAGAGAGTGAGAAGACGAAGATCACTGCAAACTAGATTGCCGCCGGCGCGGCCATGGATCGATGCAAGAGAAAGATGTTCTATTTATACGGTAATTTCTCCACGAATTTTTCGCTAATTTTTTTACCAATTTAAGAAATGAGGGATTTTAAAATGCATCGACTCTTATTCTTCCTGCCACTACCACGTCAGAAAACCGGTTGAATTAAAATGCACGTGATCAGTTCTTGCCGGAAAAGTGGTCGCCGACAAGCAAAAAGACCTAATTGGTAATTTTAATCAATTAAAATGTCTTAACGCTGATTTTTTATTTAAAATACCTTCTTGGCAAATTGAGTTGAATTAAAATACCAATATGGGTATTTATACAGATTAAGTCATCACGTGTCACGCACGTGACGAGTTCTCGCCGGAAAAGTGATCGCCGACGAGAAAATGACCTAATTGGTAATTTTAATCAATTAAAATGCCTTAACGCCGATTTTTTTTATTTAAAATACCTTCTTAGCAAATGAGGTTGAACTAAAATACCAATATGGGTATTTAGCCAAGTATATAATAATCAAATCAAATATATTAAAATTTTTTAGAGAGACGCAAATTTAAAATACGATGATAGAAAAAATAAGTTGTCGTGCTTTGCACGGGTACATACTAGTTAATGAAAAACAAAGACCAATTTGGTCTTGTACTATGACCTTTTGTGCACTTTATTTTTTTTCTCAATCTAGTCCTTGCACCCATTGGCAAAGGTACACAGTCCTATTTTAGCTTTCTGTTAAAAGTTCTATTCTTATTAAATAAAATTTGAAAAGATGGTACTCCCCTACCCTCCCAAGGAAACAAGTCACATGTAAACTCATCCGACTATGCAGACTGGAAATTCAAAACGACAAGTCCAAATATGCGGATGGTGCCTTTTCCCTGCGGACGAAGAGAGAGAGTTCATTAAGGCAAATTGACATACGAAATCAAGCCTTAATTAAAGATGGAACAGCTCATTATCAAATGTTCTCATTTTTCTTTGGTTTTCATCGAAAAAGTAAACGTTATTCGTTTATTACTGTAATAGGACGGAAACCAGTCAAACCACTCTGTTTCTGAAGTCTGTTTATATCCAAATAGACATTTTAAAGCCAAACCAAAGTTTACTACTACTTCTTTTCTCCCCCTCTTTTGAGATACTATATATCATTGAATTACGTGACGGTCGGTATAAATGTGAACGGTTTCCATCAATATTTGATAATATTAGTCTTTGATTCTACTTCAATAATATTAAATTTTATAATGCATATCGAAGGACTTTTAGGGGCTGTTTGTTTTGAGTTTTTTGCCTCGGGGAGGGGGTGGAAAGCTGCCATTATGGCAGCTTTCTCCCCAAAACGCCTCTAAAAAGAGGCGTTTTGGGGAGAAAGCAATAGTCATGTCTGTGAAAAGTGGTCATAAATGAAAATTTAACCCTCAATATTTAATGGATGTCAAAAAAGAAAAAAAGACTAAATTTGTAAAATATGTGTGGTAGGAAGATTAAATTGAGAAAAAATAATGTACGAGACCAATTTGAGTTTGAAGTCGCAGTACAGGGACCAAATTGGCTCCTTAGCCTTAAAATAACTACTCATTCTGATATGAGTAAAATGCCACAAACCCTAGAAATCTTAGAAAGAAGAAAACTTTTTGAAATAATAATAACCAATCTAAAAAATCTCACAAATTCAATCCCATTACATGTTGGGGATTTACAACCCCCCTGATGCGATTTGAAAATAGAGATTTAGGAGAGAGAGAGAAAATCAAACAGTCACAAACACACAAGATTTACGTGGTTCGCTTCTCAATGTGAGAAACTACGTCCACGGCCGCCGCAGGAGAAAAATTCACTAATTTTCGTCTAAATACATCATGCCCTAGCCAACCCTTTTATAGACTTAAGGGTTTAACCAATAAAGAAGGAAACAGAACAAAACAGGTTAAAATTCGAAACTGGGCCAAAACCCGACTCCGGTCGACCGCAGCACCACGTGCGGTCGACCGCGACGAATCCTATTCCTGATCGAGCTCTCTGGACTTTGGGCGGTCGACCGCAGCGCCATGTGCGGTCGACCGTGATGCTGTCCGCAGTCTGGGCTTGCTCTCTGGACTTTTGCCGGTCGACCGCAGCGCCATGCTCGGTCGACCGTGAGCTGCTCCTCACCCTAGTGCCTGTCTGTGCACGTCGTCGGTCGACCGCCGCGCCA
>NC_033798.1:33225066-33229849 GCF_001876935.1 Asparagus officinalis
CTTGAACTTCGTCGTCGTCGATCCTGTTCCTCCTGTTCCACTTTGTTCCTCTTCATTCTGAAGTATATGGCATGTCTGATAGTTAGACTTCACATATTCTAACAATCTCCCACTTGGAGACTAACTATCAATCTCTTTCAGCTCTCTCTGCGGCGACGGCCTCCATATCATCAAGTGCTGAGGCCAACTGAAGTTGAGCACAACTTCAGTTTCTCTGTAGTGACAACCTTGGTAAGCATATCAGCTGGGTTCTTGCTTCCTTGAATCTTCACAAGTTCCAACATGTCCTCGTCCAACGCTGATCTTATGAAGTGGTAGCGGACCTGTATGTGTTTGGTCCTTGCATGAAAAGCGGGATTCTTTGCCAAATGAATTGCGCTCTGGCTATCACAATGTAAGACACTCTTCTCACTCTTCTGTCCCAGCTCCTCCAAGAAACCCTGCAACCATATCATCTCCTTGCTTGCCTCTGTCACAGCAACATATTCAGCCTCTGTCGTTGATAAAGCAACGATCTTCTGCAACTGAGAAATCCAACTAATAGCTGTAGAGCCCAAAGTGAATACGTATCCTGTAGTGCTTCTTCTCTGGTCTATCTCACCAGCATAGTCTGCATCAACAAAACCCTGCAGAACTAACTTGCCTCTTCTGAAGCATAAACAATCTTCTATTGTACCTCGCAGGTATCTCAGAATCCACTTTACTGCTTCCCAGTGCTGCTCTCCTGGATCTGACATGAATCTGCTCACAGCTCCCACTGCATAAGCAATGTCAGGTCTTGTGCATACCATGGCGTACATAAGGCTTCCAATGGTTGAAGCATATGGAACCTTAGCCGTGTAGTATTTCTCTTCATCAGTCTCCGAACACTGCTCCTTAGTCAATTTGAAATGACTAGCTAACGGTGTGCTAACGGCCTTAGCACCACTCATCCCGAATCTCTCAAGCACCCGTCTAATGTACTCGGCCTGAGATAGCCGCAGTGTGCCTAAGAGTTTATCTCTACTGATCTTCATTCCCAATATCTGCTTCGCTGCGCCTAGATCCTTCATGTCGAACTCACTCGACAGCTGCTTCTTCAGTTTCTTGATCTCTGTCATATCTGAACCGGCTACTAGCATGTCGTCGACATATAAAAGCAGGATGATGTAACTGTTGTCAAACTCCTTGACAAAGCAACAGTGATCAGCATTGCACCTGGAGTAACCGTTCCTGTGCATGAATCCATCGAATTTTTTGTACCATTGCCTTGGAGCTTGTTTTAGGCCGTACAAGCTCTTCTTCAATCTGCATACCATCTTCTCTTTTCCCTTCTGAGTAAACCCCTCTGGCTGCTGCATATATATCTCTTCCTCTAGGTCACCGTGAAGGAAAGCTGTCTTCACATCTAGCTGCTCGAGATGTAGATCTTCAGCTGCAACAATACTCAGGACTGTTCTGATGGTAGTCAGTTTGACTACTGGAGAGAAGATCTCTGTGTAATCAACTCCTTCTCTCTGCTGAAATCCTTTAACCACCAATCTGGCCTTGTATCTCTTGGAACCATCATGTTCCTCTTTGATTCTGTACACCCATTTATTGCTCAAGGCCTTTTTCCCCGTTGGTAGCTTCGCAAGTTCTCATGTCTTGTTGGTGTTCAAGGATTTTATTTCATCTTTCATGGCGAGCTCCCACTTGCTCGCATCATCCACTCGAAGGGCCTCATCATAGCTTTCTGGCTCTCCACCGTCACTCAACAATAGGTAGTTGAGATGAGCTCTGGGCTGTAGTGATGGATACTTTGGATTAGGCTTTGGGACTCTAGCTGATCGCCTCAACTCTCTAACGGGCGAAACAGTCTCTCCATCTTCATCTGCCCCCTCTGAAGTGGTCTCATCCATCATCTTTTCTTCTTCATCAGAACTAGCTTCGGGATTGGCTCCACTTGAGGCATCATCTGACTCGAAGTATGTAGGATCACTCTGCATCGAGCTAGTGGGCTGAACTGCATCACGGTCTTTGTAGAGGACTGATTCGTTAAAGACCACATCCCTGCTTCTGATGATTTTCTTGTTCTGCTCATCCCAGAACTTGTAGCCAAACTCATCGCCGCCATAGCCAACAAAGAAACATTTTAAGGACTTAGGATCGAGTTTGCTTCTAGCATGATCACTCAGATGTACATATGAAACACATCCAAATACTCTCAGGTGAGAGAGATTTACCTGCTTTCCACTCCATACTTCTTCAGGTATTTTGTGCTCCAAAGGCACTGATGGTCCCCGGTTGATCAAGTAGGCAGCTGTGTTGACTGCTTCTGCCCAGAATTGCTTTGGAAAACCTGCTTGTAACCGCATACTTCTGGCTCTCTCAGTCAATGTTCTGTTCATGCGTTCTGCTACGCCATTCTGCTGGGGTGTACCTGGCACTGTTCTCTCTAATCTAATACCGCTGTCATAACAGAACTTCTTGAACTCTGAGTCTTCATACTCGCCGCCGTTGTCAGAACGAAGCTTCTTGATCTTCAAACCAGTCTCGTTCTCAACCATAGCCTTCCATCGCTTGAAGACTTCAAACACTTTTGATTTGTGTTTCATGAAATAAACCCAAGTCTTCCTCGAGTGATCATCTATAAAGGTCACGAAATATAACCTTCCGCCGGTGGATGGTACTGATGCTGGACCCCACACATCTGTGTGAACTAACTCAAGCTTCTCTTCTTTAGGGGTTCTGCCAACCCTTTTGAAGCTTATTCTCTTTTGTTTCCCTAGAATGCAGCTTTCACATAGATCAATATCAGCCGATCTCAAACCTGGTAACTTCCCGTTCGATTGCATAACCTTTAGGCCTTTGCTACTCATGTGACCTAACCTCTGGTGCCACAAATTTGGGTCTTCACTGCCTTCAGCCACTACAATGGAACCTCGTGCATCTATCGTCATATAGAGAGATCCCGTCTTCGTACCACGGGCAATAACCATGGATCCCTTTGTAACCTTCCATGTATCACATGCAAAGGTTGATACGTATCCCTCTTTCGCCAATTGTCCTATGGAAATCAGATTTTTCCTCAAGCTAGGAACATGTCTCACATCACTCAGCTTCCATGTAGACCCATTGAGCTTGATTTGCACGACTCCTTTGCCAACAATATCACAAGGCTGATCATCACCAAGATAGACTTTTCCTAGGTTTCCTGAAACGTAGTTCTCAAATAAATCTCTATTTGAGGTAGCATGAAACGAAGCTCCTGAATCCAGCACCCACGATTCAGTTTTGCTCTCCAACGAACAGATTAGGGCATCATCTGATTCTCCTGAGACCACGTTCGCTTCAGTCTTGTTCTCCTTGTCCTTCTTGGGTTCTCGGCACCGATTCTCATAGTGGCCAAACTTGTCACAATTCCAGCAGTCAATTTCCTTCTTGCCCTTGCGGTTCCTGGACTTTGGCCTTCCGTTCCTCGAGTTAGATCTTCCTCGGCTACTCCCTCTATTTCTGTTTCTGTTTCTTCCTCTGCCCTCAAGATTCAACGCCGACCCTGAATTAGAAATCCCTTCCTCTTGTCTTCTTATTTCCTCAGTCATAATCATGTCCACCACCTCTGAAAACTTCAGCTTTGATTTGCCACATGATCCGCTGATCGAGATAACGGTACCCTTCAAACTGTCGGGCAATTGACCAAGTATCAAGAGGGCTTGGATTTCATCGTCAAACTGAATATTGACCGAGTTTAGTTGATCCGTGATCTCGTTAAACTCGTTCAGGTGTTCCTTGAATTTCTGGCTCTCGGACATCCTCAAATTAAACAACTTTTTAATGAGATGTACCTTATTCGCCGCAGAGGGCTGCTCATACATACTGGACAACGCCGCCATGAGATCCGCCGTCGTATTCTGATTCTTGATGTTGAACGCTACTGATTTAGACAAGGTCAACCTGATCGCTCCAAGGGCCTTTCGATCCAATAGCTTCCAATCCGCATCCTTCATATCCGTCGGCTTCTCTCCCAATGGTAGGTATAAATCCTTCTGATAGAGGTAGTCTTCCATCTGCATCTTCCAGAACCCGAAGTTTGTTCCATCAAACTTCTCAATCTTGGATGTTTCCTTCTCAGATCCCATTGTCTCTGACCTCAAATCGCTCGCGCCGAACCTGGTCGCTCTGATACCACTTGTTGGGGATGCACAACCCCCCTGATGCGATTTGGAAATAGAGATTTAGGAGAGAAGAGAGAAAATCAAACAATCTCAAACACACAAGATTTACGTGGTTCGCTTCTCAATGTGAGAAACTACGTCCACGGCCGTCGCAGGAGAAAATTCACTATTTTTCGTCACTTTACATCATGCCCTAATCAACCCTTTTATAGACTTAAGGGTTTAACAAGTAAAGAAGGAAACAGAACAAAACAGGTTAAAATTCGAAACTGGGCCAAAACCCGACTCCGGTCGACCGCAGCACCACGTGCGGTCGACCGCGACGAATCCTATTCCTGATCGAGCTCTCTGGACTTTGGGCGGTCGACCGCAGCGACATGCTCGGTCGACCGCGACGAAGACAGAACTCTGGCCTGCTCTCTGGACTTTGAGCGGTCGACCGCAGCGCCACAGACGGTCGACCGCGACGAGCTCCTGGCCTGTGCACCCAGCTGTGCACGACGTCGGTCGACCGCCGCGCCATGGGCTTGCTCTCTGGACTTTGAGCGGTCGCCCGCAGCGCCATGTGCGGTCGACCGCGATGAGCTCTTGGCCTGTGCACCCAGCTGTGCACATAGGCAGTCGACCGCCGCGCCATGGCCGGTCGA
>NC_033798.1:33234728-33268387 GCF_001876935.1 Asparagus officinalis
GCTCTCTGGACTTTGAGCGGTCGACCGCTGCGCCACCTTCGGTCGACCGCGACAAGTTTCTGGCCTGTGCACCCAGCTGTGCACATAGGCGGTCGACCGCCGCGCCATGGTCGGTCGACCGCAAAGCTGTAAAATCTCTTCTTCGTCGTTTTGCTTGAACTTCGTCGTCGTCGATCATGTTCCTCCTGTTCCAACTTTGTTCCTCCTCTCTTCTGAAGCATAGGGCATGTCTGATAGTTAGGCTTCACATATCCTAACAATCTCCCACTTGGAGACTAACTATCAATCTCTTTCAGCTCTCTCTGCGGCGACGGCCTCCATATCATCAAGTGCTGAGGCCAACTGAAGTTGAGCACAACTTCAGTTTCTCTGTAGTGACAACCTTGGTAAGCATATCAGCTGGGTTCTTGCTTCCTTGAATCTTCACAAGTTCCAACATGTCCTCGTCCAACGCTGATCTTATGAAGTGGTAACGGACCTGTATGTGTTTGGTCCTTGTATGAAAAGCGGGATTCTTTGCCAAATGAATTGCGCTCTGGCTATCACAATGTAGGACACTCTTCTCATTTTTCTGTCCCAGCTCCTCCAAGAAACCCTGCAACCATATCATCTCCTTGCTTGCTTCTGTCACAGCAACATATTCAGCCTCTGTCGTTGATAAAGCAACGATCTTCTGCAACTGAGAAATCCAACTAATAGCTGTAGAGCCCAAAGTGAATATGTATCCTGTAGTGCTTCTTCTCTGGTCTATCTCACCAGCATAGTCTGCATCAACAAAACCCTGCAGAACTAACTTGCCTCTTCTGAAGCATAAACAGTCATCTATCGTACCTCGCAGGTATCTAAGAATCCACTTCACTGCTTCCCAGTGCTGCTCTCCTGGATCTGACATAAATCTGCTCACAGCTCCCACTGCATGGGCAATGTCGGGTCTCGTGCATACCATGGCGTACATAAGGCTTCCAATGGCTGAAGCATATGGAACCTTAGCCATGTATTCCTTCTCTTCATCAGTCTCGGGGCACTGCTCCTTAGTCAATCTGAAATGACTAGCTAACGGTGTGCTAACGGCCTTAGCACCACTCATCCCGAATCTCTCAAGCACCCGTCGAATATACTCGGCCTGAGATAGCCGCAGTGTGCCCAAGAGTTTATCTCTACTGATCTTCATTCCCAATATCTGCTAGGTCCTTCATGTCAAACTCACTCGACAGCTGCTTCTTCAGCTTCTTGATCTCTGTCATATCTGAACCGGCTACTAGCATGTCGTCGACATATAGGAGTAGGATGATGTAACTCTTGTCAAACTCTTTGACAAAACAGCAATGATCAGCATTGCATCTGGAATAACCGTTCCTGTGCATGAATCCATCAAACTTTTTGTACCATTGCCTTGGAGCTTGTTTCAGGCCGTACAAGCTCTTCTTCAATCTGCATACCATCCTCTCTTTTCCCTTCTGAGTAAACCCCTTTGGCTGCTGCATATATATCTCTTCCTCTAGGTCACCGTGAAGGAAAGCTGTCTTCACATCTAGCTGCTCGAGATGTAGATCTTCAGCTGCAACAATACTCAGGACTGTTCTGATGGTAGTCAGTTTGACTACTGGAGAGAAGATCTCTGTGTAATCAACTCCTTCCCTCTGCTGAAATCCTTTAACCACCAATCTGGCCTTGTATCTCTTGGAACCATCATGTTCCTCTTTGATTCTGTACACCCATTTATTGCTCAAGGCCTTTTTCCCCGTTGGTAGCTTCGCAAGTTCCCATGTCTTGTTGGTGTTCAAGGATTTTATTTCATCTTTCATGGCGAGCTCCCACTTGCTCGCATCATCCACTCGAAGGGCCTCATCATAGCTTTCTGGCTCTCCACCGTCACTCAACAATAGGTAGTTGAGATGAGCTCTGGGCTGTAGTGATGGATACTTTGGATTAGGCTTGGGGACTCTAGCTGACCGCCTCAACTCTCTAACGGGCGAAACAGGCTCTTCATCTTCATCTGCCCCCTCTGAAGTGGTCTCATCCATCATCTCTTCTTCTTCATCAGAACTAGCTTCGGGATTGCCTCCACCTGAGGCATCATCTGACTCAAAATACGTAGGATCACTCTGCATCGAGCTAGTGGGCTGAACTGCATCACGGTCTTTGTAGAGGACTGATTCGTTAAAGACCACATCCCTGCTTCTGATGATTTTCTTGTTCTGCTCATCCCAGAAACTCTGCATCGAGCTAGTGGGCTGAACTGCATCACGGTCTTTGTAGAGGACTGATTCGTTAAAGACCACATCCCTGCTTCTGATGATTTTCTTGTTCTGCTCATCCCAGAACTTGTAGCCAAACTCATCGCCGCCATAGCCAACAAAGAAACATTTTAAGGACTTAGGATCGAGTTTGCTTCTAGCATGATCACTCAGATGTACATATGAAACACATCCAAATACTCTCAGGTGAGAAATGTTTACCTGCTTTCCACTCCATACTTCTTCAGGTATTTTGTGCTCCAAAGGCACTGATGGTCCCCGGTTGATCAAGTAGGCAGCTGTGTTGACTGCTTCTGCCCAGAATTGCTTTGGAAAACCTGCTTGTAACCGCATACTTCTGGCTCTCTCAGTCAATGTTCTGTTCATGCGTTCTGCTACGCCATTCTGCTGGGGTGTACCTGGCACTGTCCTCTCTAATCTAATGTCGCTGTCATAACAGAACTTCTTGAACTCTGAGTCTTCATACTCGCCGCCGTTGTCAGAACGAAGCTTCTTGATCTTCAAACCGGTCTCGTTCTCAACCATAGCCTTCCATCGCTTGAAGACTTCAAACACTTCTGATTTGTGTTTCATGAAATAGACCCAAGTCTTCCTCGAGTGATCATCTATAAAGGTCACGAAATATAACCTTCCGCCGGTGGATGGAACTGATGCTGGGCCCCACACATCTGTGTGAACTAACTCAAGCTTCTCTTCTTTAGGGGTTCTGCCAACCCTTTTGAAGCTTATTCTCTTTTGTTTCCCAAGAATACAACTTTCACATAAGTCAATATCAGCCGATCTCAAACCTGGTAACTTCCCGTTCGATTGCATAACCTTTAGGCCTTTGCTACTCATGTGACCTAGCCTCTGGTGCCACAAATTTGGGTCTTCACTGCCTTCAGCCACTGCAATGGAGCCTCGTGCATCTATCGTCATGTAGAGAGATCCCGTCTTCGTACCACGGGCAACAACCATGGATCCCTTTGTAACCTTCCATGTATCACATGCGAAGGTTGAAATGTATCCCTCTTTTGTCAATTGTCCTATGGAAATCAGATTTTTCCTCAAGCTAGGAACATGTCTTACATCGCTCAGCTTCCATATAGACCCATTGAGCTTGATCTGCACGACTCCTTTGCCAACAATATCACAGGGCTGATCGTCACCAAGATTGACTTTTCCTAGGTTTCCTGAAACGTAGTTCTCAAATAAATCTCTATTTGAGGTAGCATGAAACGAAGCTCCTGAATCCAGCACCCACGATTCAGTTTTGCTCTCCAACGAACAGATTAGGGCATCATCTGATTCTCCTGAGGCCACGTTCGCTTCAGTCTTGTTCTCCTTGTCCTTCTTGGGTTCTCGGCACTGATTTTCATAGTGGCCAAACTTGCCACAATTCCAGCAGTCTATTTCCTTCTTGCCCTTGCGGTTCCTGGACTTTGGCCTTCCGTTCCTCGAGTTAGATCTTCCTCGGCTACTCCCTCTATTTCTGTTTCTGTTTCTTCCTCTGCCCTCAAGGTTCAACGCCGACCCTGAATTAGAAACCCCTTCCTCTTGTCTTCTTATTTCCTTAGTCATAATCATGTCCACCACCTCTGAAAACTTCAGCTTTGATTTGCCACATGATCCGCTGATCGAGATAACGGTACCCTTCCAACTGTCGGGCAATTGACCAAGTATCAAGAGGGCTTGGATTTCATCGTCAAACTGGATATTGACCGAGTTTAGTTGATCCGTGATCTCGTTAAACTCGTTCAGGTATTCCTTGAATTTCTAGCTCTCGGACATCCTCAAATTAAACAGCTTTTTAATGAGATGTACCTTATTCGCCGCAGAGGGCTGCTCATACATACTGGACAACGCCGCCATGAGATCCGCCGTCGTATTCTGATTCTTGATGTTGAACGCTACTGATTTAGACAAGGTCAACCTGATCGCTCCAAGGGCCTTTCGATCCAATAGCTTCCAATCCGCATCCTTCATATCCGTCGGCTTCTCTCCCAATGGAAGGTATAAATCCTTCTGATAGAGGTAGTCTTGTCGTATTCTGATTCTTGATGTTGAACGCTACTGATTTAGACAAGGTCAACCTGATCGCTCCAAGGGCCTTTCGATCCAATAGCTTCCAATCCGCATCTTTTATATCCGTCGGCTTCTCTCCCAATGGTAGGTATAAATCCTTCTGATAGAGGTAGTCCTCCATCTGCATCTTCAAGAACCCGAAGTTTGTTCCATCAAACTTCTCAATCTTGGATGTTTCCTTCTCAGATCCCATTGTCTCTGACCTCAAATCGCTCGCGCCGAACCTGGTCGCTCTGATACCACTTGTTGGGGATTTACAACCCCCCTGATGCGATTTGAAAATAGAGATTTAGGAGAGAGAGAGAAAATCAAACAGTCACAAACACACAAGATTTACGTGGTTCGCTTCTCAATGTGAGAAACTACGTCCACGGCCGCCGCAGGAGAAAAATTCACTAATTTTCGTCTAAATACATCATGCCCTAGCCAACCCTTTTATAGACTTAAGGGTTTAACCAATAAAGAAGGAAACAGAACAAAACAGGTTAAAATTCGAAACTGGGCCAAAACCCGACTCCGGTCGACCGCAGCACCACGTGCGGTCGACCGCGACGAATCCTATTCCTGATCGAGCTCTCTGGACTTTGGGCGGTCGACCGCAGCGACATGCTCGGTCGACCGCGACGAAGACAGAACTCTGGCCTGCTCTCTGGACTTTGAGCGGTCGACCGCAGCGCCACATGCGGTCGACCGCGATGAGCTCCTGGTCTGTGCACCCAGCTGTGCACATAGGCGGTCGACTGCCGCGCCATGGTCGGTCGACCGCAAAGCTGTAAAATCTCTTCTTCGTCGTTTTGCTTGAACTTCGTCGTCGTCGATCATGTTCCTTCTGTTCCAACTTTGTTCCTCCTCTCTTCTGAAGCATAGGGCATATCTGATAGTTAGGCTTCACATATCCTAACATTACATAGGGTATAAAACAATGCAAAGTACTAAAATAACATTTTTTTAAATAAATAGACTTCTTAGAAATAAAATATGTATTATAAGAACTAGAATCTAAATTAGATCAAAACTCTTTGAAGCACAGTTTGAGCCTGAAGACGATTTTCTTTTCCGATAAAACTCGATTGGAATGTCGAAGCCATTCTTCATGTACAAAACTTCCTGAGCTTTAAGAAAATATATAATAATAGAGATTTATGGAGGGAATTAAAAGTTGTAGTCTATCAGAACTACACATTGAAATCTGACCGAAAATCACTCTCTTTTTTTTATCACCCGAGCTCCACACAATCTGATTTCTCTCAAAAGCAACAACAATTGCATCTGCATCACTTTTGTAGAGATTGCATATAGAGAGGGCAATGTATCATGTTTTGAAAGTCTCCTAACTATGGATATCTTTCATACTTGAAAAAAAAGGGGTCATTTGCAAATACACACTTTTCTTTGATGTGTTTTTCATATACATAAAGAAGGCTATTACATACACGCTCTCTAATTTTGAAGTGCAGTCACTTGTACCTTGTAACTTAATTTTGTTGATACTTGCATCTGCTGAATCTTCAATGTTGTGCGCGGCGCGGAAGCGTGACAACCAAACGGGCGTCCTTCGAGAACTAAATCAAACAAACATCGAGATAAAGGCCAAACAAATCAAAACAACGGCACAAATCCAAACACAATAGTTTTACGTGGTTCGGCAAGTTGCCTACATCCACGGGGCAAGAAGGGGATAGGGTTTTCACTAATAGAGAAAGAGTACAAACTGAGATTACAAATCACTCGAAGGAACAAACTAATCTCACCAACAAGCTTTTAATCTCTCCAAACAAAACCCTAAACAAATAGCTCAGAAAATACCTCTTTTCTGTGCTCCAAATATCCCCCAATTTTTCTTCTCCTCATTCTCTCTTCCAATTGTTCCATATTTATAGAAAAATCCTAAAATCATAAACATACTAGGAATTCTAAACCAAAACCAAATCAAATTAGGAATCCTAATAACCTATTACCAAAATAGATTAGGAATCCTAATAACCTCATGTTACCAAAATAGACTAGAAATCCTAATAACCTCATGTTACCAAAATAGATTAGGAATTCCCTATCCAACATTCAAACCTGATTATTCCCCATTAACTTGATATCAGGCGAGACCTACATAAAGATAACTTATTTTGCTCTCACTCTAAATGGCTAAATCTACCGTCAATCACATATGATTCTCAAGCGACATCTTAATAAGGTACCTAAAAATAGCATTAGTACAAATGACAATAAATAATTATAGACCGTCATGATATTGTATTTATGCTGAGAAAACTTGAGTTAAAGAACTGTTAAGATTGAATTCAGAGCTTTGGGTCCCTCGTTCGTCTCTTATCTAGATTGGTAATGATATGTGGTGGTTGATTGCCTAAAAATAAGACAAAAAATTATCACGTTGAAGATGATGATTGTTCACCGACATCCCTCTCATGCCTAACTTAGCCTCTTGATAAAAAAAAAAAAAAACTAAAACAAAGGTAATTTTGATAGAGATTTTGGGGATAGGGTCGCGAATCCCTTTTACTTGTGCATCAGTGTTAGCTTGACTCGGTCATGGTGACCAAATCAACGATTCTCAGTAGAGAGAATTGTGGATCATGGAAGGTTTGTTGAGAGAAAATCTCTCATTGGGGCGGATCTTGGGGGGTGGAGTTAGTGGGTTCAGCCCCTATAAATGGAGGAGTAATTCTCCTTGAGAAACACAACAAAAGAAGGTGAAAAACCTCTTACCCATTAGCGGAACCCCCCACAAAATTTGTTCTTCCTTCTTCTCTGTTTTCATTCACTTGTATCAGAGCCTTGATCCTCAACTCCCATCACGCTGCCATCGACAACGACTGCCTCAATCGACGATCGACGACGACGACGTTGCGACTTCGACGACTGCTGGAGGAGATCAAATCACCGGAGAAAGGACCATCGTACCATCAGGTTCCGCCATCAGTCGACGAGATCAGAGGTTTCGCAGTCGACCCTTTGCCCTAGGCTCTGGATCTGTTTTTTTTTTCGTCGCCGCTGTGAAGGAGTCTGAACTGAACCGGTGCCCTCTACTTCAAGAGACAAGAGCTGTGCCCTCCCAAGTCTCAAGTTTCACGAGGCCCAATTACAAAGCAACCCAACCACTTTATTTTTTCAAAACCCACATTCACAAGCCCACGTTCACTTTATTTCTAGCTTGGATCTGTCCATCCTTCTTTTTATTTCTCAAAGCCCATTCTTTTTTATTTGTTAAATCATAGCCAGGCCCATGTTCACTTAACAAATCTTTACAAAGCCCAATTTTCTTATATTCCACGTTCTCAAAACCAGCAGACCATTAAAAAAAATTCACTTTAGTCCTTTACATTTCAATATTCTGTTTTCAATCATTTTGGGTTGTTCGAACAATTCTTCGCAATTTCCCTCTGGTGCAACTCAACGACAGCAGCAGATCATCTCCAAATCCAATCAGAAACGACGTCAAAACTTCGACAAAAGATTCTTCGGTCAACACCGCTAAGCGACAATCTCGCTCAAATTAGAGCCTCTTTCATCAACTCAAAACAATCAAGTTCATTTTTATTTAATTTATTTATTTATTTTAACTTTATTATTATTTAGTATTATTGTTAAAATATCAACCTTATACAATTATTTAAAATTGAATTCAGTTTTAGTTCTTTACCGAATGGCTAGTAAACTCGTTCTATCAGAACTAGGCAAAATTGACAAATTTAATGGTAGTAATTATGATATGTGGCATAGAAAAATAGGATATGCTCTTATTCATGACAACATTGATGATATAATCGAAACCACTGCTCCAACCCTTACTGATAAATCTACACTTGAAGAAAAGAAAGGGTTTGAACAGTAGAAGTCGAAAGATAAAAAGGCGAAAAGTCTTATGCTCATGTTCATGGAAGATAACTTAATCAAAGTTTTTGAAACTTATAAGACTTCCATGGACATGTGGAATGCAATAAAAGAAAAATACGACACTGCTTCTGAAGTTAACATTCAACTCATCTTGCATAAGTATAATTCTTGTCGTATGCAAGAGGGAGACAATGTCGTAGAGCATATAAATAAAATAACTGTCATGGCTAAGGACTTATCCACTGCTGGGACCAAAATCCCGGAAAGAATGCAAGTGGCAACCATTTTGAATAGTCTTCCCCCTTCACTTTCTGTGGCTTCCACCACGTTAAGAATGAATCCTGCCACACGAGGACCGAAATCGCAGCAGTTCAAGAGAAAGAAAGTACCCCGCGGAGCCTGCTATAATTGTGGAAAGTTCGGGCATTTCAAACCCAATTGCCCACAAGGTGAAAAGCAGGAGAATAAGGGAGGCTATAAGCATCCAGAACAAGGGGGTACTAGCAAAAGAGAATTCGTCGGTGTGACGGAATGTAATGCTGTGATGACGGATATCAGTGGTTGGTGGATCGACTCCGGTGCGACTAGGCATATCGCAAAGGACAAGAATGGAGTCGTAGAATTCACCGAGCTGAAGAAAGGAGAACAGAGAATCTATATGGGAAATAATACATATCTCGATGTAGAAGGTATTGGTTCGTATAGATTGGATCTTGGGGACATCATTCTTGTCCTCAAAGATGTGTTCTATGCGCCAGGAATTCGACGCAATCTGATCTCTGTTCCCAGCTTGATGAAGAAAGGACTGGAAGTGATGTTCTATAATAACAGAGTTTCTATAGGTAAGAATAATAAAGTGTATGCTATGGGTAAATATGTGCCCGAGCATGAATTATGCATTCTTCCAGTAGTTTGTAATAATTCTGATAATAAAATTTCGAATTTGAACTACTTGTCCTGTTATATTTCTGAATCTGAATTGTGGCATTTTAGACTAGGACATGCTAGTATTTCAAAAATGAAAGAAATTATCAGAATGAACTTGCTTCCTGCACTATCTAATGTTCAATTGCCACCATGTGAACATTGTTTAATTGGTAAAATAACTAGAAAACCTTTTGTTGGCGGACATAGAGCCAATGAACTTTTAAGGTTGATACACTCGGATATTTGTGGTCCCCGAAGTGTCAAAACTCATAGTAATAAAGAATATTTTATTACTTTTATAGATGATTATTCCAAGTTTGCACACGTCTATCTTATATCCAGAAAATTAGAAGCTTTTGACTGCTTTAAAAGATATAAGACGGAAGTTGAAAATCAACTTGGATTGAAAATCAAAATTTTGAGAACTGATAGAGGTGGAGAATATAATTCTAAAGAATTTGAAAGTTATTGTATTCAGCATGGAATTAAAAGGCATACAACAATGCCGTATATGCCACAACAGAATGGTGTTGCTGAAAGAAAGAACAGAACATTATTAAATATAGTTAGATGTATGTTGTCTCACTCTGGTCTCTCTAAAAACTTTTGGGGAGAAGCATTGTTAACTGCAAACTACATTTTAAATAGAATTCTCACCAAATCAGTTATATCTACACCTTATGAATTATGGAATGGGAGGAAACCTAATTTGAGTCATCTTAGGAAGTGGGGATCTATAGCCCATGTTCTCATTCCATGTTAATTCAGAGATAAGTTGGATTTTAAAACAATAAAGTGTAGATTCATAGGGTATTAAGAAAAGTCAAAAGGTTATAAGTTCTACAATAAAGAAAAAGGTGTCATTGAAAGTAGAGATGCTACATTTCTAGAGAATCTAGAGGAAGAGGAACAAGTTCAAGAGGAAACAGAACCTCTAACTGTAATAGATGATGATTATTACAGTGTTGTTCCCACTAATGACCCTGATATTGTGAATGAACCTAACCTTGAAAATAATGAAATACCTATGGAAAATAATGTACCTAATCAACCGGTTGTAGGCAACAAAAGGCCAAGAACACAACCTTCATGGATGGATGATTACTATTTGTATTCATGTGAGTCATCCTGTTTTTCGGGAGATACAAATATAAAAGAACAAGATCCCTTAACTTTTTCTGATGCGATGAAATCGCATGAATCAGCTTCATAGCTAGAATCTATGAGAGAAGAACTTGATTCCATAGAAAAGAATAAGGTATGGGAGTTATGTGATCTACCAGAAAATAGGAAAGCCATAGGATGCAAATGGGTGCTCAAAAAGAAATATCGTGTTGATGGATCTATTGATAAATTCAAAGCACGATTAGTTGCCAAAGGTTATAACCAGAAGGCAGGAATAGATTTTCAGGAGACGTATTCTCCTGTAGCTAAATTTGGGAAGTTCCCGAAAGAATGTTAATACTCTTAGGGATCACCCGATCAATATGAATAAAGTGATGAACACTAAGTCCCCTACCGATCAGACTAATTGACGATGGGACCACCAAATTCTATCAATCCATTCAAACTTCCGTTATGTTCGTGCACTTAACACTTTCATAGTTAGAGTCCGGATATAATCTGGTCAAACCTTCATACAGTTAGGACCACAACCAAAATCTCCTCTCGATTCCTCCAATGAACGAGAGGCCCACAAATCGAGCGATCAAACCTTCCTACAGTTAGGATCGTCTCAAACCGCCCAATTGGTCAAACCTTCCTACAGTTAGGACCACAGTTAAAATCCCCTCTCGATTCCTCCAATGAACGAGATTGGAATGGAGAATTCCAATCCGGCACCAACTCCGTTGGTTATAGGAAAGAGATTATGTAAAGAGCAAAGTCCTCGAGAGGGGCAAAAGCCATTAGATGTTCCTTATTCTCAAGCAATTGGAAGCTTGATGTATGCAATGTTGTACACCAGACCTGATATAGCTTATGCTGTGAGTCTAGTCAGTAGATATCAAAGTAATCCAGGACCAGCACATTGGGAAGCTGTTAAAAGGATTATGAAGTATATCAGAGGTACATTGACTCATAGATTAGTTTATCAAGCTGATTCGCTTGAACTCCTCGGTTATTCCGATGCTGATTTCGGAGGTGATAAAGATGATGGAAAGTCCACTTCGGGACACTTATTTATCTTTGGAGGAGGAGCTGTTTCTTAGAGCAGCAAGAAATAAGGGTGTGTTGCTAGATATACGCAAGAAGCTGAATATATAGCTTGCAGTATGGCAAGTACACATGCTGTCTGGATAAGACGGTTTTTGATTGATCTTGATCTCAATTTGTTAGAAGGACCTATTGATATTTATTGTGATAATCAAGCAGCAATTAGCTTAATCAATAGTGGCGCGAATAGCTCCAAAGGAAAACATATTGAGATCCAGTATCACTATATTCGAGATATTATAGAAAAGGGAGAAGTCAAAGTGACTTATATCCCTACTACAGATATGATTGCTGATCCTTTGACAAAAGGAATACCAGCAGAATCTTTTATCAAGCATGTAAGTTTGATGGGACTTAGGAATAAATAAGTCCAAGTAAAATTTCATGAATAAAGAAATAAGAGTTACTCTCTACGGATAGTGGGAGTAATGGTAAGCAGAAACATCCGATCTCACGGTTAGTAGGAGGCATGTCACTTGGTTAATTTGGTCAAGTGGGAGATGTTAGCTTGACTCGGTCATGGTGACCAAATGTCACTTGGTTAATTTGGTCAAGTGGGAGATGTTAGCTTGACTCGGTCATGGTGACCAAATCAACGATTGTCAGTAGAGAGAATTGTGGATCGTGGAAGGTTTGTTGAGAGAAAATCTCTCATTGGGGCGGATCTTGGGGGGTGGAGTTAGTGGGTTCAGCCCCTATAAATGGAGGAGTAATTCTCCTTGAGAAACACAACAAAAGAAGGTGAAAAACCTCTTACCCATTAGCGGAACCCCTCAAAATTTGTTCTTCCTTCTTCTCTGTTTTCATTCAATCAGATGCTCCCTTTACAAAAAAATTTGCATGCACAAATCAGGTATAAACAGATTACATGTGTTGCCTTCGTGTTGACACAGATAGTTATGGAGGTTTCTTTGGAAGGCAAGAAAGTCCATGTGCCTTGGTCTCAATGGCTGATGAAGGTTCATATGACATATATCAATCAAGAAGGATTCGAGGTGGCTGTGACAACTGTCAAGTTAAAATGATCGGTTATCAATTGTTATCCTTAAATACGAGAGTTTGGAGACATCATGTGATCTAATATAATCATCTTTAAGAGGGCGGACTTTTCTTGATGGCAAGCTCGAGTTGAATGCACGCCATCGACTGGGCTAAGTAAACTTGGGTTGGGCAATCGATCACCGCCTTTCGTCGATCTAATAATTTAGAGCTCTAGAGTTAGAATTTTAAGGGTGTGTTTGGCAAACTATACAAAATTAAACCAGGACTAGTCTAGTCTAGTTTTGTGCTAAATTAGTGATCTTCTAAACCAGTACCTCCTTGATCCAAAAGAAAACTAGTTTAGAGGTCATATTTTTGCTATTGAAAATAGGGCCAGCTCTGGCCTTCTTGTTTGTCAAACAAAAAATCTTTCAAAAATGAGCCAGATTTGAAACTGGCCAAGTTTTGAAAGATTGCCAAACACTCTCTTAAGTTAACTCTCTTCTTGTTATGATCCCACATGGTATGTGATGACTAGGTGTATGGTCGTTGAGCTGGATATACATGTGGTCGGGTCGCACTAGTTTGACTGATTAAACTAGATTATATATATAATATATTGAATCCTAATTTTCCTAATATTTGAATATGTTAAAGATTAGAGGAATAAACAAGTGTTTTGTCCAAGGTCGTATGAGTTGGTTTAGTTTCTTTGATTTGTATTATTGATTATTTTTGTTCTTTATGAGTTTCCTTTTTGTTGTGGTCTTTCTTCGAAAGATTAAATTGTATTGAACTTTTTTTTCCTTAGACTGCTGCTTCTTCAAAAGTACATAACTTAAGTCAACGTTTTTTTTCTTATAATGGAAATACTGCTGGAAATTGTGGTTAAATCTAGAATTAAACTGAGAAAACAGATGTGCTGTAATTTTTAACTTTTTTTAGTTCACTGCTGTGCGTTATAGAAATGTTGTGCTTAAAGTAATATTTTGCCTACTCCGGTGTAAGGATCCCAAGGCCAAACTGCTTCCAGGAACAGTAATACAGTACTCTGGTGCGCACCAACCCAGTACTGTCAAGATCTTCTCAATCTATAAGACCTTTCGGTCAAGGCAAAAGATCTCCTCGATCTCAGAACCTTACGGTTCAAAACCTTTCGGTTTAAAACAAGTTCCTATGGGCACAAGTTCCTGCAGCAGCAGCACAACAGCAACAATGTCGGGATCGACGTTCGTTTTCCAGCACGCGATGTTCGTGTTCTACGCACGCGAGAGGATTTTTAGCTTACAACCAAGAGCTACCCAAGGGCGCTATTTATAGGCCTCTAAGGCCAGCTCAAGAGTTACAAATAATTAATGTGACTGTTACAATTCTTAATGGTAATTAAGATTGTAACATCAATGCATTAAATTGCTCTTAAAGCTGTTGTAACCACTATATGCATTAACTCCTGAATACGAGGCAATCAATGGATGCGTTGCTATGAAATGCGAGGGTCACCACTAAGTAGATCAGACGAACCTCGTTTGACAAACAAACATCGTCAAACAGGTGAACCTCGTATGTCAGACGAACCTCGTCGAACGAGCGAACATAGTCAAACAGGCGAACCTCGTATGACATACGAACGTCATCAAACAGGTGAACCTCGTATGACAGATGAACCTCGTCGAACGACCGAACATAGTCAAACAGGTGAACCTCGTATGACATACGAACCTCGTCGATGAGCGAACCTCGTCAAACAGGCGAACTTTGTATGACAGACGAACCTCGTCGAACAAGCAAACCTCATATGACAAACGAACCTCGTCGATCGAGCGAACCTCGTAAGACAGACGAACCTCGATGAACAAGCGAACCTCGTATGACAGACGAACCTCATCAAACGAATGAACATCATCAAACAGGCGAACCTCGTATGACAGATGAACTTCAACGAACGAGCGAACCTTGTCAAACTACGAGAATACTAGGGTCACCCTCGTGCGAATACGCAGCTTGTCAAACTACGAGAACGCTAGGGTCACCCTCGTGCGAATACGCAGCTTGTCCGCATGCTGCGAAGCAGCCTGTGAGGCACCCTTCGTGGCGCCAAACAGTGCCACCTGGCCCCGATGCCTCCGTGAGAAGTGCAAAGTACGCCTAACAAAGCGCCACTTAGTGCGTCAGCCCGATTAGCCCTGATCCCCGACCCATTGGCCCACGACCCACGACCCACTAGAACTTATGAGAGGTTAATTCAAATAAAACACTTCTCGGCTTACCGTTGGCAAGCCTCGAACAAGGGACCTTTTGAAATAACAAAACATTAACTTTACACTAGGCTACTAAGCATTTATGAAAAGTACTTGTAGTTAATATATATATAGTTTGAAAACTCATTTTGGAAAGCAGTTTTGACCAAAAAATCTAACAATTCTCCACAAGTTTTTAAACTAGTGTCGTGTAATGGTGCCGTCGTTTCAATCGTTGTGCAAAAGGTAGATATCACAAGGACTTGAATCCCCCTTAGACCAACTGAATAGAAGAAAGATGCATGGTGTCGTAGAGACTTAAACCAGCACATGTCTAAAATCCAGCGACCACACAAGATCAAACTCATCTGTGGTAGTTTTCACTTTGAACCACACTTGCCTTTGCCTTTGCACATTTATGGCCCTGTGCTAGTCCTGGTTTCTGCTAGGGCTCTAGGTATCTTTCCACAATACACCATAGGAGACGGCCAAATCTCCACCCAGGCATTGGTGAGTTCTTTAGGCATGTTTCCTATCAAACATCCCGCATCCGAAATGCTTTGAACTCATTAAGGCTTAAGAGCCATCCTCTCTCATGATAGAATTCTAGGTGAGTCCTTAGGGCGTGTTTCCTATCTAACACCCCGCATCCAAAATACTTTAGACCCATTAAAACTTAACAGCCAACCCCTTTACATGATAGGATTATCGGTGAGTCCTTTAGGCGTGATACATATCTAACACCCAGCATCCGAAATGCTTTGAACTTATTAAGGCTTAACAGCCAACCTCTTAACATGATAGTATTATCGGTGAGTCCTTTAGGCATGTTACCTATCTAACACCTCGCATCCGAAATGCTTTGGACTCATTAAGGCTTAACAACCAACCTCTTAACATGATAGGATTTCACTTGTAAATCTTACTTGACTTTTGAACCAATCATCTTGTCATTAGTAGCGTAAGCTTTGAACTAATAACTTGACGAAATGGAAAGTATTTGTAAGACTCACCAAACTTTACAAATCTTACTTGATTTTTGAACCAGTCATCTTGTCATTAGTAGCGTAAGCTTTGAACTAATAACTTGACGAAATGGTAAGTATTTGTAAGACTCACAAAACTTTGAGACCCATTGCAGCAGACGTCCTTTCGACTATGTCCTTTTTCAGACCTTTAGTCAAAGGATCAGCCACATTCTCTGAAGACCGAACGTCAATCACTGAGATGACTCCTTGGCAAATGAGTTCTCTCAAATAACCATGCTTCAGACGAATGGTCCGCTTCTTTCTATTAAACAACGAGTTCGCTGCCACAACACCCATTGCCTGATTATCACAATAGATTGTAATTAAGCCTTGCAATTCTGTCAATAGAAGGTCTCAGAGAATATAACTGAGCCACTCAGCTTCATCTCCTGAAGCACAGAGTGCGAAGAACTCAGATTCCATCGATGACTGTGCAATCATAGTTTGCTTCTTAGATTTCCACGAGACGACAGCTCCGCCCATGGTGAAGACAAAACCTTCAGTAGATCTGCACTCATCTGCTTCTGAGCACCAGCTCGCATCTGAATAGCCTTCGATTATAGCCAGATATCCAGTGTAGAATAGGCCCAGACCTGTAGTTGCTTTCAAGTATCTCTTCGATCTCTGGACAGCATCCCAGTGAAGCTTTCCAGGATTACTTGTGCACCTACTAAGCATTCCTACAGCAAATGCTATATCTGGCCTTGTGCAGCTCATCACGTACATAAGACTTTAGATTATCTTTGAATACCTTAGCTGCTCTACTGGTCTTCCAGTGTTCGGTTAAAGCTTCTTGTTGTAATCATACGGCACTGACAGTTCTGGCAGGTCGTAGTAGCCATACTTCCTTAGCATCTTGTTGTAATCATACGGCACTGACAGTTCTGGCAGGTCGTAGTAGCCATACTTCCTTAGCATGCTCTTGACATAATGAGATTGAGACAATCTAATACCCTCTTCAGAGTATATGATTTTGATTTGAGAATCACATCCGCAATTCCAAGGTCCTTCATGCTGAACTGAGCTGATAGAAATTTCTTGGTAGATGTTACTATCTCCAAATCACTCCCGACGATGAGCATATCATCCACATAGAGACATATAACCACCGTCTTCCCTTCAGCGACCTTGATGTATAGACACTTGTCAGACTCACTGACTTGATACCCATTATTGCGAATTGATGTATAGACACTTGTCAGACTCACTGACTTGATACCCATTATTGCGAACAACCCCATCGAACTTCACATGCCAGAGTTTCGGTGCCTGCTTAAGTCCATATAGAGACTTAATAAGTTTACAAACTTTACCACCTGGAGCATCAAGTCCTTCTGGTTTCTCCATGTAGATCTCTTTTGTGAGGTCTCCATTGAGAAAGGCAGTCTTCACATCCATCTGATGTATGACGAATATTTTTATCGCCGTCCATGCGATAAGCACTCTGATGGTAGTGATCCTGCTAACTGGTGCATAGATGTCAAAGAAATCTATTCCTTCTCTCTGAGAGAATCCTTTCGCCACCAGTCTTGCTTTGTACTTCTTAATAGTACCATCAGGACGAAGCTTCTTCTTGAAGATCCACTTGCAACTGCTAGGCCTAGCACCTTCAGGTACATCCACCAGCTCCCACGTGTGATTTTGGATCAATGAATCCATCTCATCATCTATAGCTTCTTTCCACAGAAGAACGTCTGTTGACTGCATTGCTTCTTGGAAAGTCTGTGGGTCTCCTTTCACATTATAGGTGATGAAATCATCTCCAAAATCTTTCTGTCTTCTGACACGCTTGGAAGATGGTTCAGTAACTCCTTCATCACTGACATTTTTAGTTTCTCGCAAAACTGGCTCCTTTGGTGCGTCTGACATACTAGCATTCTCTACTATATCTTTGAGAAATAATCCTTTATTATTGATAAACTTATCCTCAAAAAATTGTGCATCCCGAGCTTCACTATCTTCAGCAAAGCCAAGAAACACACATCTGTTTGTCTTTGGTTCGAGCTTAGGCCTTCTGATATCTGGAACTCGAACATATGTGAGACACCCCACACTTTGAGACTATCCAAAGGATCTGGATATCCTAACTATAACTGATGAGGAGTACTATCTGTTTTAGAATAGGGTACTCTGTTCAGAATCCAGTTTGCCATCAGCAAAGCCTCTCCCCAATAGCATGTAGGTAGACCGGATGTGATTAGCATCGAATTCACCATCTCGGTCAATGTGCGATTCTTCCTTTCTGCAATTCCATTAGATTGCATAGAATACGGAGCAGTGGTTTTAGCAATGATTCCATGCTCCTTGAAATATGCCTCCGACTCTTTAGATCGGTACTCTCCTCCTCTGTCACTCCTGAGTCTTTTCACCTGAAGTCCAAGCTGCTTCTCCACTCGAGTCCGAAACTCAACGAACTTACTGAAAGGTGATGAAGTACTTCATGCCGTCTCGAGTGACAAAGCTCTTGAAATCACAAGTATCTGAGTGAATCAGATCCAATAGGTTGGTGCTCCTTGTGACACTTGGAAATGGCTTCCTTGTCAGCTTTGCTTGCACACAGACTTCTCACTTATTAGGTTTGTTACCCCCACATTTTGGAAGTAATCCTAACTTCTCCATGCTAGACAGGTTTCTATAATTCACATGTCCTAGCCTATTGTGCCATAATACAAAGGAGTAAGCAGAAGAGAATACTTTATTTACAACTGAGTTATCACCTGAAAGAGCATAGCCACACAATTATCAAGTTGATTAACATTGTGTACTGTTCACTTCTTTGGTGGTCACCTGAAAGAGCATAGCCACACAATTATCAAGTTGATTAACATTGTGTACTGTTCACTTCTTTGGTGCTTTGCAGTCTTTGGCAAAATGCACAATTATCAAGTTGATTAACATTGTGTACTGTTCACTTCTTTGGTGCTTTGCAGTCTTTGGCAAAATGTCTTTGCTTCCCACAGTTGAAGCATTTGCCGCTCTTCTTGAAATCTTTTTTCTGTACATTCAGGTTCTTCGGATTATGATTCTTCTTTTTGTTAAATGATTTTTTTTCTTAGAAGAATCGGTACCCTTCTCAGAGTTAGTTGCCACCATGTTAGCAGACGCCTTCTGCATAGCTAGGAGCTTATTCTTTATGTGAGTTCGAATCTCGTCCTCGATCCGAATAAACCTCTTCAAATCAGATAGAGTCACCTGTCTTTTCCTTCTTCGAATGTCCGTGGAGAACGACATCCAAGATGGAGAAAGCTTGTTGACAATTACACCAGAAATGAAGGTTTGACAAAGACTGATATTTTCATCCTTCAGCTTCATAACAACTTTTTCGAGTTCTTTGACTTGAGGCAAAACCTTAGTGTCATCTTCAAACTTGAAGTCCAGAAAATTTATCAATGAGGTGAGACTTGGAAAGCTTCTCCTCATCCTTGTATTGCTCCTCCAGAGCATTTCAGATTTCCTTTGTAGACGGCTTGTTGGTGTAAGCATCTGCCAGATGATCAGCCAGGCAGTTAAGGAGATAATTCCTACAGAAATGATCATCTTTATCCCAAGAGGCTTTAGACTCCGAGTCTTCTTCAAAGTCAGGTTTCTCCTCAGAAACCACATAGTAGATTTTTAGGAGTTGCATACCAAAAATCACTTTTCAACGCCATGCGTTAAAGTTAGATCCATCAAAGTTTTCTAACTTAAGACAGTCCACTCCAAGAGTCCTCGTAGGATCCATTAGTAGATCAGAAATATTGCTTTAAGATTGTTGGAAATTGTGATTAAATCTGGAATTAAACTGAGAAAATAGATGTGCTATAATTTTTAACTTTTTTTAGTTTACTGCTGTGCATTATAGAAACGCTGTGCTTAAATCAATATTTGGCCTACTCCAGTGCAAGGATCACAATGCCAAACTGCTTCCAGGAACAGCAGTACAGTACTCTAGTGTGCACCAACCTAGTACTGTCAAGATCTCCTTGATTTATAAGACCTTTCGGTCAAGGCAAAAGATCTCCTCGATCTTAGAACCTTACGGTTCAAAACCTTTCGGTTTAAGACAAGTTCCTGTGGGCACAAGTTCCTGCAGCAGCAGCACAACAGCAACAACGTCGGGATCGACGTTCGTTTTCCAGCACGCGACGTTCGTGTTCCACGCAAGCGAGAGGATTTTCAGCTTACAACCAAGAGCTGCCCAAGGGCGCTATTTATAGGCCTCTAAGGCCAGCTCAATAGTTACAAGTAATTAATATGACTGTTACAATTCTTAATGGCAATTAAGATTGTAACATTAATGCATTAAATTGCTCTTAATGCTGTTGTAACCACTGTATGCATTAACTCCTGAATACGAGGCAATCAATGGATGCGTTGCTACGAAACGCGAGGGTCACGACTCAATAGATCAGACAAACCTCGTTTGACAAACGAACGTCGTCAAACAGGTGAACCTCGTATGACGGACGAACCTCGTCGAACGAGCGAACATAGTCAAACAGACGAACCTTAGCCCGATTAGCCCCAATCCCCGGCCCATTGGCCCACGGCCCACGACCCCGGCCCATTGGCCCACGGCCCATTGGCAAGCCTCGAACAATGGACCTTTTGAAACAACAAAACATTAACTTTCCACTAGGCTACTAAGCATTTATGAAAAGTACTTGTAGTTAATATATATATAGTTTGAAAACTCATTTTGGAAAGCAGTTTTGACCAAAAAAAATCTAACAAATACAAAACAAAGACATTGATAATTTGAAATTCAAATTAGATGGCTTAACTACCAATTTATTCATAATATCTTTATTTGGATATTAAAAAAAAATACTTCACTTAATAAGTGCGCGGATAGATTTTTTTATATTTTTTTAATTCAAATTTGGGAGGGACACATGATATTTTTTATGTAAGTCTAATTGTAAATCACAAATTTCATTTTTATATGTAAAGTGAGATTTAAACCATTTCTTTTTTTCTTCTCTACTCTTTTATGTAATTTAATTTGTTCTTCCGCTTATAGAATAGCAGGTCCTAATTTTCTTCATTTATAATGTCTTTCACTTGACTCTCTTGTCCATGCCATTTAGGTTTTTAGTTATTATCTTATTTATGCAGCGAATGTCTACTACAACAACAGTAACCACTGAACTATTTTTCGCTAGATAGAAGGTCTTCATGTATAACAACTAATATCTAACCTCTCCATAAAAATTAAAATATGAGTAAATTTTATTAAACACCCAACAAGTTTGGTTTTCGACTCTAAGCCCCCAATACCTTTGTAACACTCAAGAAAGCCCAAAAAAAAATTAGCAGAAGCTTCCACACTAATATTATTAGTTGATTTGTGATTAAATACTTAAAATTCCTTCGATAAATTTTTAAAGAAAACATCCGATAAGTTTGTAGTTTTATCAAGTTAATCTCCAATAATTTTTTGTAGAAAACCCTTAATAATGATTATTTATTGTTTAAAGGGTTTGTATGTAATTTTTAGATTTTTGGAGCTTGTTTTCATTTTTCAAAATTTAAAAGGTGTCCGTTGTAATTTTTGATTTTTTTGGAAGTTATTTGTAATACTCAGATTTTTTTAGCTTGTTATTTATATATATTTTTAAATTTTTAGGATTTTCTTGCAATTTTTAGATTTTTTAAAAAACTTTTCCCATTTTTAGATTTTAGGGGTTGTTTGTAATTTTCACATTTTAAGGGATCTATTTATAAATTTTAGGGATTTTAGGATTTGTTTATAATTTTTAAAATTATAAGGGGGTGGTTTTATAGAATTTAAAGAGTGTACTTTGTAATTTTTAGATTTTTCTGGAGGTTGTTTGTAGTTTCATATATTGAGAGTGTTATTTGTTATTTTTACATTTTTAGGAGTTATTTTTAAATTTTATGAGTTACTCTGCAAGCATAAAGGATTTCAGGGTTATATATTAGTATTGAGGGATAATGTTCTTCATGTGTAAATTTATGGTGTTATTGTAGGCGTGTAAAATTGTCTATGAGAGCCCGCACGAAACTCAAAGCAATGAATGGGCGAGTCAAGAAGATTCACCTAGTCAGCTCGCGCGCGTCGCTCAGCGCACACACATGCCATTCGACCCGTGCGCGTCAATCAACGCGCGCACGTCAAACTAGCCCGTGCGCGACGGTCAGCTCAAATCATCGCCGCACATCAAAATCAGCCCCGCTGCACGCCCGTTCAGCACGCGCACATACAATCCTCTCGCGTGCACATCAAACCATCTTGTGCACGTCGGTCAGCGCGCGCACGTCAAATCATCTCGTGCGCGTTGGTCAACACACGCATGTCAACCAGCTCATGCGCGTCGGTCAACACGCGCACGCCAATCAGTCCGCGCGCATCGATCAACACGCGTATGTTAACCAACGCGCATTCGACGGTCAGTCTCACGGCGAAGCGTACGAGTCAACAAATTGACCAAATACGCGAGAAGAGCAAGACCCGGAAGAAAAAAGACAAGGTAGAGAAAAAGTCGGCAAACCTGCGCGAGCGCAGGACAGGACAAACCGACCCACGCAAGCGCGGGTCGGGTGTAACCGACCCGCGCAAGCACGGGTCAGACAGGTCCGACCCGCGCCGTGCAGTCTGGAACCCGAAACGCGTTTTGACAGTTTTAAAGCTATTTTCACAGGATTTATCTGTTCCAGGGGTTCCTAACTGACTTGATATCATCCCTAAACGTGGTTAGGCTGTTGTTAACTGAAGATAGAGCCAAATCACTTGTTCTCATCCAAATAACCGCATCCGAGGCCTATAAATATAAGCCAAAGGCCTCCATTTTCGAGAGCTGGAATTTTATCAAGAGGACGAGGTGCTGTTGGATTGAAGAGTCAAGGAGCACGAAATTTTAGCGAATGCTAGAAGGATCCCGGCGAACTTCAGCACAAAGGAGAAGCCGTTCGAAGGATCTGAAGCCCGTACGTCCGTTCCTTGAGATTAGGCTTGGTCTTAATCTCGAGAAGAGTCCTGATTTCGCTTGATCGATCTCAACGCTTCAAGAAAATACCCCCTTGGTGAGGTAGGAGCTCTGCTCGATTTTTCAGCAACCGGATCTGATTCGCGGTCGTCCACGGATGAACCCCAGCACCGGCGAAGAACTCACGCAAACAAGAGCCGATAAACGGATCTTGTGTTTATTTTCAAGAAAGTTGTAATTTTTTTATTTTTGTTATTTGAATTCATTTGTAAATGACTAAAGTTTAATGAAATCAATGATGAAGGCAGCTTTCAATGAAAACAAACTGGCGACCACAGTGGGAGCCGACAGCCTTTCTGCGAAGGCTGATGTGTCGCAACCTCGGATCTTGATCCCGGTTGAAACGGAGGTCGAATATGAGTTCGAGCAGCAAAAGTATGAGGAATACTTATCCTCCTCCTCTAGATCGGCCTCTCCTCGCAGATGCAAGAAGGCCTATTCCAGGAAGACCCGTTGGACTTCAGCTGCAGAAGCCCAAGAAGAAGATCTTCTCGCCACCGCTGCACTTGTGGCTCACAACGCCCCGCCGACATCCGACGAGGCCAAAACTACAGATCTGAACCCCTTGAGCAAGGGGTTTATTGTTGATGACGTGCCAACTCTATCAAAGAGAGCACGTCATAGGCGACGCTAACGCCTCGCGCGCCAACTGGCCAAAGCTTTGGAACCGGTTGATGGAATCCGTTATGAGGCGGATCTGAAGTCCAGAAGGTGCCAACCACCACAACAGAGAGTGGACAACCCCTCCTCCTTCAAACCAGCGAAGAACGAATGGGTCCGTGTCAAAAGGACCCGATCGACTCTTCAAGAGCGGATTCAGAAACGCCGCGCATGGCTTGCACATGCAAGAATTCTAGTGCAAGAAGCTAAGAAATTCGAAGATAAAGGAGTGGAGAAGAAGCCACAAATACTGTACCAAGTATGAAGGCCAAAGTCTAAGACGACGGCCAAAAAGATCGAAAAACGCGGGTCATTCAGATTCGACTCGCCGATTTACAGGTCACGCAGATCCGACCCGCCGAAACGCGGGTCACTCAAATCCGATCCACCGAAACGCGGGTCACTCAAATCCGACCCGCCGATTTACAGGTCACCCAGATCCGACCCGTCGATTTGCAAGTCACCCAGATCCGACCCGCCGATTTGCAGGTCACCTAAATCCGACCCTCCAGTTAGCTGGTCACCCGCATCTGACCTTCCAACCCACGGGTCACTCAAGTCTGACCTGCGTCAGAGTCAAGACAGAAGATCTCATGCACTTGTTTATTTGATTCCATCAAGTTCCACACCTCTGGTGGAGATCCGCGACAGTGTGGATCTATCCCATTTTAAGATAACCATCAAAGATCGTCTTGGCCCTTCACACGATGATCAAGGCAAAGCTCCAGTTAGAGAGCGCTCAAGCCCGTTGAACGGATCTTGAGCAGTTTTTTAGGCTGTAGGTCGCGATCGTCCTCCAAAGCAATGGAGGAGAATGTATAATGGGAAAAGTCCTATAACCGACCACATTGGACTACGTGTTGAAGTCCAGGAGCCTGTTGAAAGCCTATGTTCACGAAAACATAACTTCAGACATGCGACTCCTGAAGACGCTAACAAAGCGTTGAATTCCCAGAAGAAGACGTACTCGTAAGACGAGGACGTTACACCTAGGGACTCGTGCCAACACACGATGGGTTGCTCCGGTCATCCGACCGATGAGTTGTATTATCGAGCCCGAGATACGAACAGGTCTCGGAGAAGGAATCACCAAGAACCAGACTCCCATTGTCCGTGTTCCAAAATTATTAAGGCGGTATTGTCAAAGTGTTGCTGTTCCAAAACCGCCCCGAAGAGAGTTTTAGTATTTGAAAGAATCTCCACGAGAACATCTGAATCCAGACCAAGGCGTTTCCGCAAGAAGAGAACTGCTCTTCAGGATGATGAATTTCCAGAAGTGTCTGTTAACATGACTGGGAGAGGAAAGTCAACACGACACTTTAGTCCGGATCAGTTTGCCGTAGTATCCCGACGTATGACCCGATTGCGATCGGGAACCATCAGATAAAGTGATTACCAAAGAATGCAGAAGGGACTTCCTTCAGAAGACGAGATGTCAGATGCTTGCTCAGATGCTTGCTCAGCAATGGCTTCCGATGATACAGCATCCAGCGCAGGGTAATCCTACGAATCATTTATGATCAGCGCTGAGCAAATGGCTAAAATTCTTGATGACGCTTTAACAGAAGGAGAGCTTCAAATTTGAAATGGAAATGGCTATGCAGCAAATGAGGAAAATGTATGACCAGCAAATTACAGTACTGACAACTCATCAGGGAGAGTCTAGCCGTCGCAATAATCCTAACCAAGATGATAACGAGCGGGAAGTGGATGAGAATGCTAACATGAACACTCCTCCCGTCGATAACAATACTGGAGGTGGTCCTTCGGATGATAACAATACAAAGGAAGACCATGTTACCTCTCCCCGAAATTGCTTGAAGAAAGATACGAGCGAGGATAAGAAGATGAGGGATTTGGAGAGCAAAATCAATACGTTAATGAGTGCTCAGGAAGTGAAAAGGTCCGAAATACCATGCCCATACCCAAGAGAGTGGGAGTCAATCTCGTATCCGACAAAGTTCAGCTTAATCAACTTCACGCCGTTTGATGGAAAGGGCTCCCCCACTCAGCATTTAATATACTTCAAGTCTCACTTGGGGATAATCTCCTGGAATGAACCTTTGATGGTACGGTCATTCATCGGTACTCTTCACGGAGCTGCCTTCGATTAGTATCGCCGCCTCAAGCCAAAGAGTATTAGCAGTTGGGACGACATGAAAGACATGTTTCTCACTAATTTTTTTGACGACGACACCGAAGTCTCGATCGGAACATTATTTGACGAGAAACAAAAGGATGGAGAGTTAGTGGAGAATTTTATCAAACGATTCCGGAACAAAGCCATGAATTGTAGGGATCCGATTAGCGAGGGCTTCATCCTAGAGACTTGTCACAACAATCTTTTATTGGATATTCTCGAAGCCATGGGAATGGCACCGTCCAAGACCTGGAAGGACTTGAAAGTCCGAGGGGAAAGAGCTGAACATTTCCTCAAGAGGAAAAAGGTCGAGAGGGGTCAAACGACAACAAATGCTCCATAGCAAAAAATTTTCCCTAAAGGGAAAGGAAAAGCGCAAGCAAACGCAGTGGACGCGAACCAAACATTCGAAGTGCAATCGCAGCCGCAACAGCAGCAGCAGAAAGCGCCTCAGCAGTCTCGGTGACAACAACAGCCTCAGAAACAGAAGGCTTCGGAACCAAAATTCCCGAAGGTTTACTCGTTCCAAGAGGATGAAGTTCCTGGTATTTTCAAATACCTCATAGAGAACAACAAGATTAAGTTGCCTCTGATCCAAGATCAGGAAGACGCTAAGAGGGTTAATGACCCAAAGTATTGCGCATTTCACAAAGCAGTTCACCACCCTACCAAGTCGTGTTACGCCCTCAAAGATAAGATCCAAACTTTGATTGATGTTGGGGTTATTACCATGAAGCAGCCTAAAGAGAAGAAGGTGGGTGCGAATGCGATGTTAATCAGCTTCAGATCTGTCCCTTTGAACTGGTTTCAACCCGAGCCCGTGACGAAAGTTGCGATGAACACCGTGAACGATGATCCTCACAAACAACGTCAGAAAGTACTTGTGCCACACACACCCCCGAATGGCGAGATTCTCTGGGTTCATCCTGATCTGGTCAAAGATGAACAGTGGGTCGGATCGTCATCCAAGAAGAAATTGAAAGGCAAGGGAAAATCCTGTTATGGAGCCTCTGCTATTCTGGGAGAAGATGATGAAAGAATTCCTGCTTTCCCGCTTTTTGAAGATGAACAAGAATCTTTGCGACCCAGAGTGGAAATGAATATCACTTCAAGTATCCGGATGCTTCTGAGCAATTGGCTAAGCAGGGGGTAACCAAAAACCGTTCCTTCCAAGACATTAGCGGAGATGAGAATTTTCACAACTCCCCCAACACCCATAGTTGTGGAGAAGACCCAACCAAAGCAAAAGGGGAAAGAACCTTTATACAAAGAGGGTCAGAACCCGAAGCAGTCTCGATTCAATCACCCAATTGGAAGAGACAAACCGGGAAGTTCGAGCGCTCCACCCCATTTTGATATTATCACACAGTTAGGCAATATACCAGCTAGGATAACTCTATATGAGCTGTTACGTCTATCGAAAGATACCAGGGAAGCGTTGCAAGAAGCCTTAGCCAATTCCGAAGCTTTTCTGACTCGGATCAAGCCATCTCCTGAAGAACCAGAGCTGCCGGTTCAACATTGTAACCTCGCGACACACCGTTTTCCTTGCATTTCCTTCACGGAAGAAGACATGTAGGCGAAGAATTCGAAGCATGACTGGCCCTTGTATTTTACCGGGCACATTGGCTCCAGCGTCGTCAACCGGATCCAAGTCGATCCGGGTTCCGCTGTCAGCATCATGCCGCTCCGACTGATGTATAGCCTCGGAATACCGGCTAGTAAGTTAGCCTCCACAGGCACTACGATCTACGGATTCAATACCAGTGGGTCCAGACCATTAGGCAAAATCCGAGTGAAATGTCAGATCGGAGATTTGAAGTCAGAAGTCCCATGTTATGTGATCGACACGGAGACCTCCTATAACCTACTGTTAGGTCGACCCTGGATCCACGGTAATATTATAGTCCCATCAACTCTTCATCAGTGTCTCAAATATGTGAACACCAATAATGAAGTCAAGACGGTGGTCATGGATAAGCAACCGTTTAAGAGGTTGGAAAACTATTTTACCGACTCTCTTCTATACGGTGCCGAATCCGATACTAAACCATCGGCCTAAGGTACGAACATCAAGAAAGAAGCTGATACCGAAGCTGGGTTTGATTATGATGGTGGTTTTATACTTAATGATATTGTACCCATTGTAATCAATCTTGACGATGAGGAATCATCGGAAAGTAGTTGTAACTGGCAACTTGCCAAAGATATTGTAATAAATGATGATTTAGAGTACTCGTTGTGTCTTAATAATATCATAAAGGGGCTGTATGATAACCCCGACTTGTATATGCCAATTCAATCATTTTGCATGACAAAAAAATAGGTACAGGACTCGTTCGGAACGACACTTGTCATTCCTGCAAAAGCAGGAGGTGAAAAGGAAGTTAACTATGGTAAAGGAAGAGAATCTCCGATATCGGACCACTTTTTGGAAGAAGATAACGAGGATGATAAACCTGCCCCTCACCTATTCAGGTATGACACTAATGCGCATAATCTCATGGAGAGATACAGATATGACTTCGCACTTGGGGAAGGTCTTTGTTTTGGTCGAGGTCCGTGAGTTCCACCTCGTATGGCCTATGTACCAAAAGGAGTCTTTGTTTTGGTCGAGGTCCGTGAGTTCCACCTCGTATGGCCTATGTACCAAAAGGAAAGCCCGATGACTATTATAGCCACCGAAGAGGCGTGAGTTCCACCTCGTATGGCCTATGTACCAAAAGGAAAGCCCGATGACTATTATAGCCACCGAAGAGGCCTGGGCTATGTTTCTTCATTTGACGACGAATGTTGCTGGCAAGTCATTGATCAGATTGCTAATAAGGGCAAAAATGGATATTCTTCGGACTCTTCAGCCTGGGACTCCGACGCTAGTCTCGGAGAAATGTTCAAAAAGCTAATGTCGAACATGACTACGGTTGATCCTGCGACAATAGAGGAAGACGATCAAATGTCAACTTGGGAAGACCCTTGAGTTCATTACCTAAATATGCAGTACGGTGATAGGTTTGAACAAAGAGAACCTCCTACCGAAGATCAAGTAGTTCAGGTGAATATGGGTAACGAGGGTAATCCGAAGCCAATATTCATTAGCGATAGCCTCCAGTCGGATGAGAAAGAAGAGTTAATCTCTCTCATTAGGGAATACATCGATGTGTTCACCTGGAATTATGAAGATATGCCGGGGCTCGATCCAAATGTAGCAGTGCATTGTCTCAATATTAAGCCGGATGTCAAACCTGTCAAATAACAACAAAGATGGTTTCGTCCGTAAATTATGGTGGCAATCGAGTCTGAAGTCAAAAAGCTTATCGACTTGGGTTTCGTGAGGGAGGAGGAACATCCCGAATGGCTTGCCAATATCGTCCCAGTCCTTAAGAAGAATGGAAAAATTAGGATTTGCATTGACTTCAGAGATCTAAACACTGCCTGCCCAAAAGACGATTTCCCTCTTCCCATCACAGATGTTATCATCGACAACACGTGTGGATTCGAGAGAATGACTTTTATGGATGGATTTTCTGGCTAGAATCAGATAAAGATGCATCCAGATAATGAAAAACACATCGCGTTTAGAACACCTCTCAGTGTTTTCTGCTACACGGTTATGCCCTTTGGTTTAAAAAACGCAGGTGCTACATATCAAAGAGCCATGTCAAAGATTTTTCAAGAGCATCTCCGAAAGACTGTCGAATGCTACGTGGACGATTTAGTCGTGAAAAGTCATGACAAAAATGATCACATCAAGGATTTGAAGATAATGTTCGATCTGATGCGGACTTATCAATTGAAGATGAATCCTACCAAATCTTTTCTCGGAAAGTCCAGTGGTAAATTCCTTGGATTCGTCATCACTACTAAGGGTATTCACATTGACCCTGATAAAGTGAAAGCGATTAACAAATTGCAACCTCCGAGAAATCTTAAGGAGCTCAGAGGACTACAAGAACTGTTGGCTTATATCCGTCGGTTCATCTCGAATCTTTCAGGAAAATGTCAACCATTCTCCAGGCTTACAAAGAAAGGCGTATCATTTATATGGGATGACGCATGTAAAAAGGTGTTTAAGAATATTAAGGAATATCTCTCAAAACCCCCTGTACTCGTCATATCGAAATCGGGCAAACTGTTCTTGATTTATGTCAAGGCGACGAGCCATTCGTTAAGTGCATTACTTGCACAAGATGACGATAACGGTCACGAACAAGCAGTGTATTATTTAAGTCGGACCCTCGTAGGTGCCGAATCTCGATATCCAATGATCGAAAGAGAGTGTCTCGCCTTAGTATTCGCTATCCAAAAGATGAGACATTACTTGGTAGGGCAAACTATCTACGTCATCTCCAATGTTAACCCAGTCAGAATATTCATGACACAGCCTGCTTTCATGAATTGGCGGTTAGCGAAATGGGCTTTATTTCTGTCCCAATACAACTTGCATTTTAAACAACAAAAGTCAGTTAAGGGACAAGCTATTTGTGATCTCCTGGCGGCTAACCCAACTACAGATACCGCCGAGGTGTAAGATGATTTACCAGATGAAACCCACGAAGTCAACGTAACTTCCCATCAATAGGTGTGGCGTTTGTATTTTGATGGTGCTTCTCGGGCAACTAATATAGCAAGTGCCCCTGGATGTTCTAAGTTTTCTTCCGGAGTTGGAGTTGTCTTAGTTTTCCCGGGAAAACATGTGATGCCTAGAGCCTACTCGCTGACCGAGCCATGCTCGAACAACGTAGCCGAATATAATGCGCTACTTATTGGACTCAGCTTTGCTAAAGAGCTGGGAGTCGAGTATCTCAAAGCTTTCAGTGATTCTCAATTAGTTGTTAAACAAATTCAGGGAGAGTATGAGGTCAGAAATCAAGACTTGATACCATACCACAAGGTGGCTGTTGAGATAACAGAATCATTTGAAGGATTCTTCATCGAATACATTCCACGCCTACAAAACGCTTACGCAGATACGCTGACAGCATTAGCCGTGTCCCTGACGCAGCCTCCCGAAACGGAACAGTTCGTTACGGTGAGAACTCACCAACTCTTCGTGCCAATCTACGATGAAGATGACCAGGAAGAGGATATTAAAGAAGTACATTCAACTTAAGTTGAGTTCGAACCCCGAGATTGGCGTTTTCCTATAATAGATTACATCCTGCACAGAATCTTACTAGAAGACGTGAAGGAAAGGGACTCAATCCGACGAAGAGCATCGAGATTCTACTATAACAAGGAGAGTCGAACGTTATATCGCAGGGCGTACGATAACTTTTTACTACGTTGTCTATCATTTAAAGAAGCAGAAGAAGTCCTGAAAGAGACGCACGAAGGGGTTTGTGGTGCACACCAACCTGACCCCAAACTTTATGACCGTATTAGAAGAATGGGATATTATTGGCCCAGCATGATTAAAGATGCGGTCGCATATGCCCGAAAGTGTCACGCGTGTCAAGTGCACGCGAATTATATGCACCAACCCCCGGAGCATCTACATCCTTCAGTGACCTCGTGGCCTTTTGAGACTTGGGGAATGGATATTGTTGGTCCTATAAATCCCCCGTCAGTCAGAGGTGACCGATTTATTCTCACGATTACCGATTACTTCTCCAAATGGGCTGAAGCGATTCTGCTCAGGGAAGTTAAGACAAGCAACGTTATTCGATTCATCAAACACCATATTATTTATCGATATGGTGTCCCAAGACGGATCATACATGATAATGGTCCTCAGTTCGTCAGCAATGCCTACATTAAGTTTTGCGAGAAGTTCAGAATTCAGGACCTCTCATCAACGGCGTACAATCCCGCAGCAAACGGATTAGCTGAAGCCTTTAACAAGACTATCATCAAGCTTCTATCTAAACTCGTGAAGACTAACAAATGAGATTGGGATGATAAACTCGGCAAAGCATTATGGTCTTACCGCACCACAGTTCGCACGCCTACTGGCGCAACCCCGTATTCTTTGGTGTACGGGTGTGAAGCCGTCCTTCCGTTAGAAATACAAACTCCATCTCTTCGAATCGCTCTCGCAATCCAGATGATGACCGAAGAACAACATCAGAAATGTCTTAAAGAACTCGAGATACTCGATGAAAAGCGCTTAGAAGCTCAACAGCACATTGAGTTTTACCAAGCCAGAATTTCTCGAGCTTTTGACAAGAAGGTTCAACAACGGAGTTTTAAAGAAGGAGATTTGGTCTTAACTGAACGACGGCCTATGATCCATAACTCTAAGAAGAAAGGAAAATTTGAACCCAAATGGGAAGGACCGTTCGTAGTAGAGACAGTCTATTCGAGTGGCGCATATCGCCTCATTACTAAGGAAGGCGATCGACTTATGATGCCGATAAACGACAAGTTCCTGAAAAAATACTATCCTTAGTATATTCATGATAACTAATGTATCGAGAAGCTCCCGAAAAAATACTGCATGTGGTATTCTTAGGGATAACCCAGTTACTATGAAAGTAATGAATAAAAATCTACACTTGGACTCTGAATGTATTCAAAGTTAAAGCGTGTTTTATTATTGATGAATGAGATTCGATCATTTTGACAAATCAACATTTCCTCACAAAATCCTCCACTGATCAAATCAATTGATGGTGGGTCCACTAAAATTTCTATCCGCCAATTCACGGCAATTCTTAAAACTTAACGTGTTAAGTCCTAATCACTTAACATCAAAATCCCCCATCGAGTGGCTAGTACAAACCAGTATTTCTACTGCTACCTATATTTCGCTCTCATTGCTTTTAGGTCAAACCTATAAAAGTTTGGGCCAAAGCCAGATTCTCCTCTCGATTCCTTCCATGAACGAGAGGTCCACTTTCAATTCGAGTAATCAAACCTATAAAAGTTAGGATTGTCTCCAACCTCACTTAGTCAAACCTGCAGACAGTTAGGACTAAGATCGAGTCATCCCTTTCGATAAACGAAAGACTTCCATAAACTCCTTTTTAGCCAAACCTATAAAAGTTAGGGTCGAAATTGGAATTTTCCCTCAATAAATGAGGAACTCTTTTCTTGGGCCAAACCTATAAAAGTTAGGGTCGAAATTGGAATTTTCCCTCAATAAATGAGGAACTCTTTTCTTGGATCAAGCAACCAATCCTATAAAAGTTAGGGTAATAAATGAGGAACTCTTTTCTTGGATCAAGCAACCAATCCTATAAAAGTTAGGGTTGTTTGAATCTTTTTGATTCTCGAAGTGAAGATCTCACTCCTAGATTCATCTCTCCGGATTCTGGGGGTGGAGATCCCACCTCAAGTCTCCTTTCCAACTGGAGCTAGAATATAAAATTCGCCCTCTTTAGTGTTGAAAGATAGAATATAAAATTCTTTCTCTTTTATTTTTGGGTTCGCCTTTACCCTAAACAAGACCTGGGGCCAAGAATATAAAATTCTTCTGCTCCAACATCGGGTTTGTCTTTACCCTGAGAAAAAACATAATTCTCAACTTTAAAACCGCACACTTTATGCCCGGGGAATTTTATCTCGACTCCTAAATAGAGATAAGCCTACGCCTAACACGCGTTGCCGGTTTAGTCTTTCACAGAGTGAAAAAGACACCAGAATACGAGTCTAAGGACTTTTATCCCGGATCCTAAGTAGGGAGGAGTCAGCGTCTAACACGCGTTGCTGGGTGCCATATTCCCGTAACAAATGGCGAAGTCTATGTATTCAAAATCATAGCGCCAGGTCTAGGAGAATTAACTCTCTTAGCGCAACGTTACATGTGAAACGGGTTTTAATAATTCACATGCTAGCCCGATTCAAATGGTAATCGGTAAAGGCACATCAAACCCGTTGAAGGCTGGGGTTTGCCAAAAATCTTAAGTCTGCGCCTAACACGCGTTGCCGGATGCCATATTTCCGTAAAAAATGGCAAAGTCTATGTATTCAAAGTCATAGCATTAAGTCTAAGTGAATTAATTCTCTTAGCATAACGTTACATGTGGAATGGATCAAAATAATCTGCATGCTAGCCCGACTCAAACGGTAGACGGTAAAGGCTCATCAAACCCGTTGAAGGCTGAGGGTTTACCAAAAATCCTATAAATATTATGATTGAGTATTCCAAACAGAATAAGACATCATAATAAGAGAAGTATAATGAACAATATATATATATATATCAAACGGTAGACGGTAAAGGCTCATCAAACCCGTTGAAGTCTGAGGGTTTGCCAAAAATCCTATAAATATTATGATTGAGTATTCCAAACAGAATAAGACATCATAATAAGAGAAGTATAATGAACAATATATATATATATATATATATATATATAGATATATAT
>NC_033798.1:33269432-33381961 GCF_001876935.1 Asparagus officinalis
AAACATGTTTTGAAGCAGGCGGTCGACCGACGTGAATTTCGGTCGACCGAATGGATATTTCGGTCGACCGACGTAAATTCCGGTCGACCGGAAAAACACTAGAAAGTTTCTCAGAAACCAGACAGCCGTCGGTCGACCGTATCGGTCGACCGAAATCTGATATGTGAAAAATGACAGGTTTTGGGTCAGTTTTGAGAATTCGTTAAAAATATCAATTCATATCCAAAAATAGTGAAACTTTGGGGAAAGTTTATAAATGATGAAATGAACATGTTTGAAAAGGAATTTTTGGAAAAACGAATTTCGTTTGTGAAAACTACCTGTTTTTGAAGAATGCTTAGAAAACCTGTATTTTTATGAAAGTGAAATTTGAAATAGGACTTGTAAATATTCATATATGTATTGTGCATAAATTATATGTATATAGCAAAGCGTGAGAGAGCTGTAAACAAGAGATAAAGATATTTTAACAATGTTTTAAGAAAAATCATCTATATGATATAAAACGTCAAAAATCGTGTTAAGTGTATATATATTGAGCTTAGATATCATCATACCATATATGTAAGTAAACTAAACAAATACCTAGGTAAATCCACGCAGATGAACTTGAATCTTTAACGCTGTGTTGAAATACCTGAAAAGAGAACATAAACACAAAACACTGGAAAAAACTTATTAGTAATAAATTGTTTGTCAAATCATCATCAAAACTATAGGGTCAACAATCTCCCCCTTTTTGATGATGGCAAACAATTTATACATGAGTATGAAGTATACACTGATAATCCACATATAAGTCAAAACAAGAATAAGTTATACATGAAAACTTATTAGTAATAAATTGTTTGTCAAATCATCATCAAAACTATAGGGTCAACAATCTCCCCCTTTTTGATGATGGCAAACAATTTATACATGAATGTAAAGTATACACTGATAATCCACATATAACCCAAAACAAGAATAAATCATACATGACCATATATATAAAACACACATGATCATATATAACAGAATTAATTTGTAAGCTATATATGTGGTAGTTTTCTCCCCCTTTGACAACATCAAAAAGAGGGAAAAATGAAAGATAGGAGCAATGCTCCCCCTGCTTATAAGCATAGATAAGAGAAGTAAAGAAATTTATGTCAAAAAACTCCCCCTGTCAAATAGATTGGATGACATCAATAGAGCATATATACAGGAGCTAAACTGACAACTATCCATCAAACTTATGCATAAGAAAAAATATGCAAGAAACAAAACATGGGTATTGTCTTAACCATGCATTGATCACAAAATGATACACTGACATCAGCAATTTACAAATCATCATTTAGGCATTACAAAAATGATAAACCACGCATTGATACATAAGAAACAAAACTTAAACATAGGCAACTTATGATAAGCAACTATTTGCTGCATACCAAAACATGAGTGTTGTTTCTACAATGCAGTGATTCATAAAAGAATTAAACTGAACATGATGATTCACAAATAACATCATATAGACATTAAAAGCAACATATTTATGCAGAAAAATATAGGTTTGTCCACGAGATAGCAAGTCATACATAAAACGTCACACAAAACCATACATAGTTGTTCCACAAAGCACCAAAGCATCATAGAGTTATACACTCAAATAAAAACAGAGTTATCAAGTTTTTACAACCCAGAAGAAAGCATAAAAACATCACAGGAAGAGACTCAATCAGTCATCACCTCCTCCAACATCATCACCATCACCATCTCCACCATCATCACCATCACCGTCACCATCACCACCACCATCACCATCACCATCTGAGTCATCAGCAGAATCCTCACCAGAATCAGACTCAGAATTAGAAGGGATCCCGAGAGACTGACGCTGGTATGAAAGAATAGTCCTAACGTCCTTCTGAATAGATGTGACACGAGTCTCAAGACGATCAAGACGGTCACAAATCTCAGAAGTGGAAGAAGTGGAAGAGGTCGAGGCTCTAGAACGGGAGTGAGAAGATGGTGTGGAGTCAAGAGATATATGCATTCTGGAAAGGGAAACTTTATCAAAGAAATCTCTTGTGGATTCAACCTTAGGTTCATTTGTAAGGTCAACATTGAAATGTTGAAAAATGAGAGTGAAAAAGGAACCAAATGGTAGAAACTTGGTGTGTTTAGATGCCATGTTATTTATAAAGATGGTAGCCCAATCAACTTTGATTTCAGCAAAGATGGCATAAACAGCATTAATCTTGTCAGAGGCGAAGTGATCAAAACTCCCAGTCTTGGGAATCAAATTATGAGCAATAATTCTAGCAATTAGTTTGGCAATGGGATTAAGGGAATTATTGTTCATAGGATATGAGCATCCAGGTGAAAACATTTGATGATTGACTGAAGGATCACTAAGCTCAATAGACCTAAGTTCAACGTCACTTGTTGGGATTTGAAGAATCCCCGCAAGTTCGTTGGCAGTAAAAGCTATTGCCACATTTTTAACAGAAGAGGAAATGGTCAAGCTGCCATCAGCAGAGGATGATGTGGACATGTTAGCATAAAACAGATAAACTAAGAAAGGATAATAAGGAACTTTAAGACTTTCATCAAACAATTTATCCAACCCAACATTATGAAGAAGAGACTGAGTTTTATAGATGGCCAGTTCAGGATACTTGATATACCTAGTTGGGAGAATTTTTAGTTTACAAAGTTCCCTATATTTTCTAACAAGAGGTTTAAACAACAGATAATCCTCATAATGTGAGGCTTTTACAGAGGAGGAACTAGATTCGGGTTTCGACCTCTTTTTGGAGGGTTTGGGAGGCATGATGAGTTAGGGTTTTGAAAAGATTAGAGAAAATTTGCAATGTCCTGTAACATAAAACAATATAGAGCAAATTAACAAGAAACCCTAGAACAAAAACCCTAGATTAGGAAGAATTTATACTAGAACAATGAAATAAGGTTAAACAGATGAGAAGGAGATCATTACCTAGCAAAACTGTCGGAGAATGATGAAGGATGAAAATTTCGGTCGATGAAGCCAGGCGACCGTGAAGAATTTTCGTGACTTTGGGAAAAATGACGAAATGGGGAGAAGGAGAAGGATCGGATCAAGGAGATGAAGAGAGTACGGTTGGGATTGATTCATGGAGGGATGAGCGGTGATGATCAGTTCGGGTCTAAAAACAGAAACCCGATAAAAACCGAAACCAAAAAAAATCGAAAACCTCGCTGCTGAGAAATTCAATTTCGGTCGACCGACGCGGTCAACCGGAATGCTTACAGATAACCGTCGGTCGACCGGGTCGGTCGACCGAAAGAAAGTAATAAGCAAAAACCTGATTTTTGAGATATTTTTACTATAAACTCTTTTGGAAATTTATTTTACAAACTACTAAAGGTTTTATAATATGTATATAAGTAATTTTGTCTATTAAAAACATATAAATAATTTATTCTGACACAAGGAATAAATTTTTCAAAAACAAAACAAAACAAAACATTAAAAAATACTATATAAGTCTTTTTGGTACCCAAATCATTTTGGTACCACTAGAACTTGGGACATGACCCCTATCATTTAAATCCAAGGCCCTAGGGTTATGAACCCGTTTGAGCGTATTTTGTGCACCAATACGATCAAAGCAAAAATTGTAAACGTGACCCATACGATTGCAATTTGTGCAATGTAGAGGTTTAAATGGTTTACGTTGACCGAAATAGAATGCACGTGGTTCATTTGCAAAAATAGATTTTCCTTTGTAATTATTTTGCAAACGAGAATTTCTTTTCAAATCGAAACAAAACATGGCCAAATGGCCAACACGACCACAATAATCACATTTGTACACATAAGCATGTTTATGATTTACACTATGTGTGTGTACATGAGTATGTGATGATGAAGCTTGTTGGGATGCACAATCATGTGTAGGCTTGTCAGTTTTTGGTGCATTATGACAAAATTGAGCTAAATGGCCTTTAAGACCGCAAATAGAACATTTGTGAATTTTGTCATACATATGTGCATAGTGAATAGGTTTCTTAGAGGAATTAACATTGAACTTTGCACATAAGTCCATAAGCTTTTTATTATTAGCAATACAAGTGTTTAGTGTTGAATCTAAGGTAGATATACGTTTTCTCATTTGATTCAACTCATCATTGTGCATACAAGCATTGCTACTAGAAGTAGGATAAACAAGATTACTCATCATAGATTTCAACTTATCTACTTCTAACATAGCATCACGTTTTTCATGAAGCAAACTAGCATTTTCAATTTTCAAATTTTCATTGCATTCTTTAAGAATTATATTTTCATTTGCAATAAAATTAAACTTAGTAGCTAGTGTTTCATGAATAGATTTTATATTAACATACTTACTTTTTACATCAATATAGCTATTGTGTAATTTTTCAAACTCAAGAGCAAGTTCATCAAAAGTAATAATATCATCGTTATCGCATACCTCACTAGGGTTATTACCTAGTGGTATTGTACATGGGGATGAGGCTTCCTTAGAGCTCAAAGCGGGATTTTCCAACGCTTCTTGAATAGCCTCCAATTTTCCTTCATGTGCTTCAATAAGTTTCCATAAAGCATAAGCACTATCAAAATTAGCAAGTTTGTTAGAAAATGATGAGTGAAAAGCGCTAATCAAAAATCCTAACAAAAGCTTATTCATGTTAAACAATCTTTTGTCATTGTCACACCATTTTGATTTTTCCAAAATAGGAACAACATAAGCATCCTCAATAATTTTCCATAGATCAAATTGATTAGATTGAACGAAAAGTTTAAATCTAATACGCCATTGAGCATAGGGAAAAATATCCAAACGAGGAGCAATATTAATAGCATATCCTAAGCAAGATGAATCATTCATATCCATAGAGATGAAATGCAAGAGGCACAATAATCAAAATTAGATTAGCACTAGTAAGATAACTTGGATCTTTAACTCAAGGCGGTTAGTCCTTAAATCAAAGAGCACCAAGCTCTGATACCAATTGTTAGACCCTAGAGGGGGGGGGGGTGATTAGGGTCTTATGCTAATCTAATCCCAATTAATAGCAATTAAAATTATGTTGATCAATATGTTCTTGCAAGAGATAGATATGAACAATAAGAACAATAAGAATATGCACAAATAAAATATGAGACAAGCAAAACACAAACACACGATATGTTTACGAGGTTCGGTCCCCACGACCTACGTCCCCGCTCCTCACCTCGAGGAGATATCCACTATCACAATCCGGTTTGGAAGCCGGAACTTCTACACACTCGGTTTACAAGTTCACCGAAAACTCTCACACTACACAATCACTCAACAATCACACTTTACACACTAAGTGTAGGAATCTAGCCCGTGTCCTCCTCCTCAAGTGCTCGATTACAACCTCTCCCTAGGTTCGTCAATCGACGCCACTCCTATTGGATTTGACCCCGTCTCTCTCTCCTCACACTTCTCTCGGTGTACAAGTGTATTACAAGTGATTCTCACAAATAAAAGTTAAATACAATGATTTGTTCTCAATTAACAAGTGAGAACACAATGAAGCTCACACTCACTAAATCCCACACCACAACCCACAATATAATATGAGAATATAAAGCTCAATAAGTGTGTGTGATAATAGTGAATCAAAACCAATAAATAACTTAATGAATATAGCTAATCAATTGAAAGTGAGATAATAAGCTATATGGAAAGAGTTTAGAAAAACTTCTCAATGAACAAGAGGAGCTGAAGAATATGATCCCAATGGAATATGAGAGCCTCTTCTTGTTGTAGAAAACTTTCTCTTGAAAACAGATTAACGAAACACTTCTTAAACAGCTCTTAAACGTGATTAATATCTTGCTAAACAGTAAACTTGGATTTCTTGATTGATAGAGAAGAAGAGCAGCAATAGGGTATATATAGCACCCAATACAACAGCTAGAAATAGGTGAAAGACCAAAAAAGCCCATTTGAAAAACTAGCCGTTAGGCTCAGTTTGTTAACTCGTCGGTCGACCGGTACGGTCGACCGATTAGTTCAAAAACCTGAGAAAACAATGTTTTAAAGCTGGCGGTCGACCGACGTAAATTTCGGTCGACCGAATGGAAATTTCGGTCGGCCGACGGAAATTCCGGTCGACCGGAAAACTCTTGAAAAAATTCTCAGAAACCAGACTATCGTCGGTCGACCGTATCGATCGACCGAAATCTGATATGGGCAAAAAGACAGGTTTTGGGCAGTTTTGAAAATTTGTTAAAAATATCAAATCATATCCAAAAATAGTGAAACTTTGGGGAAAGTTTATAAATGATGAAATGAACATGTTTGAAAAGGAATTTTTGGAAAAACAAATTTCGTTTGTGAAGTCAGAGGCGACGCCAACGCCTCGCACGCCAACTGGCCAAAGCCTTGGAACCAGTTGATGGAATCCGCTATGAGGCGGATCTGAAGTCTAGGAGAACTAACTCTCTTAGCACAACATTACATGTAAAATTGGTTTTAATAATTCACAAGCCAGTCCGATTCAAACGGTAATCGGTAAAGGCACATCAAACCTGTTAAAGGATGGGGGTTTGCCAAAAATCCTAAGTCAGCGCCTAACATGCGTTGCCGGATGCCATATTTTCATAAGAAATGGTGAAGTCTATGTATTCAAAGTCATAGCATTAAGTCTAAGTGAATTAATACTCTTAGCATAACGTTACATGTGGAACAGACCAAAACAATCCGCATGCTAGCCCGATTCAAATGGTAGTATATATATATATATATATATATATATATATATCTTCTATTAATAAAAATTGAGTTCGCAGCTACAAGAGTTACGATCAATCTACATTAAGCTTGTGACTACGAATTTGCTGTTCAAGTTTAGTCAATTCCTCCGTATAAGTTCGCTCAAGCTCACACTGCAATTCGACCTTGAAGGATTCCTCGGTAAGGGATAAGGTTTTCACAGCCTCTTGTCTGATCTTGGCTAACTTCTGTTTCGAGAGTTCCAATTTCTCGGATATCACAACCTGTGCATGCTCCAAGCCATCCATCGTCATTCCCAAGATAGCCAAGGCCTCCTCCTCTGCCTTGAGCTCCTTTCTATGTCGCTCTACCTTAGCCTCACCCGACGTAAAGGAGGATCTGAATTGACACAAAGATGTTTGTTTCTCAGCAAGGGCGGCCTCCATTTGATCCACTCGACTTTGTTGCGTTTGAACCTTAAGTCCAACAGAGGCTCGAGTGTCGCGTCATACCTGTAGACGAGATTCCATCTGGGCGGCTATGTTACGTTAAAGTACCAGCAGTCTTTAACTCTTGTAATCGTTGAAATTCGCGATCCAGCCGGTCCAAATCATCAACAATAGCTTGCGCCAGATCCGAAGACCCCGCTTTCTCTATAACATTTATTTTGTTGGCCAACGTTGGTTTAAATTGATGAAAAGAAAATCCCTTAATGAGAAGCTTATCAATCATCGCATTCATGAAGAAGAAAAGAGAGCCGACTTCCATGCAAAGCAGGGCTTGGTCCGGGTCATCATCAGATAGTAAAGCTTTGACCACTTCACTAAGCCGAGGAGACCCTGCAAGGAAAAGAGGATATAAATATACTTGAAATCTTAGCAAAGTTCTAAATCAGTATCAGCGCAAAGTTTACCAAAATCAAATGATGTCTCCTCAGGTTGATGTCCCGCACTTAGTTCTGCCAGCACGACTTCTTGGACTTTTAAGACTGTCGCCGATGTCGTAGCCGTTGACGTACCGACCCCATCTGTTGGTCTCACGACCTGCTCGACAGGGTTAATCCCCACAGCTACAGTAGTCATCTTGGTTGCCAGGATCAAATGCTGAGTTGGGGCCACGGACGACTAAGTTTCCATGATTGTTCCTACCAACAGCAAGAAATCAAGACCCTCAGGAATGTCAGATATCCCAACAATAGTAGTTGTATCAGTCTTAATGACTGGTCCTACAAGAATGACTCCCTTAAGGCTAAGTAAAACTGATAAGGGAATAACCTTCACAGAAGGACAAAATCCATACCTACAGAGGAACCGGGCTCAATGACTGGTTCAACAGGCTCGAGGATTGGTTCAATAGCTTCAATGACTGGTTCAACCGTCTCGAAGACCGGTTCAACGGTTTCGATGATCGGTTTAGCAGTTTCGACAACCGGTTCAATAGCATCTCAGCGAGTTTGTTCTGATAACATGTCATCAAGCAGCATGTCTCTAGAGCCTGAAGGGTCCCGCATAGGATCAGGCGGAGGTGCCTCGACTACATGATGAAAGGTTTCTTTATCATTTGGGTTTTCTATTAAAACATCTGAAGAAAATTCTAAGTGTTAAGACATAGAAAGAGAATTAAATTCACCTCCAGGGATGACAGTGTGCTCTTCAAACCCAACGTCAACAATCGCATCCTGTAGCTTTTCTAAAAGAGCCAGAAGCATGTAAGCAATTAGAGGGGGGATGAACTCTGAGTCGGTTAATACCCGAGATTGCCATCTAAAAGGTGTACTACCAGTAATAGGAGTACCTAGGCTAGCAACCACCGTGGAAAAATCAGTTCCAACACCCGCCAAATCCTGACCTACAGCCTCATCCGCTTGTGGCACAAAACATGACTCTCCAAAAAAGGTTAAGTCTAGAGAAGGGCGATCGTACATCATTGTGCCTTCATCACAACCCTCTAAAACATAAAATCCGATAAGTCTAAGCTGGGTAAAAGAAAAAAATGGAAAAGAGGACAAGAGTTGGAACATTACCTTCCCCACCAACAGGTGCATCACCGATTGCCTCCGTTTGAGAAGTCTGAAGTTTAGCGTTGCGCTTGATGGTCAACTTCAACCGTTTTGTGGGCCGGGTCTCTTGGAGATCCACAAGTCTATCTTTTGTTGATATGACATGTGGCTTAACTTGTAATCTTGCCTAGGCTATGGCCCAAGATTGAGCACGGGTGATGAGGCCACCTCTCTCCTCATCCTCCTCGGAACCTACATCTGAAAGTTCAACCATCATCCTATTGTAAGTGGGCAAAATTCTCCATTTTTTATGAGCTTTAAGTCGACGAGCTCGATCAGCAATCGATAAGTCCCATAGTTCTTTACAAAAGATTCAAATAAACCTTCTGCGTCTTCCTCGAAGCCACTGTTGACTTCCGTAGCACCACCAGCAGCGATTTCATTTTCTTCGGAAGTTTCCTCCTTAGAAGCAAATGACTCATCTTCTATTTCCTCCATTTTCTGTTTGCCTTTGCCTGAGGGACCAGCGAGCTTCTTTTCGTGCCTCCTTTGTTCCAATGAATCTTCTCGGACTAGCCTCACAGCGATACACGATGCAGCTTCCGCCCTCAGATCCTCAATCGACCGCAGGGGGACGAGCTCATTAGTAGCTATGATCCATTTGCAGTATAGATATGTGAGCTCTAAGTGATGATCAGTATTCGGGAGACAAAACTTGGCACCGGTACAGCCCGTCACATTCCACAGCCAAGCGCAAATGCCGTCCACTAGCCCGCCACGAGTGTGAAACCGTTGGTTCTGATTCCCAATGTATAGCTGGTCGTATCCAAACTGACGGACGAACCGGCACGACAGATAATGCTCTAGATAGCAGCGCTCCTTTACTCGGAAAATGAGATGGTATGGCCTTATATTCATGAGCCACCTGAAGCATCCAACATCGAGACAAGTTCGATCAGTTCTGGGTGCTTCTATGTCAGCATGCATCCCACCATATTTGCTAGCAAAGCGAGGGAACATGGGTTGATCACCCAGCCCTTGTGCGTATGCAAACTCCTCCTGATTTTCGTGAGGTCCCGAGATTTCCACTTACACCCTTCGAATAATTGTAGCATGGGGGTAGATAGATTCGCATTAGTAGGGGGCGACATCAAATCAGGGCGATGAAGAACCAACCATCCCATTAGATAAGTATATGGGAGTTCCGCCTTCGGCACGGGGATCTTCGCGGATGGTGTCTCATCAGTTTGAGTAAAAGTCGTGACTACCTAACGAAGTCCGTGATGTATGTCGGCGATCATTGCTGACAAAAGAGATAGGCTTCTCCCATAAGCAAGCTGGACGGCCGGGAATAATACCTCTATCGGCAGGGCATCTGAAGTCTGATAAGGTACTACACACTTCTTCAACCAAAGTGCTATATAACCAGCCAATAAAGTTGTAGGATGGATGGGCTTCTGGGCATACCATAAGAAAGTTTTGAATTTAGTCCCCGCAAGGATCTTGTCTTGAGCACTCGCGATAGTATGGGAGCGGGCACCATACTTCTCAATCAATCTATTAATCTCTTGGGAAGTCAGCGGTTGCAACTCACAAACTTCCTCATTAAGTTTCTCCAAGTTTTTAAATAAATAGCAAGAGAATTGCTTCAAGCTTATTTGAGGAGATTTCTTCCTCGCAACCGGATTAGTGCCTGCTAAAGCAATCTGATAATGACACGTGAGTTCCCATAACGTGTCATATCGAGCAGGCTTGTGGATCTTCAACTTTTGTAGCTCCTGTTTAGAGGGAAAATATTCCTGATACGGTATATCTCCCAACTGTAGTCCGGAGACTTTGCGCATCTCGTGAAAAGGTAATCCCAATTCTGCGTTCCGTGTGAGAAAGGTGTTAGCATCTGGATCGTACAGCTCTATCAACCCCATGAAGTGAAGAGCGCTCACCGGTAACCCGTATTGGGTGGCCCGAATAGCTTCGTACAATCTTATCGACTTTAACTCAGCACCCCAGCGGTGAAGGACATAACCTGTCATCCGGCCCCATCATATTTTGTCTAAAGAATGAGACCAACCAAAGCACCGATAATTTTTGATGGGTAGCTCACGTCCTAGCTTAGTAAGACGATTCTTCACAGTGCGAGCTATTATAGGTAGTTCCCCTTTAGGCGGGTCCTCCAATCCCATCACGCCCGGGTGTAACCCTGTAATGTGTTTTCTGCCACTAGAACCCGGAAGTGAATGGATGGTGATGTATCCATAAGGGATGTTGGTATGTTCTTCTGTCAAGGTCCATGGCATCTGTCGCGTCACTGCTTGCCCGCGCAATTCTGTTAGTGAACGACGACGAGGGAATGGAGGGAGATGTAAGCAAGTTATACCGTCACTGTGTAGCCACCGCTCATCCTCAAGCTTTATGACATCTGGATCCGTCACAGAATCGCCGAACAGGTAGTGTGTCTTCCTTAAAGGATGAGCAGGATTTGTATCCTCAGCAAATGGCGCGTCTATAATTAACTGACGCGTGATGCGACGACCCCCTCCCGTACTAACTTACAGAATTCATCTGGGAGGTCCAAAGCGAATTGAGAAGTATGTAGTATCGATGCCGGGTTATCAACGGCAGTGTAATACCTGATCCTACGGCCATCTATCTCAAATTGAGAAAATGGCGTCGCCGGGTATTCAACTGAAATAAAGAGGGCATGTTTATCAAACGTGTTTATGAAGAAATATCAATGCAATACAGGGGGTTTGAATTCTTTTCACCGATCTGTGAAATAGAGTCACCACCTTATAATTGGCGAGACGATTTTAGCAGTATTGCGAACTCACAAGATAACGTACATCTTCACGCAAATAACACGGTAATAAACCCTATCTTATGGAACACAATACGGCAGAAAATCGCCCCATATGGCCTTGAGACGTGTTTTGACCAAGCAAAACGTATCTGATAAGCATCCACCCCCACAAAGGAGGATATCAACTCTTCCCAACTACCTCACTAAGGAGAACAAGGCGGGGATGTAATATAGAAGCTTCCACCCCCACAAAGGAGGGTATCAGCTCTTCCCGACTGCCTCACCAAGGAGGACAGAGAGGGGATGTAATATGCAATATGACATAATAAAGATTGAATTCATAAGTAGGAAGTCATGTTCATAAACAAGAAATTATGAGGGCTTACCAGTAAAAGATGGACGCTCCCTCTCAGGCGATTGAGTAGCTGAGCGGGTCTTCGGGAGACGTGATCTCCTCGTCGACATGGCTAATCTGTAATAAAGATCAACAACTCAGTCAGATCAAGAATCAAGATACATGAATCGAAGACTAAAAGGAAAATTGCGAATCTTTAATTGAAGTTCTACAAAATAGAATTTTCTAGTTAAGGGTCTAATTAAACCTATACGACATTCTTGGTTCAAGTTAAAGGAAGATCAAATATATAAGTCAAGCAAATCAAGCGCCTCCCACATAGCACGTGTTACAATTGAGCATGAAAATCCAAGGGAAAATCAAGTTAAGTGTCACAGAGTCCAATATAAGGCCTCGATCATGTCAACATGCGGATTCACAAGCTCGATCATATACAAGAATAGCTCGAATTCAAGGCATAAAAGGTTCTTGAGTCATACACAAGTTTGGATTCAAGGCATACACAAATTCAGATCATTCGGCCGCATACAAGTTGGGATTCAAGGCACACACGAGTTCAGTTACATATGAATTCAATAATACAAGAGCTTGGATTCAAGGCACACACGAGTTCAGTTACATATGAATTCAATAATACAAGAGCTTGGTTATATACAAGTTCGAGTTCATTCAGTTACATACGAATTCAATACAAGAGCTTGGTTATATACAAGTTCGAGTTCATTCAGTTACATACGAATTCAATTATATACAAGAGCTCAGTTATATATAAGTTCAAATTCGAATCATATACAAGTACCAACCAAGCCAAGTTCAGAGTCAAATCATCCGACCACATACGAGTTCGAATTCAATCGTATACCAGGTTCGACCACGTGCAACCAAATTCAGGGAATTCTCATTCAAATACATGCACAAGATCAGATTCAATTCGACCACGTGCAACCAAATTCAGGGAATTCTCATTCAAATACATGCACAAGATCAGATTCAAGGCATCAATCAAAGGAAAAATTTCGGCTATATACATGAATTCAATCATATACAAATTCAGTCATGTACAAAGCTCAAACCATATGCAAGTGCAAATTCAAGCCAATTCTCAGCCATATATATAAATTCGAGTTCGAATTATATACAAAGTTCAAGCACATAAAAGAATTCAGCCATTTATAGTTCAAAGACCTCAACAAAATTTTCAGCCATATACAGGTTCGAAGAGCTGTTCGACCACACATTCAGTCATCAACCATCAAACCATGAGTTCCAAATCATGAATTCAAGATAGCAGTGATCAAGCCATGCTCACATGAGCAACCCAAATTTTGGCCAACATCAGCCATGTTCACATGAGCAACCTAAATTTCGGCCAACATCAACCAAGCTCAACAAAATTTCATCCACCAGTCAAGAATTTTCGGCCATGAATAGTAAAAAATTCGGCCAACAAAGAGTTTAAGCCATCAATTTTAGTTCTTTGCACAAATTCAAGAATAAAGTTCAAAAATTCGGTCATCATCCCAACATCAATTTTAGTTTTCCTCAAATTCAAAAATTTGGGTTTCAACCATCAAACCATGAATTCAAAGGCAAGAATTCAAAACTGAAATTAAAACAAGCCATGGAAGAAGACTTACCCAAATTTCAAGAAGATTAGAGATTGAAGGGGAAGAAGGTCCCAAATTTTCGAACCCTAGCTTTTGAAGAAGTGACAAATTCAGCCAAGTTCAGGAAGATTTTGAGGGGTTTTGATCTTAGGAAAGTGAAGAGATTGAGAGTTCCTAGAGAAGAAGAATTTTTGAAGAAGAAGAGTTCTAAAAGCTTGAGGAGCTTGGAAAAGGAGAAAAGAAACCGATTTTTTTTAGGAAGAGGGGCTAGGACCGAATGTGAAGAGGAAGAGGAGAAAAAAGATGGGGATTTTTTTAATCCCCTGCGCCTCTCCCCGACCCGCGTTCCACGGGTCGGAATTGTGTCTGACCCGCGTGCACGCGGGTCGGATTCATCTGACCCGCGTGAACGCGGGTCTGACCCTCGGCGCCCGTTTTGCCGTATTTTCATCTGATTTCGCCCATTTTCGGAATGATTTGGAATATTCAGAGTCCAATTCCATCTCTCGGATGATTCTGCGGCATTTTCACTCATATTTGGAATGTTCGGAGTTCAATTTCATCTCCCAGGTAATTTTGTGGCATTTCGCCTATTTTTCGGAATATTCGGGACCTAATTTTATATTGTTGGGTAATTCCGCGGCATTTTCACTCATATTCGGAATGCTCGGAGTTCAATTCCATCTCCCGGATAATTTCGCGGCATTTTCACTCATATTCGGAATGTTCGGAGTTCAATTTCATTTCCCGGATAATTTCACGGCATTTTAGCCCACTTTTGGAATATTCGGAGTCCGATTTCACATTTCCGATCGTTTTACGGCGTTTTCGCCTATTATCGGAATATTCGAGAGACAATCTTCCCGGATAGCTTTGAAGCATTCCGCTAACTCCAACGAGTATATGAGTCTAAACTGTTTCCCATTTTGACAGGAAGTTCCTGAAGAATATTACATATAATAATTCTTAAGGATAACCAGGCAACCTCCGACGGGCACACGAGGTTAAACTGATTCCCAAAACTCCCAGGAGTACACGAGTATAAACTGGTTCTCCTCAGGTTAACGCAAAACCCTAAGGTCAATGCCGGTCAACGCGTTGCCCTAGGTTAACGCCGGTCAACGCGTTGCAATGAAGAGTCAACGCCGATCGACACGAAACCCTAAGGTCAACACAGATCAACGCGTAGCCCTAGGTCAGCGCCAGTCAACGCATTGCGATGTAGATAATTAATCCAAAGTCAACTCGATAACACGAGCCAAAATCTACTCACCAATTTCGGTTCAAGGCTTCAATAACGGTCATACGATAAACGCAGTACCGGGAAAATCTTAGCTATTCGACAAAATACAAAATATGCTAAAATATGAAGGTGGGGATCCATCATATCCAAAGCATTTCAGACTCCTCTATAAAAGAATGAGGCTGAAATACTTTGGAGGGGGTATCTGTAGGCGTCTAAAATTATCTATGAGAGCCTGCACGAAACTCAAAGCAATGAATGGGCTAGTCAAGAAGATTCACCTAGTCAGCTCGCCCGCGTCGCTCAGCGCACACACGCCATTCGACCCGTGCGCGTTGATCAACACACGCATGTCAAACCAGCCCGTGTGTGTTGGTCAACGCGCGCACGTCAAATCATCGCGCGCACGTCAAATCAGCCCGTGCACGCCAGTCAGCGCGCGCACATCAAATCATCTCGTGCGCGTGCACATCAAACCATCTCATGCACGTCGGTCAGTGCGCGCACGTCAACCAGTTCGTGCACGCCGGTCAACACGCGCACGTCAATTCATCTCGTGCACGTCGGTCAACGCGCGCACGTCAACCAACTCGTGCACGTCGGTCAACACGCGCACGCCAATCAGTCCGCTCGCATCGATCAACACACGTATGTTAACCAACGCGCATTCAACGGTCAGTCTCGCGACGAAGCGTACGAGTCAACAAATTGACCAAATACGCGAGAAGAACAAGACCCGGAAGAAAAAAGACAAGGAAGAGAAAAAGTCGGCAAACCTGCACGAGCACATGACGGAACAAACCGACCCGCGCAAGCGCGGGTCAGATCAGTCTGACCCGCACAAGCGCGGGTCGGATGCAACCGACCCGGTGCAACCGACCCGCGCAAGCGCGGGTCAGACAGGTCCGACCCGCGCCACGCAGTCTGGAACCCGAAACGCGTTTTGACGGTTTTAAAGCTGTTTTCACAGGATTTATCTATTTTAGGGGTTCCTAACTGACTTTATATCATCTCCAAACGTGGTTATGCTGTTGTTAACTGAAGATAGAGCCAAATCACTTGTTCTCATCCAAATAACCGCATCCGAGGCCTATAAATATGAGCCAAAGGCCTCCATTTTCGAGAGCTGGAATTTTATCAAGAGGACAAGGTGCTGCTGGATTGAAGAGTCAAGGAGCACGAAATTTCAACGAAGTCGAGCGGGATCCCGGCGAACTTCAGTACAAAGGAGAATCCGTTCGAAGGATCTGAAGCTCGTACGTCCGTTCCTTGAGATTAGGCTTGGTCTTAATCTCGAGAAGAGCCCTGATTTCGCTTGGTCGATCTCAGCGCTTCAAGCAAATACCTCCTTGGTGAGGTAGGAGCTCTACCCGATTTTCCAGCAACCAGATCTGATTCGCGGTCATCCACGGAAAAACCCCGGCACCAACGAAGAACCCACGCAAACAAGAGCCGATAAACGGATCTTGTGTTTATTTTCAAGAAAGTTGTAATTTTTTTTTATTTTCGTTATTTGAATTCATTTGTAAACGACTAAAGTTCAATGAAATCAATGATGAATGCAGCTTTCAAGGAAAACAGTTATATGTAGAAGGTTAAAATTTTCTAGTAAATTTATGAAATGCCAAAACTTATTGGGGTTTCAAAAAGTATGAGCTTAGTCTCAAACAACTAAAGTAACTAGAGGTTTAGTGAAATTTATCTTTTTCAAAAATTAAGGAGGGCTATGTGGCAAATTTTAAAATGTAAGGCCAATACTAAATCACTAATATTTTATTTTTTACGGGTTTGATGAGGGAACCTCTCCATGATCCTTCAGACCATGGGTATCACGATTTCCTCTTCTGTGGACGCACCTCCGCCTCACTATGACCCGGGACAGGAAGAGGATACTACCTGGACCATGGGTATTAAACCCTGGGTGTAGCTAATAAGCACCCCCAAACACACAACCTCGGGTATTTCAGGAAATTAAATTCCTGTGGGTGCTCCCCAAAAGAGTTGAACTTAAGACTCTGGAGTATTACTCATAAGCAACTTACTAACCTGGCTAGAACCTCTTGGGCACTGATCTTTCCTTTATATATAAGAGAAGAGAATTAAAAATGTGAATATTATATTTTTTAACCATGCATAATTAAAGGAAATTAAAAGTATGATTATTAGATTATTTTTAATTATAGATAATTATGATTTTTAAGTAGGTTTATCAAATATTTGATGGTAATTAGAATTATTTAATTAGTTATGGATAGATTTAATTTGATGAGAATTCTAATTATGGATAGAAAATAAACTCATCCTATAAGAATTCTAATTTAATATTAAATTAATATGATACATGACATTGTTTTATGTGCTTAGATGGTGTTGTTTTGTGTCTTTATGAGTACCACCATATATTAATATGAGATGAAGCATTGTTTTGTGCATTTCGATGTTGTTGTTTTGCGCCTTTAGGAGTATATGAGATGAAGCATTGTTTTGTGCATTTCGATGTTGTTGTTTTGCGCCTTTAGGAGTACCTCCTCCAATTTCTCATTATATATAAAAAGAAGTGAGAAGAAATCCCTCCTTTATATATAACTACTATTTTAGTCAGTGGAGTTGCACAATCATACCTCTTTGATTCATTATTTCACCCTTCTGTGCTATTTCTTAACATATCTAACGCATTTAATATCTTATTTCGTTACTTGGCATAAAAAAACTCATAAAAGCACGGTTGTGTCTTCCTTTTCATAATAATAACTACTACTCCCGGTGCATGTGATGCATGCACGAACAATACTCGTGTGTAAAAAAAAAGTTTAGCATAAGCTTAATAATTGACATTGACAGTAAGATAAATAGATGTATTAAAAAGATACTCCCGTTGTGCATGATGAGTGCATGAACAATACTCACTTGTGTAAAAAAATGTTTAGAAATAACTTAATAGTTGACATTTACAACAAGATAAATAGATGTATTAAAAATTTTGTCAAAGTTTATATGAGTAGATTTCATTTCCATAAACAATAACAAATTATGCAAAAATATAAATGAATATTTTGTTTTTGGTCTATAACTTTCGGGATATATATTATATATATGCTATATATGTACAGCTGTACAAAATTCAAATGTTCCCTAACATTGTCAATTAAAACATAGAAAACCCTATCAATTCAACATGTGCATGTGATTTGCAAATGATCTCTGTCTCCCTAGAGAAAATTAAAAGATTAAGTAAGTAAAGAGGTCATTGCTTCTAATTCAAATGTGGCGGAAATTGAGGACAATAATAACAAATCAGAAAATTCTAAGGAAAATTTTCAAAAACCTACCATAGCTGCCGAGAAGGCTGAGATTCTGGCTCCAAATGCGGTGAAAGACAATAATGCTGATTCGCAGGCCTCATTTAAGGAAAAGGACGTTAATGCTGATTTAGATTCTAAATTGGAGCCTCTTCAAAATCTTCCTTTTGATTTAGTCAAACAAAATTGGAAAGGAAAAATTATATACTTTGAGAAATCTACTTGGGACAATTTTTTTGGCGGGAATGAAAGAGCTTCAAATTCATTTTCATCGTCTACATCCTTCCCGCCAACTTCTAATCAGACTCCGGCTGTACAAAGTTCCACTTCAGTTCCACCTGGTTTTTCCAAAAAGGCTATTTCAACATCGGCTGCTCGTGTGCGAAGGGCAGTGTTGAATCAAAAACACAAGAGCATCTTAAAAAGGGCCACATCAGGAAAAAAGATTTCTAAGTCCTCTAAGAAAGGTAAATCTAAACAATCTTCTTCTTCTGATGATTTGCCTTTACATTCTCTGCATAAAGAAGTCTTTGAAGAAATAGCTGCAAATTGCGGGGTTTCTTTATCTACCCAGTCTTTTGATAAATTAAAAGCGAAGGAGGTTGTAAGAAATTTACAGACTAAATAGTTGGTTTTATAAGTAGTAGTAGGAGTGCTTGAAATCTGTTTATTTATGAAGCTCTCAACTTGGAATGTTAGAGGTCTTAATGACCTTTTCAAAAGACATCTGGTTAGAGATTTTATTTCTTCGTCAGCCATTGATATTATTGGTATTCAGGAAAGTAAGCTCAATAATCCATCAGATTGGAAACTACAATTGACAGGAGGTAGGAGGATTCCAAATTGGTGTTGTCTTGATTCTATTGATTATAGAGGGGGTGTGTTTGTTGGCTGGTCTAATGATTTAGATCTCATTAATTCTCATGTGGGTATTTTTTCAGTCTCTATCTTCTTTCGCCATAAACCAACAAACTGGAATTTTACTTTCTCCTCAGTTTATGCGCCTACCGATAGAGAAGATAGAGAAGTATGTTGGTGGGAACTTAGTAGAATTTGTAAACTTCTTCCTGGTCCATGGGTTTTCTGTGGAGATTTTAACACCATTTTATCTTCAGATGAAAGACACGGAATGTAGCACCCCTGATTTTCACACTAGTTGCAGTCCAGGGTGAACTCCAGAGATGTTAGAACCTGTTATACACCCTCCATTGTGCATATGCAAGCTTAACATGTCACTGTTGCTATTACTCTAGTAGATAACGAACAACAATAGTAAGACATCCCAAAGGCTAACCAAAGGATCTTAGTATCATGACAATTTTTAGAAATGAGGATATACAACAGGTATAAAATGATTTGTAATGTTCTCAAAATGGAATTTAGGAATAACACAGTTCGGAACTGAAAGGTGAACATATATCATACATATGAGAGGTTCTGAATAAGAATAAAAAATTTAACAGATTCTGTACAGATATCCAAGTATTACTAATATCTAACACTGTATCAAAATATACATATCCATAGGAGGTTCTCTACCTCCAAAAAGATACAACTTTCACGGGTACGGCCCGGCTCCGATCACAAGAGTACAGACAACTAAAGTAGTTCGTAGAAGTTTTATATAAATCGGCTGCACCAATATGGCTGCCTACGTACTCTCTCTCTCGAGGGATCAAGCCGCTCGTAGTTCATCCAAAATGGTCACGAATAACCTCAACAATCACAAATTTGTAATAACTAACTCATAAATCTGAAAGAAAATAACAACAATATGAAAGCATGTAAAAACTCATCACGCGACAATATCTTTGATCATAACTAAAAAAGAACAACTTCCTAGAGAGCGAGCACTAACATGAAACTTAATCCTATAACGGTATAGATTAATGAGCATAGGCATTCGACAGCCTATCTCATGCACATGATTAAGCGGTTCACAACCAAATACAAAGTTTTATTGGATTGGTTCGTTGTCCAACACACATTTCTGCTAGGTGGCTCGTAGGCCTAACTCAGGCAACAATCTGCTGAGTGACGTATAGTCCTAACTCAGGCAATATTCTGCTGAGTGGCTCATAGGCCCATCTCATAACGGTGACTAAGTGGTTCACAACCAAACATAAATTTCCATTAGAGTAACTCATTGTTAATCTCATATTTCTGCCCATCTCATAACGGTGACTAAGTGGTTCACAACCAAACATAAATTTTCATTAGAGTAACTCATTGTTCAACTCATATTTCTGCTAGGTGGCTCATAGGCTTAACCAAGGAAACAATCTACTGAGTGATATAAAATCCTAACTCAGGCAACAATTCTGCTGAGTAACTCTCATAGTTTCCTCTCAAGCAATATTCTATTGAGTGGCTAATAGGCCCAACTCAAGCAACATACTCGTATTATCATAGACAAGCTCATACCAACATATATCAGACCTATAATGCCATAATGAAATAGAAAATCATCATTTAAAAATCCGGCTACACCGATTTGGTTGCCTACATACCCTCTCTCTCAAGGGATCAAGCTTCACATAGTTCATCAAATTCCTGAGAGACTGCTATAGTACCTGATCGGGTAGACTGCTACAGTACACATATGCTATAGTACCGACAAATGCTACAGTATCGACATACTTCTTTAATGTCGACAGACAAAAAAAAGGTGTCGCCTGCTACAGTACTCGGTTACTACAATACTCGTCTACTATAGTGGAAGTCAAACTGCAAGAGAGGAGTCAATTGCTATAGTAATCGCCTGTTACAGTACTCATCTGCTACAATAGATGGCAGACTGTAAGTGAGGAGTCAATTGCTACAGTAATCACCTGCTACATTATGTTAGACCTAGAGGGGGGTGATTAGGCTCTTGAGGCAATAATTGTGCAATAAAAAATAATGTAAGCAAAGCACCATAAAATGAACAACCAAAGTAAATGAGATAAGGTAAGAGATAGTTATCCAAGTGACACGCGATGTGGTAACAAGGTTCGGTCTACTGAACTATGTCCCCGCTCCCCACTCTCAAGGAGAATCCACTACACAACCCGGTTTGGAAGCTAAAACTTCTTCTACACAACGATCTCCACAAGATCAAACTACCACACAGTTGATCTCCACAAGATCAAGCTCACAATAGTAGTAAATGGTGTAAAATCTCACTCTTTACAGTAGCCCTATAGTAAGGAGAAAGATCACACTTGAAGCTTGGGATGTGAACTTGAAAACAGAGAAAAACAGGATTAAAAGTTTGGCTCTTTTGAAAATAGTAAAACAAAACTCAGGATTTTCAATAAACAGAGAAAAACAGGATTAAAAGTTTGGCTCTTTTGAAAATAGTAAAACAAAACTCAGGATTTTCAATAAGCTTGGATCACTTGAAGAAGGGGGGTATGAGGGTTTAAATAGGAAAAAGAATAGCTACCAAAACCCATACCCAAATCCCGTAAAAATGATTTTCTGAAACTGTACTGAAAAAAACCCATTGGGCGAACGGCGGTCGACCGTGGGAATTTTGCGGTCGACCGCGAGCAACCCGGTCGACTGTGACGGTTGACCACAAAATTCTCTAGACTGCGTACGATCGACCGTCACGGTGGGGGGGGAGCCTCTAAAAAACATCCTGAGTCTCTAGACTCAAGGCGGGCGACCGTGACGGTCGACCGCAAACTGATACATGACAAATACAGGTATAAAAACAGTTTTTGACTCTTTTTAAAAATACTCAATTAATTTCTAAATATTGTGTAACTTTGTAAAATATTTTTAATACTAAAAACAAACTGTTTAGAAAAGGAATTTTGCGAATAGGTCCTTATACTTGTGAAAAATAATATTTTGTCAAAACGCTCAAAAATATAAGTATGAAAACGTGTGTGTGATATCCCAATAGGTTCAAATAAAATCTACAACTACTTGCCTACAATCTAGCACTAGAGAGAAAAGAAAAACTAGCAAATATCCTCGCATAGAATTATATTTCTTTGAGTCTTGATATTGCTTAAAGTTGATGAAACTTTCACTTGTATATGTTGTTCTTTATTAACATTTGCTTCATCACATTACCTTCTCCTCCTTTAGATATCTTCGTTGTAGCTCATATTCCATCCAATCCTCCATATGTGGTACTAACAAGCTTGATATGTATATTAACTATAATATCACTCAACAAGCAATTAGTATCGATAATGGTGATTGTAAATCATTATCAAAACATAAGGGCTAACACATTACTCATCTGCTACAGTAGATGGTAGGACTACAAGAAAGAAGTCCGTTGCTACAGTAGTTGCTGCTACAGTAGAAGGCAGACTACAAGACAAGAGTCTATTGCTACAGTAATCGCCTGCTGCAGTACTCGTCTGCTACAGTACTCGCCAGATTACAAGAGAGGAGTCAACTACTATAATAGCTGGCTGCTACAGTACTTGACATATTGTAAGAGAGGATTCGGCTGCTACAGTACTCGGTTGCCACAATACTTGATAGCCTGCAAGAGAGGAATCGACTGCTACAATACTCGATTGCTACAGTACTCGGAAGACTGCAAGAGAGGAGTCGACTGCTACAGTACTCAACAGATTGCAAGAGTAGAGTCGACTACTATAATGGGTAACTGCTACAGTACTCGACAGACTATAAGAGAGGGGTCGACTGCTACAGTACTTGGTTTCTACAGTACTCGACAGATTGCAAGAGAGGGGTCGACTGCTACAGTACTTGGTTTCTACAGTACTCGACAGATTGCAAGAGAGGAGTCGACTGCTACAGTACTCGGTTGCTACAATACTCGACAGACTACAAGAGAGGAGTCGACTGCTATAATGGTCAACTCCTACAGTACTCGGTTGCTATAGTGCTTAACTGTTACATAGGCTTTATTCAACCTCAAACAGGACTATCATGTGTCCAACATACAACTACACAAGTTGTAATCAATTATTTTGTAATTTATACAAGTGTTTTTAGCAATTATCTTAAGAGTTAGGGCTTTGTCATGTCAAGCATACAACTAATATGTGAGATAACATCAACCATATTCCTAATAATAGGATTTACAACTTAATGAGCTTAATCGATCTATTAGTCTATCTTGATTTCATAAAAATCCCGCCTTTATAGTTCAATTAGTCAAAATATAAGTATTTGAACACAACCAAATACAACATACAAAAATAGGGAGAGAATTGGAGAAGATGAACTTGCCTCGAAAGGGATTCAATCTCCAAAAATCAAGAATTAGCGGATCGGCCTTCACAAGAGTTGTAGATCCACTCGATGCTAACCTTTTTCGTTCACGAAGTTTTCTCAAATTCCTCCGAAAAATTTTGACTCTCCATGGCCATGGGTTCACTGGAGTTTGAGAGGAGGAAGAAGATGGTTAGAGAGAAAAGAGAGTGGTCATGACAAAAGCCCCCCCACCCCCCCTCTCTCTCTCTCTCACTCATCCTTTTAAAAGGAAATCAAGGGTCTAGATTTAATCCCCATCACCCAAGCCCTCATCTACAAACTCATGGCAAAAGTTGACCAAGTCAACTCTCCATAATAAATGACAACTTAAGTCAAAGCAGAGAAACACAGTTATATATCCGGGTATTTTATCAGCTCATAATACAGCTAATTTTCTCTAGTGCTAGAATAAATCATCAATTTACCCCCAATACGGTATCGGTGTTCTGAGAATGATGGTGCTGACCGCGTGTCTATTTGAGTTATAGATAAAATATTAAAAATAAAAAACCGTAGGTTTCGAGCTGTCTCGCAACACTGAGGTCGAAACTACAAACAAAGTCCAAATCGAATCAAACTAGGCTCGTAGCATAAAAATCATATTCTAAGATCGATGATGCCATCCTAAGACTCGTCTGATCACCAAAAATAGCTCAAACTATTGTACAACGGCAGACTCGCGGTACCATAACCCGAGCTGTAAACAAACTCAAAATAAATTCTAACTGATTCCATTCGTCATAGAATGGTAAGCACACATCATAAAACTTATAAAATCTTAAACAAATTCTCCAATAAAATTATTAAAATCCTGGGTTTTTACACGAAAGTACCGGTTACTCACGAGATATTAACTCTTTTAGACATTTTGTTTCATCAACATCTCTTATTGACCTTCCACTATGTGGCAGAGCCTTCACTTGGTCAAACAAACGTTTAAATCCATCCATGGACAAATTAGATAGATTCTTAGTTTTCTCTGATTGGGAAAGAAAATTTCCTTCATGCTTACAATATTGCCCACCTTCCATGGGATCAGATCATTTCCCCATTATTCTTAATACTGGAGGTATTCGTTAGACTATACCATTATTCAGATTTGAAAAGAGTTGATTTCACAACAATGATTTTATTCCTTTTATTACTCAATCATGGAATTCCTTCATATGTTAGGGCTCTTCTGTTGATATATTCATTATGAAACTAAAACTCTTAAAAAGAAGAATTAAATGGTGGAAGAAAAATGTCATTGGTTCTCTTTCTCACAGAAAATCTGAACTGCTATCAAAAATCAATTCTTTTGATTTTCTTAAAGAAACTAGGCCCTTGTCTATTACTGAATTCAATGATAGGAAAAAATTACAATCATCTTATACATCACTTCTTAAGGAGGAAGAATCTTATTGGCATCAGAGGTCTAGGATTCAATGGTTAAAAGAAGGTGATGCTAACACTTCTTTTTTCCACAAAATAGCTTATTTTCACAGAAAGTCTAATTACATCACTAATATTACATATCAAGGTCAGGATCTTACTGGAAACCATGAGATCAGTCAAGCTTTTTTTGATTATTACCATAATCTCTTTGGTCAAGCTAGTCATAGACATTTATCAATCGATTAGTCATCCTTATATCCTGAACAAGAGGTACAACTCTCAGCCTTGGAAGCACCATTTTCAAAACCACAAATTCAAGCAGCAGTTTTTAGTATGAATCCTAACAAAACTCCAGGTCCTGATGGGTTTTCAATTCTCTTTTATCAAAAATTTTGGAATGTGATAAAACATGATCTTATCAATATTATGAATTCTTTTCATCAGGATTCATCCTCTCTTCACAGAGTAAATAGGGTTTATATAACTCTCATTCCTAAGCTTAAGGACAGTTCCTTGATTAAGGATTACAGGCCAATCAGTTTAATCAACTGTTTATTTAAAATCCTTACTAAAATTCTTGCTTCAAGGCTATCCCCTTTCATTGATTCTTTGGTTTCTCCAACACAATTTGCCTTCCAATCAGGGAAATCAACATTAAATTCTATTCTTATGGCTAATGAAATTATACACTTTTGTTCTAAGAGGAAGAAAGAAGTATCTATGTTGAAAATTGATTTTGCTAAAGCCTTTGACTCTGTTGATTGGTCTTTCCTTATTGATCTTCTTAAAGCAAGAGGCTTTGGACCCAAATAGTGTTCATGGATTTATCATGTCATTTCCTCATCAAACTGTGCTATTCTAGTTAATGGATCTCTCACCAAATTTTTTAACTGTAAGAGGGGTCTCAAGCAAGGTGATCATTTATCACATATGCTTTTTAATATCTCAATTGACGTCCTCAGTAGGATGCTTATGAATAATGTGGAGGATGATACCTTATCTATTCTTAGTATTAAGGAACCTTTAAATCATATAAGGAGTCTACAATTTACGGATGATACACTTCTTTTTATTAAGAGCTCATTCAATGACATATATGTTCTAAAAATTATTCTATATATCTTTGAAGACCTTTCAGGATTGGGGGTCAATTATTCAAAATCCTCTCTGATTCATTTTGGTAAAACACTCAAAGAGGAGTTCTTTTAGCATCTGCTCCCAATTGCAAAGTGGATTCACTTCCCATCAAATATCTTGGATTACCTCTAAAATATGGGAAATTATCAAAATCTGATTGGTAACCATTGCTAGATAATCTTTATAAAAGACTTGCTTCATGGAAGAGGAATTATCTGTCTTTTGGTGGAAGATTGTTGCTTTTGAATTCAGTTCTTTCATCCATTCCTCTCTATTTCATGTATTTTTACAAATTACCTAAATGGATGATCAAAGAAATAGACAAAATCAGGAAGAATTTCTTATGGACAGGAAAAGATGAAACTAAAAGGTTTAAGTGCCTAGTTAGTTGGAAAAGGGTTTGTTTAAGCAAAACAGAAGGAGGCTTGGGAGTTAAGGACATCAACACTTTTAATAACACCCTTTTATCTACATGGCTATGGAAATGTCTAGACAGGGAGTCTTTTGTAGGTTCTTTTCTTCATCAACTATATTTAAGCAGAGGTAAAGCTCTTCAGTCCTTACGACCAAATTCTTTAAATTCAGCTTTCTGGAATGATATTATGGCTGTTAAAGAGGAATTCTTTCATCATATTATATGGTCTCTTGGATCTGGCGATAAAATTCAATTTTTGGAGGACAAATGGACAGGCAGTAATTCTTTAGCCAGCCTTTATCCATCCCTTCATAATCTCTCCTATTCTTCTAATTCATCTGTTAGAAGTCAAGGCAGCTATCAGAATAATCTATGGCAATGACGGCCTATGTTGAGAAGATGTTTATCACCTACCTCTCAAGCTGATAAAATAAAGCTCATGCATTTGTTAAGAAAATACAATATTTTCAACCGGCCTGATCAACAAAAGTGGTCCCTTACAATAAACAGAGTCTTCTCAGTTAACTCTTTTTACAAATTTCTTATTTTGAGAGGAATCGGATCTTCAACTTATAATCTTACTTGGAATCAAATCCTGTCTAGTAAGGTACAATTTTTACATGGTTATTATGTCTTAATAGACTAAACACTAAGGAGAATCTCCTGAAAAAAGGCTGGCAAGATGACTCTATGTGCCCTTCTTGTTCACTTCAATTGGAAACTAGAGATCATCTCTTCTTCTCTTGCTCATTATCGAAGCAAGCCTAGGATCATTTCAGAAACTTCTTTTTTTCATTCCTATGGCCTTCTACTCTTGATGAACTTATTCATATCCTGGAGACATTACAAAGTACCAAAGGATATATATGGCGTTCTATCTTCTCTTCAGTATGCTGGAGTATTTGGATTGCAAGGAATAAATATCTAAGGATATATATGGCGTTCTATCTTCTCTTCAGTATGCTGGAGTATTTGGATTGCAAGGAATAAATATCTTTTTGAGCATGCAAATTTCAGTCATTATTCTATCATTAACACTGCAATCTCTTGTTTATATGACTGATCAGGTTCAAAAACTAGAACAAAAGCTCAACAAGTCTCGGCAATGCTGGAAACCAATCCTCTTTCTAGGAGCAGTGCATGATGATGTATCTGACAGTTTGCCTAGAAAGCTTTTTTTGGAGAGTTCTACGCGAAAATATTCTTTTGATAATTTTTAAACTTTATGTTTCATGTTAGACATCAGTATTTTAGTTTCTTGTAACTATATGTATGGCTGGCTTTGGTTTTTTCTTGTATCTATGTCAACAGTGAATGATAGCAAAGCCCTCTCTTCACCTTCATGGATCCCTGGAAGATGAATGTCATATATCCCTAGTTATAAGGAACTAACCCTACTGTTATCTAACATCAGGATACACTTCGTATCCAAAACCTTTGTATCACATACTTTTATTTTTAATTAAACAGAGTATATCCCTTGTTTTTTTTATCAAAAAAAATTGTACCTAGGTCTTGAAAAAGAGTTTAATTTAATCTGGAGTATTGTGGATGTCCAATGCGTAGGGCTGATTGCTAAAAAAATATTATTAATGATATTAAACTATAATTAAGCAAAAGTAAATCTTATATTTAAAAAGGTAATATAAAAAAGTTAGGAAGCCTTATAATTTAAACACGTACGTGTGATTTAATTGTAAGAAAATGCTAGAATTTTTTCAACTCATGTTCGTGGTATTCATGAAAAAATAGAGCAAAGAATGGACCTTAAAATTTTGAAAATGGAAAAAAATATGAAAAGATGGAGGAGGAAATTGATACAGGTTCATGAAGAAGAAATTGATTGAATCCCTAAAGATTGGGGCTATCTGATGTGTTCTTCCCAGATTTTCGCGTGATGGAGAGTTTAAAACATAGTACAATAGTCATCTACCCACTACCCAAGTGGGGAAAAAAATCCTACAATGTAAGTTTTTCCTAATTTCGTGGGATAGGATATAGAATGTTATCTTCTAATTTTGGTCGGCATATAGATTTCATTTTTGTTCTTGAATTTCTTTATTCTATCTGATCTGATCATGTTATTACTATATTTGATAAATCATTGTTAAGCTTGCATTATTTGTTGGATTAGTTTTTATAATATTCTTGAATGATATTTCATTTTGATTTTTTAACCTGAGGTGATTTATGTAGAAACACAATTTACTTGGCACATATCGAAATCTGTCAATTTTAAGTAAATCTTGCATAGTTTTGATACTTAAATGCAATTATTTAAAATCCGTTGGTAAGATGTTTAATTAGCTAAATATTTTAAGTTTTCAGATATTTTATTTGATAATTGTCACACGTTAATGGATTTTCCTCTCTTTTTTGAATATTAAAATTTTTTTGTATTGAATTTTCTCTTTTTTTTAAAATCTTATATAGTGTAATTTATTTTTATGCAATATTGTAAAAAAATAATTATGAATGAAAAATTTTATTCACTACCAAAATTTTGAAAGTTTAGTACACCTCTAGAACTCAGTTTAACACTTAACTGAGGACAAAAAGAAATCTGAAAAACCTCTATATACCCAGGTTACATCGATCTTTGTCACAGTCTGGGCTATTTAGAGCTATATACAAAATTTCCATTTTGATCTCTTTAATCACAGCATCCGCTCCCTTGCCTTTTTGCTGAAACAATCTTCTATTCCTTTCCCGCCATAATGTATATATTGTTGTGACCATGGTCATCCTCTTGAGCTTCTAATTAATTCCTTTACCTCTCAGGCAGTTGGAAAACCAGTTCAAACATTGGTTCCAATCACAAGATTTTCATCTATATTTTAGTCAATCCAAAACACCATTCCATACATAGCAAGAAAACTGACACTCAAAGAACAGATGATCCCTTGATTCTTTCGCTGCAACAGAGCACAAACAGCAAGTGTTTGAATTTGTGATCCCCCACTTTAAGATTCTGTCCTGAGTTAACAATCTATCCTGAATAGCTAGCCAACATATGAAGGAGTGTTTAGGGATATTTAATCTCTCCCAAACTAACTTTGACCATGATACATTGTTTGCACTTGGGTATAAAATCTGATACATGGCAGATAGTTTAATTTTCCTACCTACATAGCAGGAACTTATCATGTTCTTCAGATTTTCCATCCCACCACTAAAAGAAAGAAGTTTGCCTCTTGTCTTGACTAATTGCTTCCACATCCATGAGTCTCCCCTTCTTGTATTCACATGCCAGATGTCTCTATTTTCAAATATGTACCTTGGATCCATTTAATCCATAGTAACTACTTGTTTGCATGAATATACCATATACATCTCAAAGCCGATGCATAATTCCACATAGGAGCAGAAAACAACCCTAATCCTCCTTGATCCTTTCTTAAACATACTCTCTCCCATGATACAAGAGGAGTTCTAAAATTCTGATCTGATTTACCCAATAGAAACCCCCTGCATAATGCATCAACTCTTTGAAGAACCTTTACAAGAAGAACAAAGCTTGAAGTCCAAAAAATTTGGATACCCAGCTATTTGAAGAACCTTTACAAGAAGAACACTTTTAATCACTTGCAGTCTTCCAGCATACGAGAGAGTTTTTTTTCTGCCATGTATTGAATTGACCTTTAATTTTAGCAAATAAAGGATTACAATCCAAGAAAGACAACCTCTTGGTTGCAAGGAGGACACCCAGCTAATTGAAAGGCAGTTCACCCAAATTAAATCCCAGCAGATTTTTGATTAAAGCCTTTGTAGAATCTTCCACACCCCTAAAGAAAATAGAACATTTTTCAGGGTTGGGTTCAAGACCTGAAATTCTGCCAAATTCTTGAACACATTGATGTAATTTATGCACTGAGTAATGGTCTCCTTTTGAAAATAAGAGGAGGTTATCTGCAAAGACCAAGTGCGTAATTTTATGTTTTTTACACTTTGGGTGGAATTTAACATCCTGTCAAGATTTAGGAGACTCAACTTCCTTGAGAGATACTTCATTCCCAGGATGAAAAAATAAGGGGAGAGAGGGTCACCTTACCTTAAGCTACGTTCACCTTTAAAATAGCCATGGAGAGATCCATTAAGATAGATTGAATAGCTTGGTAAAATGATACATGCCATAATCCATTTGGTCATAGAATCTGGAAAACCCAATCCAAGAAGCAAGTTTGAAATAAAACTCTAACTAATAGTATCAAATGCCTTCCTGATATCAATATTAATCATGGCTCTTGAAGAAATATTTTTCCTGCTATAATTCTTGATCAGCTCATGAGCAAGCATGATATTGCTTGAGATTTGCCTCCCTTTGACAAAAGCACTTTGTGCTTCATTTACAAGATTTCTCATCACTTTTTTCAATCTATTTGCAAACACTTTTGAGATGAATTTGTAAATACAATTACAACATGATATAGGTCTAAAATCAGAGGGTGTTTTTGGACATTTTATTTTTGGAATAAGGGAGATGGAAGTTGAGTTCACCATACCTAGCAATTTACCATTCCTAAAACACTCCTGAACTTCTAGAGTGATTTCCTCTCAAATGGTTGGCCAAGAAGATTTGAAGAATGACATACTATACCCATCTAGTCCAGGGGCTTTGCTTTTAGATATAGAGAAGATTACAGCTTTTATTTCATCTTTTATAATTGGAGAACCAAGAACATTTGCCTGAGAAGATGATAAGAAAGGCCCTGATTTAATGATATTCATATCAGGAGAAATTATGTTCACTGCTGTCCCCATAAGATTTTTGTAAAATTTACTAATTCATTCAAAATTCCTTCTGCCTCAATGATTTTTTCTCCCAGATTGTTATACAGAACAACCACCCTATTGTCATGTTTCCTGAATTTTACTATATTATGAAATAGACTTGTACATCTGTCACCCTAAAGATTCCATTTAATCCTGGCCTTTTGTTGATAAAAGGACATTTCACAATCTAGGAGATTATTGTATTTTTAGATGCATTCTTTCTCCTGTGATATAAGCACAGGGACAAGAGGATGAGCTTGCAGTTCTCTTTGAGTATTCTCCAAAGCAATTATAGCTCTTTGTACTTGCTCACTTATATTGTAGAAATGTTTTCTGTTTAAACCCTTAAGAGACTCTTTCAGCAGTTTAAGTTTTTTGCACACAGAAAATATTTTGTATCCTTGCGGAATAGATTCTTTCTAGATATTAGAAACTATAGACTTATAGCTTGGATGATTTGTCCATATTTTGAAGAATTTGAAAGGCTTTTTCCCTTGCATACATTCATCATAAATTGCAATTTGAGCAAGAGAATGATCTGAGAAACTGGGGAGGAGGAATTTAGCATGACTAGCATTATATGTATTTATCCATGCATCATTAACCAATGCTCTGTCAAGTCTACTCCAGACTCTGGAATCAGCTTTTTTAGCTTTTTACTTATTGTTCCAAGTGAAGAAACAACCAAGGGTTTTCAGGTGAGAAAGCATACAATCTTCTATTAAGTCCCTGAAATCCTTTGTATCATCCTCAGATAAAATTGAACCCCCTAATTTTTCCTCACAGCTTATCATAGCATTAAAATCACCACAGAGCAACCAAGGTGAATTACCAATACTTTGTTTAACCTTAGTGAGCTCCAGCCAAAGGTCTTTCCTAGCTTCTTTTTTATTAAAACCATAAACTGATGAAATGATGCAATTTACTCTCCCATCAACTGATTTCACTATACATGAGATGTGTTGATCAGAAGACCTTAGAGTTTGAACATCCAAAATATCAGGATCCTACATGATTAGAATCCTTATTTTACCAGAGCTCCTGACATTTGATATCCATTTTCAACTTTTTGCAATTTTCTTAGTTGATGTTGGTATTATAGTTTCTTTTATTTTGGTCTCAAGTAGAGCAATAAAAGAAGATTTATATTAATACAGGTGATGCTTGACGAAGTGCTTCTTAGAGGATTTGTTCAATCCTCTAACATTCCAGAATGTTAGGTTCATTTAGCTTAATCCCCTCTATCCAAAGTAGAAGGGTCAATATCTTCTAAGAAATCCAGATGAAAGAAAGAATTAACTGTGGACCTTTTTGAATTATTCACTTGAACCAACTTTCCAAATTTATTTAAATTTCCAACACCCCTAGACCTATGTATAATTCTGGTTCTAGATCCAGATATTGAGTCTTGCTGGAATAACATTTTACCATCCTTTGAGGCTGAACTTTGAACATGCTCAACATGCACAGGCTCCAGACTGTGTTCAACATGCACAGGTTCTAGACATGAGATAGGAGGTTCATTTATTTTTAAAGTCCAGCATCTCTAAAGGGTTGTACCGAAGTCCCCATACTATCACCAGATGTGATCTCTTTCCCATTAGCATTCTCAGTAACCTGAATTTCAGGCAGTACCTCTTTTGCAGGTATTAGGGGAGGATTAACAACACGAGATGTATTCCCCATCCCACTAAACACATGTGATCTACCAGGAGGATGAGGTATACCATTTCCAACAATTTTTCCTCCTTTGTCAGCAGCATTAACACTCTGCTTAGGTATCCATTTTTAAGTCCTTGGTTGTCTTTTGCAAAAATTAGTATCATGGCCCATTTGTTTACAAAATCACACCATCTTAGTTTGAGCTTATAATTCACATTCTGAGTAAAATTCACACTATTTGGTCCTTGAATGGATATATGATCAGGGAGGGATGTTGGTAATGTAACTTCTACCAGAATCCTGGCATATGCAAGGCTCTGCCTCCTGGCAGTGAGCTTATTAGTGGTTATAGGCTTTCCAATTGTACTCACAATCTTACTAATACTCCTTGCATTCCATAAGTTTAATTTCAAACCTGGCAATTGAATCCACATTGGGTATATGCATTCCTTTATGCTATCAATCTCTTCATTCACTGCCCAGGGCTTCAAAAGTAAAGGTCTCGAACCAAAAAACCAAGGACCCCTTTCAAGATTATCACTCATTTCCTCCTTACTTTTAAATTTGAACAGGAATACACCAGGTTTAAGAAGACGGACTTCTGGATTTGTAATAGGAGCCCACACCTTTTGCACAAAGATTTCCATCACTTTAAATTTCACATTCAGACCCATGACCTGACCAATCAATGAGAATTTCCATATAGACATTCCCTCATTCCATTCATCTTCCTCAAAGGAAATAATATCTTTAGAAGAAGATGGCAAATAATCCAAATCAAAATTGTTCTCTGTCTTCCTATTGTCAGCAAAAATACTGACCCAAGTTTTCTTAACAGTATTGTCAAGAGTAGGCTTATCAATTAAAGGATTTAGCTGAGGAAAATCAGTTGATTCAAAATTTAATATACTAGAATTCTCCACTGAAATTTTACCAATAGATTTTCTAATAGCATCAACACCTGACATAGAAACTGGATCTGGATTCAAATTTTCAAAGATTGGTTTTAATGTAACAGTGTTCATATCTAGATCCGATACCGAAACAGAATCAGAACACCTTTTCCTAGCCGAATCATTTGCGAACTTGCGAGAAAAAGAATCATCCAGATTACTTCCCAGCTCAAGTTGTCAGCCTAAGATCTAGCACTAGAACAACCAGTAATATCAGAGTTGAGCATCTTACCATAGATTGACGACTTGCTGAGACTCCGAGATTGAACTCCTAATATCTTAGGAGTAGCCTGAGGAAGACGAGAATCAACAGTGAAGACATTGGATCTAAGGATCTCCATCATTAATACATTTTTCTTCTCCTATTTTGGACCCGTTAACCCCATCTCAATACATAAATCTTTATCATCTTTGGCCAAAGACATATCAGATTGATCCTCGAGAGCATGCAAACTTGGATTTGAAGATCTCAAACCAATTTATAGAATTTTTTTCCTATTTTTTTTCTTTTTTTAGCCATGAGAGAACTTAGCGGGGGCGTAAGATATCTACGAAAAAATCACCTTCTAAATTGTAAATTTTCATATGAGTTCAAGCAGCAGATCCTAAGGTCAACCATCTAGCTCAGCAAATACAAAGGTCAAATGTTTATTAATAGTTGCAAATAAATCTAATTAGCAATTCATGGAAAACCATGCTGATCGCCTTGCTTTGGTGACCTATCTTTAAAATACCGATATGTTGTGCGCAGCGGAACTCGAAATACACGATAGAGCACGGATAAGAATGAGATAGATCACAACCAATAAGTAAAACACAATCACCACAAAAAGACAAATAAATTTTACGTGGTTTGGCCAGTTGCCTACGTCCATGGGGCAATGAGGGGGGAGTTTTTACTATTTGAGATAAAGAGGATAAAAATAGAGTTTACTATTTTACCAAAAACCCTCAAACAAAGCTCTCGAAATCTCTCACAAATTCTCCCTCAAAGGATGCACAATTTTCTCCCAAAAGCTAGTCAAAGTCATCCTTCTATTAACACTAATAATCGTGATTAGTGTTATATATCAACTCAAAAAAAGGGTTAAAAAACAAAGCTCAGGCTCAGACCCGAGTCGCGGTCGACCATACTTGACATCGCGGTCGAACGGACAGAATGACAGAAACTCAAAAAATCAATTACAGGGACCACGGTCGACCGCACTTGACGTCGCGGTCGACCAGCCAAAAATCTAAAAATGCACCCTATAGTGTGCACATTTCTGATTGACCGCACATATTACCGTGGTCGACTGAACAACACCCAAGTGTCTCCTGCTTTGTTTTTCCTGAACTTTTTCCCCGTTTCTTTAATTTTCCACCTCGGCGAAGTTTCCTCAAAACTAAGCTAACACCAAAATAACCAAATGTCCTACTTGTTGCGTCCACTACAAAGTGGAAACTATCCACGATAACGGACTCAATCTACAACAAGTCGGAAACCCTAACGAGAGCTCAAACAATCTCTCCCCATCGATATCAACTAATCCAATCGACTGTATCAAAAAAGACTGCCTACGTATCCTCTTGCCTAAGGAATCAAGCCTCACGTAGTTTAGCCAAATGGCCTCCAAAGGCCCTCAACATCGAAGAATGTTCAATAGCTTCAAACAATGACCAAGCTTTACCCTCGAGATAACTTTGGTAAACATATCCACAGGGTTGTCCTTTGTGTGGATCTTCTCTAATATAACATCTCCATCATCTAAGACATCTCGAACAAAATGGAATCTGACATTAATCTACTTCGTGTGTACATGATAAACCTAGTTTTTTACCAAATAGATAGTTGACATGCTATCACAATACACCCGAATGGACTCCTGTGACATCGCCAAGTCATCCAACAATCCGTCCAACCACAAAGCCTCCTTTACAGCTTCATTCACTACCATATACTTCACATCCATAGTAGAGAGAGCCACTGTAGATTGAAGTATATATCTCCAACACACCGCTGCTCCTACCGATGTAAACACATATCCTAAAGTAGACTGGTGCTTGTCAAGATCCCCTGCATAATCAGAATCCACATAGTCAATACAATCTTGCCCAATCATCTTATTCTTCTGAAATACAAAACCAACATCCATGGTGCCTTTAATATACCATAGAACCACTTCACGGTCTCCTAATGTCCCTTCCCGGGATCGTGCTTGTACCTAGACACCATGATCATGGCCTGTGATAAATCTGGCCTCGTACACACCATCGCATACATCAAGCTACTCACTGTATTGGCATATGGAAACTTTGACATGTACTCTCGGTCCTTGACTGAAACGGGTGACATCTTAGCTGAAAGCTTTAAATGGAGAGCTAATGGAGTACTCATCGCCTTCGCATTACTATCAAAACTGAATTTCTTCAACATTTTATGTAAGTAGCTCCTCTGTGTAAGCTTCAATCTCCTCTTCACCATGTCTCTCTCGATTCCTATACCCAATATCTTCTTAGTTTCTCTAAGATCCTTCATCTCAAACTCGGATGACAGCTCATTTTCAACTTTCGAATAGCTAAAGAATTCCTAGAAGCAATAAGCATATCATCAATATATAATAACAAATAAATATACTCACCATACTGTAGCTTATGCATGTAAACAAATGGGTCATATGGGTTCCTCGTGTATCCTTGGCCAATCATAAAGCTGTTGAATCTCTTGTACTATTATCTCAGCGATTGCTTCAATCCGTAAAGAGACTTCTTTAGCCTACACACCAAATCCTCCTTTCCTACAGCTTTAAACCCTATAGGTTGTGTCATGTAGATCTCCTCATCTAAGTCTCTATATAGAAATGTTGTTTTAACATCCATCTAGATCAAATCCAAATCTAGTTGTGCCACCAATGCCAAAAGAATTCTAATCGACGAATGCTTCACAACGGGTGAGAATACCTCGTTGTAATCAATGCCCTCAAGCTGGGCATACCTCTTAGCAACCAATCTGGCTTTGCACCGAATGTTCCTAATAGAAGATCCCTCTTTCTTTGCATATACCCACTTGCATCCAATAGCCTTCTTTCCCTTTGGTAACTTTGTAAGTTCCCAAGTGTTATTCTTCTGAAGAGAGTGCATCTCCTCCACCATAGCTTTTCTCTATCTAATTGAATAAGAGCTAGACTCTGCCTCCCTATATGTAGAAGGAACCAAATCATCATCAACCTCCACTGATAAAGTATATGCAATCAATACATCATTGTATCTAACTAGCCGACGAATCACCCTTCTAGGTCTATTTGCAGCAATTGACTCCTGAACATGACCCTGCTCTTGAGTCTCACCAACCATTGTATCCTCCAAATGCTCATCTGTTATCCCATCTCCTCCCAATATTACCTCTGTAGGAGCCTCAATGAATACAATATTATTTGGAGTAGATTGAGTCACATCATCCTCCACCTGGTGCGATATCCTACTAGTCTGGTCTTCCTCCACCTGCTAAGGGACTTGAGGCATCATCATGTATACCTCATCAAATATGACATCTCTACTAATAACTATCTTTTTATTCTATGAATCTAATAATTTGAAGCCTTTAACTATCCTCTAAAGCCCACAAAGACTGCTTTTCTTACCTTCATATTTAATTTTCCATCATTGACATGATAATAAGATGGACACTCGAATATCAAAAGTGACTCATGTTTGTGTCAGGAACAAGTTCTGTTGTAGAATTCATTATAACTATTTATTGATTACAATGAACACAAAAGAGTGAGCTTCGTGCTTTGTAAAACTACTCTTTACAATCAAAATCAAATTACAAGCTCCTTAGAAACACATGCAGGATCGTTGTTTGGATCGCTGCTTATGCGGGATCTTTGCCTATGTCGGGGGTGCGTTAGCCCATGGACCATCGATTCACAGATTCTGATTGAATCGTGAAGGTAATTTGGGATTCTTGCTTCGTTTAGAAGTAAGAAAAAGGTAAGTGGATATCTTATCAATGTAAGATGAACACTCTTCTCAAAATCAAGGGAAATCTTAGATCTTAAGCAATTCCAGAGTTACCGGTTGTACTCGAATTTGATCAAGACTCTCTCTCTCTCTTGAGATGGATACTCCAAAATTCTCAAGTTCTCTACTCAATCTACTCTATCTGCTTGGATCTCATTAGTAATGGTCCTAGGTAGGTATTTATAGCCCTTAGGAGCAATAACTAAAGTCAAAAGTCAAAAATAAATCATGTCGAAGAAGTTCCATTTCCGAGATAGTTGTAACTGTCTCGGAAGCGTGGTTGGCTTTCCATTTCCAAGACAATTACAATTGTCTCGAAAGCATGCTTCATTTCATCTATTTTGTAACTACTTTAAACACGTTTTAATGCCATGATTCCTGCGGTTGTGGACGTGATTCCCGCTTGTAACTACTCCTCCACGTTCAAACATGATCTTTGGTAGTTATGGAGCCACGTGGTACATACAAATCTCAAGAAAACTGACATTCTCTCCCCTTAGCTTCCGAGACAGTTGTGAGTGTCTCGGAAGTGGTGACTTCCTTTATGCTTCCGAGATATTTGTAAGTGTCTCGGAAGTGGTAGACTCCCTTCAGGTATCCGAGATAGTTATAACTGTCTCGGAAGCGTGGTGGCTTCTTCATAGTTTCCAAGACAGTTGTAACTATCTCGAAAGCTATAAGCTTATTTTGTGCCTTGAAACTCGTGTGATATACTTCTTATGTATTCTTTAGTTGATCTTTAGCTTTGGATAATCCTCTGCAACTTAGATGATGACGTTTATCGCCTTCTCTCTGTCTTAAGCTACGTACGATGATCTATAGGCAATTTTTGACGCCTATAGATACCCCCTCCAAAATGTTTTAGCCTCGATCTTTTATGGAGGAGTCAAGAATACTTTGGATATGATACACTCCTACTTCAATTTGTCGACTACTCCATATTTTAATATATTCAGTTTTTGTCAGATAGCTAAAATTTTCCCGGTGTTGTGTTTATCGCTTGATCGTTATCAGAATCTTGAACTGAAGTTGTTGTGTTGATTGCTGAATTTAGCTCGTGTCATTTAATCGACAATGAACTACTCATCTTGTTCCGAAATTCGTATCTAAATTATGAATGAATTCCTAGGAATTATCCTTTGACTTGGCAAAGTTATCGACGCTTTTACTGATGTCGACCTTCATTGCGATAGAAACACAGTTTATACCCATATGTTAATTGGAGTCTACACAGTTCAGGCTCTTGAGGTGTTGGAGTGTGGAGAATTAGTTTATACTCATGTATGTTAGACCCTAGAGGGAGGGTGATTAGGGTCTTATGCTAATCTAATCCGATTTTATGCAAATTAAAACTAATTAATAAATTATTCTTACAAGATAGATATACAATATATTATAAGCAGGAATAAGCAATATGAACAAATGAATATATCCTAACAATGAGATATACTATGAAATATATGCAAGGATATATAAACTAACACATGGATGAAATAAATAATCTACAAATGTGATAGGACAATTGACAATGATGACAAGAATGTAATGAACACTAAGCACAAATGAAACGCCAAAGCAAAATCAAACACAAGCAAATGATCATGGAGTTCGGACCTTCCGTCCTACATCTTCGCTCCCTACTCCTGGGGAGAAATCCATTATCACAACCGGGTTTTCTACGATCACCCGAATAACGTTTACACCTCACAGTATCGGTTTTCAATGCTCACCGATCAACGATCATAATCTCACAATATAACTACACTCCACACCCTCTAAGTGTTGCTCTCTAGCCCGTGTCTTTCCTCAAGTGCTCGGATACAACCTCTCCCTAGGTTCGTCAACCGACGCCACTCCTCTTGGAAGCGACCACACACTCCTCTCGGTGTACTAGTGTATTACAAAGTGAATCCTCACAACTAAAGCTCACAAATCAAATGAATATTCTCTAAACAAGGTGAGAACTTAATTAAGCATAACTCTTAGTCACAAACCCACAACCCCAAATTATACTATGAATGTAAATACAATAAGCTCAATAGGTTGTGTATGAACAAAGAGATAAATAAAAACAAGCCTAAACTCAATTTAATCTAGCAAAATAAATATGACAAGTTAAGCATAAATAAGCTAGATAAAGAGTTTAAGAAAACTTCTCTAAAACAAGAGTGGAGGGATGTAGATTGAAGCCCAAACAAGATTGATGATCTCCTCAAACTCTTGTGAAATTCTCTTCACAAACAAACTCTTAACCCACACTTAAACAAAACTTAAACTCTTGTAAAAACTTGTTTAAAACATCCCTTAGTGGTAGAAATTTAACCCACACTTAAACAAAACTTAAACTCTTGTAAAAACTTGTTTAAAACATCCCTTAGTGGTAGAAAATAGTTATGGTAAAGGGGTATATATAGTAAAGAAGAAAACAACCCAAAAAACCCCAAAACCCCACTAAAAAATAAAAATCAGCAAGTTACCGTTACTGTGCATCGGTAACTTTGGCGGTCGACCATGAGAAGAAAAACTACAAAACTGGTCTCTGGACTGCTGACGGTTGACCACACTGTAGCACGGTCGACCGTGGCGGTCGATCGCACTTTTCTAGATTTTGACAGATGCTGGAATTTTGTGTATCTGACTTTGTAAAATCAATTAAAAATAGTAAATCAACTTTAACAATTATGAAATTTTGAGATAATGTTTTAGACATATATAAAAATATGTTAGAGAAAGAATTTCTAAAATATCACTTTCCAGTTGAGAGAAATAAATATTTTAACATAAATATATAGTTTCTAAAAAAACTACTTGAAAACTAGGTTTTGTAAATTCAATTGAAAATAACAAAACAACTCCAAAATTAGTAAAACTTAGGGAAACGTTTGTATATATGATGATAAATATTTAAATAAAGAAAATTTTCAAATTGTATTTCCCAACTGTGAAAACACATCAGTTTTGCAAAAACATGCACGAACATGTGCACGAACATGAGCTTATTAAAAACTTGATTTTGTAAATTCAAATAAACATAACAAATTAATTATAAAATTGATAAAACTTTGGGAAATATTTATAAACATGAAATTGACATATTAGAAAAATAATTTCTCAAATTGAGTTTCCTATTTGTGAAAACTTATGTTTTTTGCAAGTGTGTCCAAAATATGAAAATGTGATATACATAAAATTTGATGTTTTAACACAAACAATATTTTGAAATCCTAAGAAATAATTTTATAGACTTAATGAAATATGTATACAATGATTGTTAATTCCATAAACCAAAACTTATGTATATATATAACTATATATATAAAAACCAAATATGTGTGTGTATATATGATTGAGCTTAAAGTACTAACACACATAATATAAAACCTAAAGTAAATATACCCAAGCTTGATAGATCTTCGATGTAGCTCAACTTAGTACACTTGCGGATGAAGCTAGAACTTAGATCTTCAATTTGAATTGCATAAGCTTCACTCCACAATTCCGCCAACCTCCATTGGATATGATCGTGAATGCGTAATTCCATCCATCCTTCAACTTGTTGTTTGTCTACAATAAATAAGAAAACACAAATCCTAGACAAACAATATTAGAGGTAAATTGTTTGTTAAACATCATCAAAACAAAGAGTGTTCAAATATGCTGAAAATAGTTTAACCTCATATACTCCTTAGAGTTTTCGAGAAATAGTTTAACCGCGTGTACCCGTTGGGAGTTTCAAGGAGATGGATTTTATACTCATATACTCATCGGAGTGTTCAAATATGTTGAAAATTAGTCGAGAATACTTCGTGAATGCAACTGACGACATACTGAATTGACCCTTCTTCTTAGACAGTTGTAACTATCTCGGAATTGTGAGACAGTTACAACTGTATCAAAAGCGCGAGACAGTCACAATTGTGTCGGAAGCGCGAGACAGTCGTGACCGTCTCGGAAGTGGGCAAGCGAGGGGTTTCTTCAAGTGTATAAAACCCGACATTTGGGGCCTTTCAACCTTATTTTTCCACATCTTCGTACTCAAAACTTCTTCAAATCCTCTCCCAGAAGTTCTTAAACCCCTTTTTCTCTCTTTTGTTCGGATTTGGTTGAGTTTCATCACAAGGAATTCTAGGGTTTTGACTCTTTTTCTCAAATCTGAGCCTTTCTTCTCCGGAGTTCTTCTTCTTCATTGATTTTAGGTAAAATCAAACCCATGGTTGCCCTTTTTGTTATTTCCCATGATTTTGTAGGCTTTAAACTCAAAACCCTAACCTTTATTGTGGGATTTCTTTATAAAAATCAGATTTTAATCATGTCACCAAAGAGATCTCGCATCCTGAGGAGTAGATCTATCTCTCATGCCATCGAGAGGGTTGATCCCGCTGTCGCTTCTTATGGGGGTACGTTTTCTCCACTTTTGTTTATTTAAATTTAGTATTTTATAAATCATATGTGCAAATCCTTGTTTTCCATCCTTTGAGAGGCATTCGGGAAGAGCTGGTATTCTCCTTTGAGAGGATCGACGCTAAAAGATGTTGTTTTGCTTTGATAGAACGCATCTAGAAGCAGTAGGGACGATTTTATATTGTTTTGCATTAAAGGTCGTACATATTGCCATAGTGTTCGCACTCGGTGATGTATATTGCCTTTCATGCATGTACCAATTGAAGTCGTTTCGTCTACTGTAAGGTGGTGACTCTATATCGTGGACTCACGAGATGAGTTCGATCCCTTATTTAGTTTTTGGACATAATTTATTTTCCTTCTGTTACCTTTCAGGATGGAGAAGTCACTAGTCAGAGTAGTGCCACGCACTCTCGTTATGAGGGAATTCCTCTAATTGAAGAGGCACCTTAATTTTCTACGAATTTTTCGGAGGAAGTCCGTAGGCTTGTGCTACAAGGAGACCGTCGTACTTTACGTCGATTGATTAAAGATGCTCTTTTAACATAGGACCAGGATTTGACATAATTGTTGAGGAAGCCACAGTACCTTTTCAGAGATTCGGTGAAGGATCCTAAGGCCCTTTCTTGTCCACTCGCACATTAGCTGAATGAGTGTGGTTCAGACTTCCGGTATTTGCCATCAATTCCTCACCACCATTCTCTTTTACAGTTTAGGAATTTAGCTATAAGTCATGAGATGTCTTCGAGGTTGACCGAGGACCACGAGCGTGTCCATTGCGGTTTTCTTGGGAAGGATGCTAAGACTCTAGGGTTGAGTGATAAGAACTTCGTACGTGGGCTTCACCTGGGTGTTCTGGGCCAAGACAATGTCCCTCAAAATGAAATATTAGCTAAGGTTTACACTATGAAGAGTCGCCTGGAAAAATTAGGAAGAGAGCTCCCTATTAAGAAGTTTAGGTATTATGGTTGGGTCCATTATTCTGGAGATAAGTGGTGGACGAGAATGACCAACTACGTATTGACATGTTGGGAGCGCGAGTTGAATGAAAGTGGATTATACGTCCCTATTCGAGCTAGTATGTATGGTCTGCAAATTAATGTTGATCATTTCTTTGCTCTGTTTGAAATTTATAACCCCGACACCAACACCTTCTTGACCAAAAATGGAGAATTAGGACTCCTTCTCCATGAGATGATGAAAGTTTCTGGATTACCCATGAGTAACGTGCCCTATCAGGAATTCTTTCTGATGGTTGGTCAACTGAATAAGATGAAGGAGTGGGATAGAATGGCTTATGACACCTTATGGGAATTAACATGTCACTATTATACTGCCATGACAAAAATGGAGACTAAGGCTAAGAAGAAGTCTCCACAGCTTAGTTTGAAACAGTTTGCTGACTACTTGTTCAAAGAATCTTGAGAATCATTCTGGCAGAGTAGTGTGTGAGTTGTCTCTTTTATCCCCGTCAGAGATTAATGGATTATTAGAGAGAACAAATGCTCAAACGTATACTTCCTACTCAGAATATGGAATTCCTCATGGCACCAGATTCAGATCATTTTTATGGTAAGCCAACACACAGATTGAACCAAAAACTCTTTTAGTCGGGTATTTAGCTATTTGGTTAAAGAAGTGTGTAGCTATTTGGTTAAAGAAATGTGTAGTACCTCACCAACCTTTTGGTGCAATGCCTATCGAGGTTATATATCCAGTAGTTCAGCTAGCAACAGGTTGTAATCTATCTCTTCTCCCAGCTATGGTAACCGACATTTATAGTGGGCTTCGTCACCTAGCTACCAGATTTACACAAGAGGGAAAGCAGCCTTCTACAGAGATTCTAATTCCCAAAATGGAATTGAAGTACACTTATTTAATGACCTGGTTAGTTCTTCACCGACCAGATTTGATGTCAGCTCCAGAAAATGTTAATCCAGATCTCCCCTTACTACAAATTTTGGAGGAGTCTAAGTGGGTAGTGAAACAATGGCATGACGTGTCCCGGCAATTCAGAATTCATAAGTGTTGGGAGTTCTTTTCATGTTTTCCCTAATTTTCCGGTACCTACAATGACACTTCATTGGATATAGAAAAGCCAAGGCAGGACAGGTCCGTACTGGATGTTGAATTTTTCAGGTGGCTGATGAATATCCATCCTGGTTACCTAGCTTTTAGAGTGAAGGATGTCTACAGTATTGAGTCATATTTGCCTTGCAGATTCACTTGCTAGTTTGGGTACGATCAGCTCTATGTTGGAAATCCGAACAAGTGCCTCAAAGTTTGTGGGGGCTTGATCGACGGGACAAGAGCTTGGTTCTGGAGCATAGTTAGATGTACAAATGCTCAGTTTGACCTACTATTGCCAACGCCTCCTCTACTGATGACCTTCTTATATTGTAGATGGCTAATAGCTGCTAGCGCTCCTACTAAAAAAACAAGATATCCGAATTAGAAATATAGGTTGTATCTCAACGTGCTATAAAGGTTGTCTGCGAAACTGTGCTTTCGCGAAAAGGAAAAGAACCTGTTGAATCTTCAAGAAGAGGAAAGCAACTAATTCGCTCAGATTATAGTGAAGAGGAACTTCAGACTGACGAACCGGAGACATTTGAGGAAGAAAGTGAAGATGATACCAGGACTGAGGATGAGGCTGAGGGTGCCAAGCCTGATATTGGTGATGCAAAGAGAGAGATTGGTCTCCCTTCTTCTTTCTTCGAAAGAGGATATGTTAATCCTTCTATTGCTCACAGGACCCATTATGTTGGTCCACCTCCATCACCAAATGCTCCAAAAAAGTAGAGAGAGGGTTGTTATGACATATCCCAATCGGATGACGGTGGAGGTCCTTAGCGGAGAGGAAGAAGAAGAAGATACAATGCCCCTTGCTCATGAACAGAGATCTTGGTCTTCAACTCAAGCTCAAGCCCAAATTCCTCCAAGAACCGAGTTATGCACCAAGTATTGTCATGAGAGATCCGAGTTTCAAGAGGAAGCGCGCCCATTAAAAAGAAGAAAGAATGTTGCATCTCGACCACGTATTCCTCTTCCTGTCTTAGAGGAGACATTTGCCTACAATGTTCCTTTAGATGAACAAGGTAACGATTCATCCTTATTTTTATTTTACTGATCTCATATTTCATAATACTTGAACTTATCCCACACTCGATTTTCACAGGGAGTCAAGAAGAAGGAGAAATTCAGGCTGACATTGCTTCTCCCAGTGTTATGGAAACTGAGGAACCTAGCTTCGTTCAACAAATGCACCACGCGATGGATGACGAACCTGCTAGTTTTCAAACAACTTCTCCTACTGATGTCATCAATCTATCAGCTCCAAGCGTAGGTACGGGTATTTCTCCATTCGGAGGGCAATTCCGAGAGATGAGTGAGTCAGAATACATACCTCTTCTAATGACCTGTGCACTTTATCTCCTTTTAGTGAAACTAAAGGAAGCGAGTGCAAATAGTGGAGTTATTAAACCCACGACGGTCACTAAAGGTAAAGCTAATTTCTATTTTGTGTGGGATCATATAAGTATATATATTGTTTATGATTCAGTATATCCTGTAGATGTCACAATGAATAAACCGGCCGAAGGAAAGACCGTTCACACTGCTGAGGTCAAGGATCTTAATGAACACAACCTCGATCTTAATCTATCAGAAGATGACCATTAGTATATCTCCGATTTATTATCGGATAAAACTCCTGGTAAGACTATAGGACCAACTGTTGGAGTTGGTTCAACTAAACCGGTTCCTCTGAAGGTAGGGATTTTATTCTATAACCTCCATTGTCTCTTTGTCATCATTTTTAAATAATCATATGAGTGTTTAAATTATAGGACCAATTGTTAAAATTGATACTACTATAATTATTGGAATGTCTGATCAGCCCGAAGGTCATGAATTCTTATTGTTGGCAGGAACCAAAACTGACACCCAATCATTAATTCCTGAGTCTCAACCTCTCACCCCTTTAGACCCGATGATGATAGAAGTAACTTCCACCATCCAGATTAGTCTTATCGCAACCACTGTGAGGCCAATTGAGAAAGTTGGTACATCGACATCTATTGAATCTAGGATGCCACTGCCCATTCACGAAGTTAAAAAGGTAGGAACAGGCGTCAGACATCAAATTGATAAAGCCCCGCCTAAAGCTGGAGTATTTTCTATTGGACTCGGTATATTTTTGCTTGCCAATACTTTTGAATTTTAAGTCTCGAATATTAATTCTACTATTCTTTCGAGTAATTACTTTCTTTTTTCTTTATTATAGTGCCTTCCTTATCATTGTCTGCGTCTATTCAAGCATTGATATTCGATCAAGACCCAGACAAGGTCGTTATCTGTTCCGATCTTCAAAGCTTCATCTCGTTTCTGAATACTATGGTTGATCGAATTATCATTAAAGGATCACCTTTTGAGACTTTTAGGAGATCTCTCGACCGCCATGTATTAGGGATTAGAGAAGAAGGATATGCTGAATTGGCCGATTCGATCAAGGCTTACTTAGTCGACTTCAAGCAAAACGTCAAACATTTGAGGGACCTTCGTACCAACGGCGCACCTTCTTATATTGCTTCTTGAATGGACTCAAGGTTATAAGCGTGGTGCAATTCTCAAAAATCAGCCGAACTCGAGCTTCAAAAATTAAAAGCTCGCATTAGTCAGCTCAGGATGAGCATTGCCAAAAAACCACAAGCCAAGATTGACTTGCATCGGGCTTTAGAGTCATGTCGAGTCAAGATAGCCCGTTTGAAGGAACAACTTGAGAAAGTCGAGGATGCTCAGGAGATTTTGAAATCTGATTTGGCGGAAGTAAATCAAGTCGAAGCGAACATGTTTCAGCAACTAGAGCTTCAAGACAAGATACTTTTCGACAAAGAACAAGAGGTCGTCAGGCTTCAAATACTGACGAAGAGACCTTAAAAGTCAACTTGATAGTTGAGTTTGAACAAGATTATATGGCAAAGCTTTTGAAACTTGAAGAACAAGTCCGCCTTTATAAGCTATTTTAGATTGAGAACACGTTTTTTATTTTTTCTTTTTTCTTTTTTATTTTTTTGGAACTTTCTTTGTATTTTTGTTTGAATGTTTCTGATGAATAAAGTGAACTCTTTTGCTTATTGACTATTTATTATGATTATCTTTTCTTGTTTGAAATAAATAACCATAATACTTATAGGATTTTTGGCAAACCCTCAGCTATCAACGGATTTGATGTGTCTTTACCGATCATCATTTGAGTCGGGCTAGTATGTGAATTGTCTAAATTTGTTTCACATATAACGTTATGCTAAAAGAATAAACTCTTTTAGATTTCATTCTACATTGTTGAATATGTGGGCTACATGAAATAGGTGTAGGCTTATCTCTAATAAGGGATCAAGATAACGTCCCCCATGCATAAAAGACATGGATTCAGAGGTTATTAACTTAATAATAATCACCCATTATGATATTGAATATGTAGGCTTTATTGTTTATGCGGGAACGGGTCACCTGACAGCGTGTACTACACGCACATTTATCTCTATTAAGGGATCAAGATAACTTCTCCCATGCATAACAGGCATGGATTCAGAGGTTATTAACTTAATAATAATTACCCGCTATGATATTGAATACATAGGCTTTGTCGTTTATGTTGGAATGGGTCACCCGATAGCATGTGTTAGACGCGGATTTATCTCTATTAAGGGATCAAGATAACTTCCCCCATGCATAACAGGCATGGATTCAGTGATGTAAAAAAAATTGTGCCTTCTCTTGGGGTGAAGATGGACCCAAAATCAGAGAGGAAGAATTTTATATTCTGTCTCCTTGTCTCTTTTTTGTTGGTAGAGATAAACCCAAAATCGTAGAAGAAGAATTTTATATTCTATCTCCTGCTACAAAAGAAACTCAAAGTGGGATCTCCACACAAGAATCCGAAAAGGCAAAACTAAGAGTAGGATCTCCACTCTGAGAATCGAAAAGATCTGGATAACTCTAATTTTTATAGTATTAGTTATCTAGTTCAAAGATGAACTTTTTGTTCCTCGAAGCGAAATTCCGACTTCAGTCAAAGTTGTAGACATTCGACTAAAGAGGAATTTATGGAAGCCTTTTGTTTATTGAAAGGAAGTTTCGGTTCTAAAAATGGACCTCTCGTTCATGGAAGGAATTAAGAGGGAATTTTGGATTTGGTTCTACTGTAGGAAGGTTTAACCAGGTGGGAGTTAAGACAATTCTACCTTTTATAGGCTTGATTGTTCAAGTTGGGTTGAGACCCTTTCGTTTATTGAAGGGGGATTTTGGCTTTGAAAGTTGACCTCTTGTTCATGGAAAAAGATCAAGAGGGGATTTTGGTTTTGGCCCTAACTGTAGGAAGGTTTGACCAAGATAAACAGTGGGAGTGGGAGTACAAACCACAGTAGGAGTGTTGACTTATACAAATCACTCAGTAGGGTTTTTGATGTCAAGTAATAAGGACCTAACATGAAGGGGTTCGCGGATTGCTATAGATTAGCATATTAATATTTTGGATGTCGTGTCAGGACTTTAATAGTAGGAGTGTTAAAGGCTTCTGTGACACCCCTGGGTTCACACAAGGTTGCAGTCCAAGGTGAAACCAAGAATGTCAAACCTGCCATGCACCACACCGTGCAATAACATGTTTCACCATCACAATTAACATCTATCTAGTAGAGTCAACAACTGGTGTAGGTACAAAACAGGTAAAAGATAATACAAGATATACTAATGGAATGATAACAGTCACATAAATATCTCATCATCCCACATACAGAAATACATAGTCAAGATCTGAGTAGATAAACTGGAATACTCAACAAGTCTCAAATACAAATATCTGATGAAAATGAAATAAGGCACACAGCCTTTACAACTTCTAGAACAAGACTCTCAAATGTCTAAATAAAAAATCTACTATGGAACTCCAAAAGAAAATATAACTAAAGAGACAGCTGAAGCTGAAATGCATCGCCATCAGTCTACGACTCTCCGGGCTCCTGGCTCGTTACCTGAAAGGGGGAGGAACAACGAGCGTCAAAGTGCTAGTGAGTAACATCAAAACCAACCCCAAGGGAACAGGGCTCGTTGTATAAGAAAAATACAGTTAATATATAAGAGATCAAAAATCATTGATCTTACTAAAGAGGGTTTTAGTATTTAGAAATTTACAACACGAGCTTAGGTACGTCGAGCGAAATAATCCAAACAAGGAAACCCTCATGTATATACCTTACATCTCAAATTGTAAACTCCTAAATACCAAACCCAAGGTTCTAGTGCAGTAATCATAAATGAATAAATTAAAAGAAAACAAAACACATCTCTACTTCCAAACATAGTGTCATGTCAAACTCACATGAGTGCCATGTCAGAAAACGATTAAGTGTCCAAAACATAGACTATATAAATTAAACGTCCAACCCATAGACTGCATGAAGTAAACGTCCAACTCATGAACTGAAAATAACCGTCGTCCAACGCATGGACCGGATGTGACCGTTGTCCAACGCATGGACCGGATGTGACCGTTGTCCAACGCATGGACCGGATGTGACTATTGTCCAACGCATGGATCGGGTGGTAATGCATATCCAACACGAGGATTAAATAGCAATGCATGTCCAACACGAGGACTAAGTGGGAAGGGTGTCCAACACGAGGACTAAAAGGTAATGCTTGTCCAACACGAGGACTGAGATATACAGAAAAACCTACTTATATCAATCCACACTCAAATCAGTGTGTAAGTCCCCAATTTATACCCTCAGGTCATCTATCATGCATGGATACATAATAAGACTAAAACCAATGTCAGATAATCCAGACGAACTCTCGCACATGAGTAAAATACCCCAGAATACACAAAACAGGGGTTATACAACAGACAGAGCGGCGGTCGACCGCACCGGTCGACCGCTCTCTGATACGCGGCTGGCGGTCGACCGCTGCGGCTTCGCGGTCGACCGACAGAGCGTCGCGGTCGACCGCAGCCCTAAAGCGAGCCCGGCGGTCGACCGCTCCGGTCGACCGCCAAGCGGACAGAAACCCAATTCTGGGTTTCTGTCAGCTCAAAACCTGAAACAAGATTTGATATTCTACGATAACAAGAGTTTTAACGATTCAAAAATCATACTAAAGATAAACAACTAACCCCAAGCTTGAAATCTACATTTTTAATATTCTAAATCCATGAGAAACAAACCAAAAACGTTTTAATAACTGTAAAAAAATGATTTAACTCTTGTTTAGGCAATTTCAGATCTAGATCTTATTGATAAAAGTCCTTTGGTGAGCTTTTAAAGTTGAAAACATGATTCTCATAACATGTACCATATAGATCTACTATCTCTACAAGAAAATACGGATCTAGGGGTTGGGAGAGAAGAGGGGGGGCTGCTAGGGTTTGTAAAACAGAAGGAAAGAGGTGATTTTCGTGATATAACATGTATATATATAGCAGCAAACCCGAAACCCGAAACTGGAAATTCAGTCTGACTAGGAACATTCTCTTCGGTAGTTTGGCTATAATTTTCTCATACGACCTCGGAATAAGGTGATCTAAGATTTGTTGGAAAGCTCTTGAAGAGACCTACAACTCTGGTATTATACACCTTTCCAGATTCTTAATGAATCAGTGAGAAAAATATAGAAACTCTCAACTGGTCAAAATTCCCAGATTCTCACTCTTGGCCTTTGTGCATGATTTGTGTATTTGTACTCACATATATACATATATACATTGAATTGATCTCAAATCAGTTCCTAGCATACTCAAACATCATAATATATTATTTATAAATGTATAACATATTTATTAATATTTATCATAAAGTATTCAAATTTTCGGGGTTTTACATTCTTCCCCCCTTAAAAGAATTTCGTCCTCGAAATTCAGAAATCATACTTAAGCAAATAATAATACTAAAAAAACACATAGTGGGTCTAATTCAACCCGCAACCAGAAACATTTAGAATTTTACTCTCTATAAGCATATATGGATATTTATATTTAACAGTCCAGGATGAATACATTCCCACTCAACCCTTAATCGAATGGAACTAGTACGTCGGGCGAAAAATCCAAACAAGGAACCCCCCATATATATACCATGTGTTCCGAAAGATTAAGAATTAAGTGAAAATATCCTCATTCTAGCGTTAAATCAAAATATAACCACACAAATAATCGTACACATAAATCAATGCACTTCCTCAATAGGTTCAGGAAGTCGCGCGGCATAACATCTTCGCGACCCTGAAGATCATCTCAACTCCTTTCTAGTTCCACTGAGTTTTTCTCCGAGGGACAAAAATATCTTGTTTCTAAATTTCTCGTCTTCTCTAGCAAGTATACAAACTGGGATTTCAATCGTAGTCAAACCATCCTGAGGCTAAATTTCTAATGCGTTCAACACTCACTACTATTCTTCATCACGTAATTGTTTCTTAAGCATAGAAACATGAAATACCTTGTGTATACTAGACATCGATTCTAGAAGATCTAGTCTGTATGACACAGTTCCAATGCTCTCCAAAATCTGATACGGTCCAATGTATCTCGTCGTAACCTTTTTCCGTCTTCCGAATTGCTACCTTGAAAGTCAATGACACAAGCCCGGCATCTGTTTTCCAACATCTAATTTACTCTCTCCGTCTGACTATCCATCTATGGATGAAATGCACTACGGTACGATAAATCTGTTGCCCAAAAGAATCCTGGAAACCCTTCCAAAAATGTGGAATGAACACTGAAATCTCAATCTGATGCTATCGCATCTGGAATTCCATGAAGTCGAATAGTCTCTTGAATAGGTATCCTCGCATACATCTCAGCTGTATAGTTAGTCCTTGCTGGAATAAAAATGTATTGACTTCATCAGTCCATCCATTACCACCCAAATCGAATCATTCTCTTTCTTCGATTTCGACAACTCTACAATAAGGTCCATAGAAATGTCCGCCCACTTCTACTCCGGAATGGTTAAAAGCTGACGTGATCCTACTGGTCTCTGGTGTTCCGCCTTTACTCATTGACAGGTAAGATACTTAGCTACATACTTTGAAATCTTCCTACGCATAACACTCCATCCAAAGGTGTCTCTTTAGGTCCTTGTACATCTTAGGGGTCACTGGATGTACTATGAACTGAGTACGATGTGCTTCATTTAGCAACTCCCTCTTAAGCTCTGCACTGGTTGGCATAACCAGTCTATCCTTCCTCAAACTGCACTCCATACAAGTAGTGCCTCCATGACTTCAGTGCAAACACCACTGCTGCTAACTCCAAGTCATGAGTGGGGTAGTTCTGCTCATGCACCCTCAACTGCCGTGAGATGTAGGCCACTACCCTCTGAGTCTGCATTAATACGCCTCCTAAGCCTGCCAATGATGCATCTGTATATACGAAGAATGTCCTGTCGCTGCTCGAAATAGTCAAAACTGGCGCTGTAGTCAACTTAGCCTTTAAAATATCAAAGGCCTTCTGGCACTCCATGCTCCATATGAACTGTACACCCTTCTTCGTAAGGTGCGTAATAGGCATCGCAATCTTCGAGAAGTCCTGAATGAACTTCCTATAATATCCAGCTAATCCCAAAAAGCTGCGAATCTCTGTCACCGTCTTCGGTGGCTCCCAATCAAGAACTGCCATAACCTTAGCTGGGTCCATTGCTATGCCCTCTCTACTGATGACGTGGCCAAGGAATCTGACTTCTGAAAGCCAAAACTCGCATTTGCTGAACTTGGCATACAACTGATGCTCCTGAAGAGTCCTTAATGCTATCCGCAGATGCTCCTCGTGATCCGCCTCCGACCTCGAGTAAATGAGTATATCTTCGATGGAGACGATCACAAACTGATCCAAGAAGGGACGGAAAACCTGGTTCATCAAGTCCATGAATACCGCGGGTGCATTGGTCAATCCGAATGGCATGACCAAGAACTCGAGAGAACTATATCGAGTAAGAAAGGCGGTCTTGGGAATATCCATCTCCCGAACCCGCAACTGATGATAGCCAGAACGAAGATCAATCTTCGAGAAATACTGCGCACCCTGCAACTGGTCAAACAAGTCATCAATCCTAGGTAGTGGGTACCTATTCCGGATAGTGACCTTGTTCAACTCTCTATAATCTATGCATAATCTCATACTATCGTCCTTCTTCTTCACGAAGGGGACCGGCGCGCCCCACGGAGAATGACTCCGGCGAATAAAACCCTGAGCTAATATCTCGTCCAACTGGGTCTGAAGCTCCCTCATCTCAGCTGGTGCCATACGATAGGGTGCGCGGGATATCAGGGCTGTGCCTGGCTGCAACTCAATGCAAAACTCTACCTCTCTCACTGGAGGTAATCCAGGTATGTCCTGAAAGACATCCTGATACTCTGAGACAACTCTAGTCTCCAATAACTCAGCACCCTGATCCCATCGCATCACCTCCTCGATGTACGCAAGAAATGACTCCGCAAGTCGGTTGCCCTGAGAGGTGACTACAATCATCTCGGACCCGTCGGACGCTCGCAACTTGACTGTCTTCGCAAAGCAGTCAATACTAACATGGTAGGAAGATAACCAATCCATACCAAGGATGACATCGAACTCGGACATATGAAACACTATCTAATCGACTATGAACTCTAACTCGTCTAAACTGACGGTACACCTCCTACAAACGCTCTCCAGAAGCGATACCTCTCCTAAAGGGGTGGAAACAGATAAAAGGGGTGTCTAGAGGCTGAGCTACAAGCTGGAGTCTAGCCATAAATGCATGCGGTATGAAGGAATGCGACGATTCCGAATCGAAAAGAATACGGGTGGAAAAAGGGATTCACAAAGAACATACCCTCCAAAACTGCTCTATTACCTCCAAGATCATGCGGGACTACTGCATATACTCTGCCGGTGGCTAAAGACTGCTCTGTCACTGGTGCTGGAGAATATGGGACAATCTGCCCCTGGGAAACCTCCTGAACTGCTAGAACCTGCCCTTCAGTCTTCTGTTGCTGCTGAGTTGGACCATTTCCCTTCTGAGCTCTTGTTGGTGCACTGCGGCACTTTAATGCCTTGTGTCCGAACTTGCGACAGTTAAAACAAGATCCCCGGAACTTGACTTGCTCTCTGATCCTGTTGAGATCCCTTCTTATGAGGGCTCTGCTGATGCTGTTGGGATCCAATCAAGGGTCTCTTGTTCTTACCCTTGTCTCCGGCGTGCCCTCTCTTAGCACTCCCTTCCTCGTCCTTCTGGATCTTAGCTGTCTCATTTTCTTGAGAAATGGCGGTTTCAGCTACTGGTGGTGGTGGTGTAATGTGATTCGTCACAAGCTCCTCGATTGCTGCTATCCTAGCGACTAGGGGAGTAATAAGATCTACCAGGTACTGGGGAGCCTGCTGCGGCTCAGGTGGATTTTGTTATGGTTCAGCCTGTCCAGATCTCTGAGTACGTGACATATCATATTCTGACATCTCTGCTCAAAAGGAAATAAGGGTTTAGGAGTCAAAATAGACCTCTATAAATAGCGTATCACAATACAATTTTCACAACATATAGTATTTGCACAAATACTTTAAACTTATACAAAAATAGTTGTCATAAAAAAAAATTCTCAAATTTTGAGATATACGCATATATCGTCCTCACTCATACTAGGAAATCCTTACGGACTCTATACATGAATCCTAGGAAACTCTATCCTAGCTCCACGACTCGACACAGGATGATCCTAAGGATACTGGAACTAGAGCTCTAATACCAACTGTGACGCCCCTGGGTTCACACAAGGCTGCAGTCCTTGGTGAAACCAAGAATGTCAAACTTGCCATGCACCACACCGTGCAATAACATGTTTCACCATCACAATTAACATCTATCTAGTAGAGTCAACAACTGGTGTAGGTACAAAACAGGTAAAAGATAATACAGGGAATACTGATGAAATGATAATAGTCACATAAATATCTCATCATCCAACAACATAGAAGTACATAGTCAAGATCTGAGTAGATAAACTGAAATACTCAACAAGTCTCAAATACAAACATCTGACGATAAGGATATAAGGCTCACAGCCTTTACAACTTCTAGAATAATACCCTCAAATGTCTAACCTCACTACAGTGGAGACCAAAGAAAATAATACATAGCTAGAAAGTAAAGCTGAACACTAATGTGGTCCGCTATCAACCTGCGGCTCTCCGTGCTCCTGGCTCGTGACCTGAAAGGGGGAGGGACAACGAGCGTCAAAGCGCTAGCGAGTAACATCACAACCAACCCCAAGGGAACAGGGCTCGTTGTATAAGAAAATACAGATAATATGTATAATAGATCTAACATCATTGATCCTACTAAAGAGGGTTCAAGTATTTAGAAATTTACAACACGAGCATAGGTACGTCGAGCGAAATAATCCAAACAAGGAAACCCTCATGTATATACCTTGTATCTCAAATTGTAAATCCCTAAACACCAAAACCGAGGTTCTAGTACAGAAACAATAAAAAACACATCTCTACTTCCAAACATAGTGTCATGTCAAACTCACATGAGTGCCATGTCAGAAAACGATTAAGTGTCCAAAATATAGACTATATAAATTAAACGTCCAACCCATAGACTGCATGAAGTAAACGTCCAACTCATGAACTGAAAATAACCGTCGTCCAACGCATGGACCGGATGTGACCGTTGTCCAACGCATGGACCGGATGTGACCATTATCCAACGCATGGACCGGATGTGACCGTTGTCCAACGCATGGACCGGATGTGACTATTGTCCAACGCATGGACCGGGTGGTAATGCATATCCAACACGAGGATTAAATAGCAATGCATGTCCAACACGAGGACTAAGTGGGAAGGGTGTCCAACACGAGGACTAAAAGGTAATGCTTGTCCAACACGAGGACTGAGATATACAGAAAAACCTACTTATATCAATCCACACTCGCGGTCGACCGACAGAGCGTCGCGGTCGACCGACAGAGCGTCGCGGTCGACCGACAGAGCGTCGCGGTCGACCGACAGAGCGTCGCGGTCGACCGACAGAGCGTCGCGGTCGACCGACAGAGCGTCGCGGTCGACCGCAGCCCTAAAGCGAGCCCGGCGGTCGACCACTCCGGTCGACCGCCAAGCGGACAGAAACCTAATTCTGGGTTTCTGTCAGCTCGAAACCTGAAACAAGATTTGATATTCTACGATAAAAAGAGTTTTAACGATTCAAAAATCACACTAAAGATAAACAACTAATCCCAAGCTTGAAATCTACATTTTTAATATTCTAAATCCATGAGAAACAAATCAAAAACATTTTAATAACTGTAAAAAATGATTTAACTCTTGTTTAGGCAATTTCAGATCTAGATATTATTGATAAAAGTCCTTCGGTGAGCTTTTAAAGTTGAAAACATGATTCTCATAACATGTACCATATAGATCTACTATCTCTACAATAAAATACGATTTTTGGCCCAATAAATTCAATAAAAACTCAAACTTTGCATGAAAACAAAAGAGGGTGGAGTTGGGCGAGAAGTTACTCGCCTGAGGGGTGTAGATGAACTCCCAAAAACAAGTGAGAATGATCCTCCTTCGCTGAACACCGATGGATCTCGCGTCGACTCCTCCAAAATCCTCCAAGAACGGATCTAGGGTTTGGGAGAGAAGAGGGAGGGCTGCTAGGGTTTGTAAAACAGAAGGAAAGAGGTGATTTTCGTGATATAACATGTATATATATAGCAGCAAACCCGAAACCCAAAACCCGAAACCCGAAACTGGAAATTCAGTCTGACTAGGAACATTCTCTTCGGTATTGTAGCTATAATTTTCTCATACGACCTCGGAATAATGTGATCTAAGATTTTTTGGAAAGATCTTGAAGAGATCTACAACTTTGGTATTATACACTTTTCCAGATTCTTAATGAATCAGTGAGAAAAACATAGAAACTCTCAACTGGTCAAAATTCCCAGATTCTCACTCTTGGCCTTTGTGCATGATTTGTGTATTTGTACTCACATATATACATATATACATTGAATTGATCTCAAATCAGTTCCTAGCATACTCAAACATCATAATATATTATTTATAAATGTATAACATATTTATTATTATTTATCATAAAGTATTCAAATTTTCGGGGTTTTACATAGGCACAGTGAGAGTTTGAATGGATTTAGACGTAAAGAATTTTGATGGACCCATCGTCAATTAATTTGATTAGTGAGGGATTTTGTGGTGAAGGGTTGTGAATTATCGAGTACTTCACAATTGCACCACAGAGATTTCGTGAGGAAAGATCGACTATATATGGTCATTGAATCTCATCTCAACGAAATAATACTTAGAAAGTCACAGTGGTAGATTCTTAATCATTTTGGAAATAATTAGATAACCACAGTGGAATATTCTTAATCATTTTTATAATAATTAAGAATGAATTATTCAGATGATCAATTTCTATCTGGAATAATCGACTGATCTCGGGTTATCCTTAAAAATTCTATGTACAGTATTCTCTAGGAACTTCCCATTTAAATAGGTTATTCTGAATGTACTAAGGGTAGTACTTCTTCAGAAACTTCTCATTTATTGGCATCATGAGCTTGTTGCATCTTGGGTGATCAAGCGATATGCACCGTTTGAATAGACTATTTCTATTACAAACGTCCCTTCCCATTTGGGTTTGAATTTTCCTTTCTTCTTGAAATTAAGAATCATGGGTCTCCGAACGGCAAGAACCAGGTCTCCTTCCTTGAAGCTTCATTGTCGGACTCTTTTATCAAAAGCCCATGAAATTCTGGCCTAATAAAACTCGATTTATTGTTGAGCTTCCAAACGCTTTTCATCTAGCGTCTCCAACTCTTTGAGACATTTTTTATGTTGCTCTTCCGTCGTCATTCCCGCTGCGAGAGCGATGCAGAGAGAGGGAATTTGTATTTCCAAAGGAATGATAGTTTCACATCCATATACTAAAGAATATGGGGTTGCCCCAGTTAGCGTACGGACGGTGGTACGATAAGTGCACAAAGCTTCACTCAGTTTGTCATCCCAGTCTCGCTTATTGACTCTCACAAGTTTTGACAAAATCTTGATAATTGTCTTATTGACATCTTCAGCTAATCCGTTAGCTATGGGATTATAGGCCATTGATGAAATAACGTAAATTCTAAATTTACTAAAGAATTTGATGAATGTGTTGCTAACGAATTGAAAGCCATTATTATGTACTATTCGCCTCAGGATACCATATCAATATATGATATAGTGTTTAATGAATTTGATAACATCACTCATCTTTACTTCTTTAAGCGGGACCTCTTCGACCTATTTTGAGACGTAATCGGTGATTGCCAGAATAAAATGGTCACCTTTTACTGAAGGGGGAAAATAGGACCTACTATGTTCATTCCCTATGCTTCGAATGGCCATGATGTCGCTGATGGGTGTAGATGCTCTGGGGGCTGGTGCATATAATTTGTATGTATTTGGCACGTATGACATCGTTGGGCGTAGTTAATCGCGTTTTTGACCATGATTGGCCAGTAATATCTCATTCTTCTAAGTAGATCAGATAGTTTAGGACTGGGCTGGTGAGCGCCACATGTTCCATCGTGCGCTTCTTTGAGTGCCTCTTCCGCTTCTTCATTAGATAGACAACAGAGCAATAGATCATCATATGAATGATGATACAATATCTGTGTCGTGGCATTGTAGTAAAATATTGGCGCCCTTTGTCAGATTGAATCCCCTTCTTTTACATCTTCAGGTAAAATACCGTGTAGGACGTAATCGATAATAGAAAATTGCCAATCTCGAGCTTCGAGTTCGATTCTCATTGAATGTGCCTGTTTGACGTTCGAATCGTAAATTGGCATAATAAGCTGGTGAGTTCTCATGGTGACTAATTGTTCTGTCTCAGAAGGCTGAGCCAAAGATACAGCTAATGGCGCTAATGCATCTGCATATGTGTTTTGGAGACGTAGAATGTACTCGATGAAAAATTACTCAAACGAGTTCACCATTTCAACGGCCACCTGGTAGTATGGAATCAGATCTTGATTTCTGACCTTGTACTCTTCTCGTATCTGATTAACTATCGGTTGAGAGTCACCAAAAGCTTTAAGGTATTCTCCCCCAGTTCTTTAGCAAAATTAAGTCCAATTATTAGCGTGTTATATTCATCCACATTGTTGGAGCATGGTTCAATCAGTGAATAGGCTCGAGGCAATACATGTTTCTCAGGAGAAACTAATACGACTCCGACACCTGAGGATATTTTCGAACATCCGGGAGTGCTCTCTACATTAGTTGCTCGGGAAGCTCCGTCAAAGTATAATTGACATACTTGTTGATGTGAAGTGGTGTTGACATCATGAGTTTCATTCGGCAAATCTTCGTACAATTCAGCTATATCTTTTGTAGGGTTAACCGCTAAAAAATCGCAAATAGCTTGACCTTTAACCGATTTCTGCTGTTTGAAATGTAGGTCGTACTGAGATAAGAGTAAAACCTATCTAGCTAAATGCTAATTCATAGAAGCCGGTTGGGTCATGAACACTTGAATTGGGTTCACATTGGAAAACATAAATCGTCTGTCCAACTAGATAATGCCGCATCTTCTGAATTGCGAACACTAAGGCGAGGCATTCCATTTCAGTCATCGGGTATCAAGTTTCAGTGCCTACTAACGTATATCTTAGATAATATACCACTTGCTTATGACCATTATCGTTGTCTTGTGCAAGCAATGTACTTAACGAATGGCTCGTCACTTTGACATAAATCAAAAACGGTTTACCCGACTTTGGTGGAACGAGAATAGGTGGATTCGCTAGATATGTTTTGATATCCTCGAATGCTTTTTGATAGGCTTCATCCTAAACAAATGACATGCTTTTCTTCGTTAGTTTGGAGAATGGTTGACATTTTCCTGAAAGGTTTGATATGAATCGACGAATATAAGCTAATATTCCCTGCAATCCTCTGAGTTCTTTAAGATTTCTCGGGGGTTACAATTCATGTATCACCTTCACCTTGTCGGGATCAATGTGTATACCTTTTGTAGTGACAATGAATCCAAAAAAATTACCACTGAACATTCTAAGGAAGGATTTAGTAGGGTTCATTTTCAATTGATGATTCCTCATAAGATCGAACATTATCTTCAAATCGTTAATGTGATCATTCTTGTCACGGATATTAATAACCAAATCGTCAACATAGCATTCGATGATCTTCTGAAGGTGTTCTTAAAAGATCTTCATCATTGCTCATTAGTATGTAGCGCCAGTATTCTTTAAGCCAAAAGGCATGACAGTATAACAAAAAATGCCTAGGGGTGTCCTGAATGCGGTATGTTTTTCATCATCCGGATGAATCTTAATTTGATTATATCCTGAAAATCCATCCATAAATGACATTCTCTCGAATCTGCATGTGTTGTTAATGATGACATCTGTAATCAATAGAGGAAAATCGTCTTTAGGATAGGTAGTGTTTAGATCTCTAAAGTCAATACAGATTCTAATTTTCTCGTTCTTTTTTAGGATCGGGATAATATTTGCCAACCAATCAGGATATTGTTTTTCCCTGATAAAGCCAGAATCAATCAATTTCTTAACTTCTGCTTCTATCGCTTCCATAAGTTATGGACGAAACCGTCTCTATTGTTGGTTAACAGGTTTAACCTCCGGTTTTATGTTAAGGCTGTGCATTGCCAAATTTGGATTAAGTCCTGGTATATCTTCATAATTTTAAGCGAAAACGTCGATATTCTCTAATGAAGGCGATTAATTCTTCTTTCTCATCTGACAGAAGATTGTCTCTAATAAATATAGGTTTCGGATTGACTTCGTCCCTTATATTGATCTGGAATACTTTATCTTCAGTAGAAGGTTCCCTCTATTTGAATTGATCACCATATTAAATGTTCATATAATGTATCTGGGGATCTTTCCAAGTAGGCAATTTATCATCTTCTTCTGTTGTTGAAGGATCGATGGTGGCCATGTTTGACATTAAACATTTGAATATTCCTCCTAGGCTAATATCAGAATCCTGACCTGAGGAATCGGATGAATACCCGTTTTTATTTAGTAACTGGTCAGTAACTTGCCAGCAACATTCATCATCAGATGACAAGACATAACCTAAACCTCTTCTATGGCTATAATAATTATCAGGTTTTCCTTTTGGTACATAGTTAGGACGAGGTGGAATTCGAATACCTTGACCAAAACTAAGACCTTCACCGAGTGTGAGATCGTATACTTGCTTCTTCATGTAGTCACTTGCTTGTGAACTATATCTGAAGAAATGCCGTCCAGGCCCTTCATCATCAGTATTGGTTTCCAAGAAGAGATCGGGGGCGGGGATGACTCTTCTTTACCAAAAATTATTTCCTTTCCACCCCCTGCCTTTGTATGTAGGACTAGGGTTGCTCTGGAGGAGTCCTGAATGCACTTCTTCATTGTGCAGGATGACTGAAGCGGCATGTGTATATCAGGATTGTCATAGTTTCTACATTACATCATGGAGACAATGCGAGTACTCTAAATCATCATTTATTATTTCATCGGTAAGTTACCAGTTACAACTTTCATCCAACGATTCATCATCGTCAAGATCGATTACAAGAGGTTCAATGTCATTTAATACAAGACCTTCACTATAATCGAGCTTAACTTCGGTATCAGATTCTTCTCCGCTGTCTGTATCATAGGCCGATGGTTCAGTATCAGATTCTTCTCCGCTGTCTGTATCATAGGCCGATGGTTCAGTATCGGATTCAACACCATAAAGAAGTGAGTCAGTAAAGTAATTTTCTAACCTCTTAAATGGTTGCTTATCCGCGATCACCGTCTTGACCTTGTTGTTAGTGTCAACATATTTCAGACACTAGTGGAGGGTGAAAGAAACTATAATATTGTTGTGGATCCAAGGACGACCCAACAGTAAGTTATTAGAAGTCCCTGTATCAATCACATAACAAGTGACTTCCGAATTCAAATCTCTAAGTTGACACTTCACCCGGATCTTTCCCAATGGCCTGGACCCACTGGTGTTAAATCTATAGATAATGATTCCCATGGATGCCAGTTTGTTGGCAGGAATTCCAAGGTGATACATCAACCGAAGTGGCATGATGCTAACAGCGGAACCCGGATCGACTTGAATCCGGTTAATAGTGCTTGAGCCAATATATCCGGTGAAATATAAAGACCTATCATGCTTTGAATTTTTCACTTGCATATCCTCTTTGGTAAAAATAATGCAAGGAAATTTTATGGCTGCCAAGTTACAGTGCAGAACTGATGACTCCGACTCTTTAGGGATCGGCTTAATCTGAGTGAGAAATACATCAGAATCAGCCAAAGCTTCTTATAAAGCTTCCCTGCTATCTTTTGAAAGATGTAGTAACTCATACAAAGTTATCCTCTCTAGGATATTGGCTAACTGAGCCATGACATCAAAACGGTATAGAGCGTTCAAACTTTCCGATTTATCTCTTCTAATCAGTCGATTGAAACGAGACTGCTTTGGAATTTGAATTTCTTTATGCTGAGGTTCCTTCTCTTTTTGTTTAACCAATTTTTGAGGTCTTTCAGCCGATATAAGGGGAGTTGCAACCACCCCCGGCTCGGTTAGGGTTTTGGAAGGTGTGGTCTTTACCACCCCCTGCTCACCTAATTGTTCGGAAGCACTTGGATAGTTAAAACGGTATTCATTTCCACTCCTGGTAGCAAAGGCTTCATGCTCTTCCTCAGAAAGTAGTAAAGTTGGGATTTCTTCATCATTTTCTTCAGGAATTGTTGAGTCCCCGTAACAAGACTTCTATTTTCTTTTGCCTTTCATCCTCTTCTTGGATGTGGATGTCGTCCATTGTTCATCCTCAAGCAGTTTGGGATGAACCCAGAGGGTTTTATTATTTATAGCTATATGTGACACAAGTTCCTTTTGGCACTGTCCATGAGGGTCATCGTTGACGATTTGTATTTTAATCGTTGCTACAGGTTCGGGTTAAAACTATGATAAAGGAACTGAACCGAAGCTAATGAATACTGCATTCATGCCTACTTTCTTCTCTTTCAGCTTCACGGTCATGATACCAACATCGATCAAGGTTTGTATTTTATCGATTAAGACATAACACGCCTTGGTGGGATGATGGACCCTTCTGTGATATGCATAATATTTCGGGTTTGTAGTCTTCTTAGCTTCTTCCTGATTTGTAACCGGTGGAAGTTTGAACTTATTGTTGTCTAAAAGATATTTAAAGATAACCGATACTTCATCGTCCCTGAATGAATATTCTTTAGAAAATCTAGGTTTAGCGATCCTCATGGGAGCTTGAGGATAGATGATTCTCATGGTATCTTGAGAATAGGGTAGAGGAGTCGTGGACGAGGCCATTGGAGGCGACGAAGTCGAAGGATTCATCAAAACTGCACGAATTACAGTTAGACTCTGGCCGGTCGACCGGCTTGGTCACGGCGGTCGACCGCTTAGTGCACAGACCCAGACTATGTCTCGGGACTGAGAGCGGTCGACCGATGATGGCGCTGCGGTCGACCAGAAGCACTGTAATTGATTTTTCTAGTTTTCGACGTTCTGACCGGTCGACCGCCTTGGGCACTGCGATCGACGGCGTAGCGGTTCCGGGCCTGGGTCTGTTTCCTGCTCCAGTTGGGATTTCTGTTTAGTATAAATAGAAACATGACTTTTCTAGGGTTTAGAACTCAGATTGAAATCAGAAAAGAGATCAGGGAGGTTGTTCTTTGATCTAGAGAGATTGTGAGAGAGAGATTTTGTAAATCCAATTGATTCTCATAATCTAGAGAAGGTATTTTCCTTCGCCCTAATTATAACTCTTGTGTTCTTCAATCGTTTTCTTCTTTACCCACTCTTGATAATTCTGCGATCAAGAGTGCTCGCACGGTAACTCGTATCACTGGAGGTTGGGTGCCTAGGTCTTAATGAGGACACCTGAGGACGACTAGTTCTTTTTGGCAAAATGACAAACCAGAGATTTGGTGCCTATGTCTTAATGAGGATGCCTAGGTATTTTCGGTAAAATAACAACCTGAAGGTTAGGTACCTTGGTTTTAATGAGGACACTTAGGTCTTTTTGGCAAAATAACAACCCGAAGGTTACGTGCCTAGGTCTTAATGAGGACGCCTAGGTTTTTTCGATAAAATGACAACCCGGAGGTTGGGTGCCTAGGTTTTATTGAGGACACCTAGGTCTTTTCAGCAAAATGATAACTTGGAGGTTGGGCTCCATGCCTTTAGCTTAATCACGATGACACCAATGCCTTAGGGTATGTGCCTTGGACTTAATGAGGTCGCCAAGATCTTTTCGCCCTTCTATGGTGGTTAAGCTGTAAATGCGGGAGCTGACCGAATGGTACGAGTGCCTTAGTTTATCCTGAGAATGCACCAAGGTCTTAGGATTCCTGCATAAATTTGGCACCATGAGAGTGTGACACAAGAGTCGGTTTCAAAAAGACTTCATTTATAATGAATGAAACTTTGTACAGGATTATTAAAAACTAATCATGTTGATGACCCACTTATGGCTTGGCTCTAGGGGTTAGCTATCCTGGTATGGTCGAGGATGAGGCGGCCGTGAGTGGGATCTCCTATCGGCCTTAGCTGGAGGAGCTTCCCTCTGGTCTCTTTGCGAGACAAGCTTCTTCAGGTACCCTCTGTCGATCACGTCCTCAATGTACCTCTTTAGGATAAGTAACTGTTGGTGAGGTGGCAGTGATCTTTGTTGTAGCGACAATACTGCCTAGTGTCTCGGCTCCAGGGATCTGATCTCATATTGGGAGCAGGCTCTTTGAGGTGCCCCTCCTTCTGGACTTTGGCAAGAGCTTTTGCGGGGGAGGTATTGATGAATATGAAAGCGGGCCTCAGCACCAGGTCCCTCCATCAGTCCCTCTTGTCGGACCGATTGGAGAAAGAGTCAACTCTCTAGAGATCTATCGGCCACTCCTACCTCACAGGCCTCTAGCCGACTCTGGTGTCGGTGCCACCACTAATGTTGCTGTTGGTATAGGTGTTGCAAGTAGTGCTAGTGCTGGTGTGGTTACTGCTACTGAAGTCGTGGCTGTGGAGGTCTCTATGGCCCTGGTTGCCGCCTTATAAGCCTAGGAATCCTCCATGTCCATGTACACATGAGCTTTGGCCATCAGCTATTCATAATTAGCAACCGACTTCTTAGCAAGTGAGTCGGCCAACTTGTTGCTCTACAAGTCAGCCACAAGGGCGAACATAGCAACCACACTCCCTAACTCATTAACCTCTATCCTCTTCACTTGGAACCTCTTGATGTGGTGATGGGGTTACGTTCTTGACCAAATCCCTCAATTGTTTGGCAGTAGCATGAAGAGTTCAAAACAGGACTACTTGTTGTGGTCTAGAAGGACGGTGAGTCTCTGACCGCTAGTCTTTAGAAGGCGGGAGGACAGCGGAAGTAGATTGCTGCAACTATGGAAGCCAGCTGAGGAGCTTGCTGGTGAAGGTTGCAAGTTGCTATTGGAGGGATTAAGAGATCCTTTGAACCATTTCTTCAAGCTGAGTTTGAGTAACGTAGCTCTGGTGTAGTTCTTTAGGGTGAGACTGATCAGCCTTATACTTAGAACCAGACATACTTGCTCAAAAAAGAAAGAAGCCACACAGTGGGCGCCAAACTATTGATATTAAATAATCAAATAGTTAATATAGTGGGTGTGAGGTTGATTAGGGACCGCTCACTTCTCTGAATATCTGGTTTTGAGTTGAGTAGCTTCAGCATGCACAAATAGCAACTCATGAGAGGACGGGGATTAGTTCCTCTATGGTTCCTCTGACGATCAAGTTAGTTCATGGACTTGAGTGGGAACATGAAGAACTGCAGTATGGGCTGGCGGCTGCGTCAACACCTACTTTACAGGTATTGGTTGATGAGTGGAGGAGAGATCATATCAACATTTAATATGAAGTGATTGGGGGCATGATGGTGCCAACGTGATTTAATGAATCATGAAGACTAACGGGGCTAGAGGTATGATAACCCCTACCAAGCATTAAATGTGACGTCAACGTATTATCAGCGAGGGAAGCCCTAGATTAAAGTCGTCCTTTGGCTTGGCCGAGAAGTATTACCTTTCGAGTCATCCTAAGGAGAATTCGACTCGGCAAGTTGGCTCAATCAGGATTCTTGGGCCTGACCATCAATTTCGTTTGAGCGGTGCATGTAGGGGGACACCTGTCCATTCTGGCAAAGGGCTATACTTTGGCGACTAAAAATACCATAACACTACTTCAAGTCTAGTAGTCACAGGCGTTGGTTCAACTTTTTCTTTTTTGCTCACATTTGGAAGAGATACTTTGCCCAAGGCAAGCAGACAACATGGGGGCCATGTGTAGCATTTGTGACCATCTAGTGGTAAATGTAGAAGTGGCAAACCAATTCTCGAAATACTTTGCTAAAATGTACATTGTGACTCATGGTCCTTCACTCTGCATTTGTGGGGAATAACTCTTCATATGGTCATTTTCCCATTAGCAACCGAGACACTCAAATATCTCGTGCAAAGCTATGCTAATTTTTCCTACTGAGTGAAAAATGTGTTGATGTTGATATTATATAGTTCCAGAATGCTACATAACATAGACGGACAAATATCAACGCCATACTTGGAGGCTCAAACTGTGGAGTAAGGCCACAATTTTGACAGACTCTCTCCAAAAGTATCAAGGGAAGAATTAATCAAACACGCCCACCACTTTCTGTCAATTGACCTGATCAAGCTAGGAAACCTGGCATCCTCATCTGGATATTTTCTATGAATATGGTCAAGCTGATTATCAAATACATTTGAGGTGACAAGTACTTTATTAGTAGGAGCATCCTCTTCAATGGAGCCATGACAGCTGCCTACAATGCTAAGTCTAAATTAGCCCTCCATGTAAAATCTTGTTGGCCTTCTTGTTTTGATGATGATTTACAAACAATTTACTACTAATATTGTTTGTCTAATGTTTGTACATTCCTATGTATTGTAGACAAACAACGTAGTTGGAGGATGGATGGAATAGAGCTTCAACGCAAACAACGTAGTTGGAGGATGGATGGAATAGAGCTTCAACGATGATATCCAATGGAGGTTGGCGGAATGTCGGGTTGAAGCCTTGCAAATTCATAGTTAAAGATCAAGTTCAAGCTTCATCCGAACGTGTACCAAGTTGAGCTCAATGAAGATCAAGATCAACCTTGGGTAAATTAGTTTTAGGTTTTATATTATGTGTGTTAGTACTTTAAGCTCAATCATATACACACATACACGCTTTGGTTTTGGTTTTGTATATATACACTTACATATATATATATACATACATGCTTTTGGTTTAATAATTTTCGAGTTTATATATGAAACAAATGAATAGAATTGGAAAATACTATTTTGTTTCATGTTTATATGCCTATATATGATTTCACCTTTAACAAGCTTATATTTAATGAAATCATATTTAGTGTTTTGAATATATTGCATAGAATATGCAATTTTATGAAAATATTGTATTTCTAGGTTATAGACTTCATAACAACATGTTATATCTTTTATCAAGTCTATACAATCATTTCATAAGGTTTCAAAATGTTGTTTAAGTCAAAATATCAAAATATCAATTTTCAGGTTTTCATGTTTTTGAACATATTTGCAAAATGATGATATTTTTCATTTGGGAAGTCCTTTTTCGAAACCAGTCATTGTAGCATGTTTATTATCATGTCTACAATCATTCCCCTAAGTTTTACATTTTTTAGAATTTATTTGATATTTTTAAACAGGGTTTTAAAATCAGCAAATCTGTTTTTTATGTATCAGTATTCGGTCGACCGCACCGGTCGACCGATCATTTGATCTTTCATCACTGGGCGACAGAGAGTCTGTCGGTCGACCGGTCCGGTCGACCGAAAGCTCCATCGGTCGACCAGACCGGTCGACCGACGATTGTCCAGAGCTGGTTTTCGTGTTTTTGCGCTCCATCGGTCGACCGACAGAATTTCTTAAGATTTTGGTTTGTGAAGATAATTTCACAAGGGCTTGAGGAGATAATCTTTAGTGTTTGAGCTTCAAATCATCTCACTCTCACTCTTGTCATTTACTGGAGAAGTTTTCTAAACTCAATCTAGCTTTACATTTTATTGTTTGATTATCATTTTATTAAGCTAGTGTTTATATTGAGTTTAGTTGATTTTATTTATCTCTTTGTACACACACAACCATTGAGCTTATTGTATTTACATTCATAGTATAATTGGGTTGTGGGATTGTGTAACTTAGAGAGTGAGCTTATAATTCGTTCTCATTCATTGTAGAGAACAAACACTTTGTATTGAGCCTAATTGTGAGGATTCACTTGTAATACACTTGTACACCGAGAGAAGTGTGTGGTGAGAGACGGGGTCGAACCCTCTAGGGTCTAACAAATCTGCCTTGGATTTTAAGTCATCCACACATGAGCGAAGATTGCTAGGTTTGCCTAGACAAAGCTCACTCATGAACCAAGGTCACACACCATTAAAATCTAGAAAAGTTGGCTAAATAGTGATGAGGCAGATGAAGTTCATGTCAATAATAGCGAACTTCAATTCCATAGAAAATTTCACTCAAGAGCCCAAATAGATTGAATAAGTAAACTCGCTCAGGCAAAGTTCACTCAAGAAGCCCAAATAGACCAATTAGCGAACTTTGCTCAAGCAGAGTTCACCGAAAAAGCCTAATGTGCTGAAATAGCAAACGTCACTCGAGGAGAGAAGTTCGCCATACAGAGTGTCATTGACAGCATCCAACAAGGCTTCGCTATCATCAACGAAAACCATGAATAAGACCAAATATGGTCATGAAAGCCTCACCATTGACAGCAAAGCAAACTTAAGTGCCCTAGAGCATTGGCCAAGCCCAAGGGGGCTATTTTGGCAAATCAAAAAACTTTGCCGGCAATGAGTTTTGAGTTTATTTGAAGTCATCTCTAACTGCAATGTTGCCACTGTGGTCTTCGACCGACAAGAACCACCAGCAATGTTCTTTCATTGAGTGAATTGATGTCAGGGCATTATTGTGTCGAAAAAGAAGATTTAGAAATTTGAGAGTTCGGAGAAGTTTGAAGATAGGGTTTTAAAGGGTGAAGAGGTAGGAAGATTAACAGTCTATTATATAGGCTTGCATCAAATTTTGCCCAAGATTTTCTCTCTAAACTTCACCCGAGAATCTCACCCCGACCTTTGCCTAAGAGTGATCTTTGCCCTAATTTCAGGCATAGAAATCGAGGATTTAAAATTTCAAATCCCTTTAATGAGTTTCGCCAATTAGTCTAGTGAGCTCTGCTCAAATACTGAATGAGCCTCGGCCAGCTGACTTTAGGAACTTTACATAAGCCCTAAAATTGAACAAGCTTCACCAACCCGACTTAGCGAACTTCGCTCAAGTCTGTAAATTAGGTGAACCTTGCTCAAATAGTAGATTTCTCAACAAATTGCATATAGATTTCAAGTTTTGCTTCAAGCATGAAAAGTAAACTATGTACAGACTAAACACACAAGGATGGACAATCTCATGAAAATTACAATCTTATTGATCAAAGACTCTATTACACAAAGGCACATTTAGACTCTCAAACTACAAAGATAGATGGTTTTCATTCGTCCAAGTCAACAAACAATCAAGAGGTAAAAAAGGCAAGGAGAAACCAAAATCAAGAGCTTGCCCTTTACCCCTAACCATGGATAATAAGAAGGAAAAAAGAATAGAGAAGCTACTAATCCCATGTTCCTCTGATATCTCAAAACTAGAGGAGAAAAACTAGTCCCCATGCAAAAACAAATAGCTAACTTTTACTCCTCCATTAGGCCCTATGCCATGATATGAGAAGAGCTATTAAACAAAATTCGACGTCGAGGTTGAGAAAAATTCACAATGCCTAATTATACTCTAGGTCTGCACTTGCGAGACCTAATCACGTTTGGAGGCTTTGCTTGTGGAGCATCATTGGTCTTTCTTTAGACATCATCTCAACATATGAACGATCTTATATAGAGCATGGCATTCAAAGTTTGAAGCATCCATATCATGAATCACCTCATGGCAAGCTTTTGACTTATTCTCGAGAACTTGCTCGAGCGTAGACTTCTAGGCTAGAAGCAAATCCACCAACAGACGAAGTATACGAATTTTCTCTATTGGATTGCCCTTCACTTGGGCTAGATCCTGTTGAAGCTTTTGGATCTTAGCTCCTCTATTGAGGAGCATCTCCAATCAAGTTAGAGACCACTTAGACATAAAGATGATGAACACGAAAAAAATATGGATTGGAATGATGCTATTTATAAGCTTTCTAAATCCAAACTTTTAAAAATTCAATTCTTATGAGAAGCGATTGGACCAAACAAAGAGGCTAGGAACTAGCCTAAATCTTAGTGCATCCTAGCGATTCTCACCAAAACTTTAACCACGGAAGAGAGATCACAATCACAAATTACAGTGTGTATCCAAAGGTGGGGATCTTAGTGGCCAACGCTAACTAATGGCCATCACTACCTAGCAAACTTCGCTCGCTCAACTAAAGTGAGGCGAACTTAACCAACATTCGGAATGAACCGCACATTGCCATTCTCTAAACTCCGCCCCAATGATGGGGCAGAGGAACTTTGTTGAAAACATAGAGTTGGGCAAATGCAAGCATCATTAAGCCTTCAATCAAAATAAATCTCTTTTGAAGGAAGCCATATTCAATATTACACCTCTAACAACCAAGTATATGAATGAAGACAAGTTTCGATCAAAGAAAAATGACACAAGCCACGTTCAATAATACACCTCTGGCTATTATCTAAAGTATTTCGATACCTATTACAAGTCAAAAGCATGATCTCGAAAACTTTTGAGGGGAGTATTGTAGACTATATTTTCACCTAGGCCTAATGTTCAACTTCGATCAAAGAAGTGGTAACCTGCAGGCTAAGTACTTCTAATTTGCCTAAAAGTAAGCCCACGACAAGTTGTAGCGAAGTTCGCTCAATAAGCATACGAACTTGGATGCATAATGCATTCAAACCCAACTCATCCGAGTCAAGAAGTAGTTGGAGTTGAGTTAGTTTTTATATTTGAATCTTGGTCGAGTCGAAAGGCGTTCTCAAGTCGGCCGAGTCGAGATACGTGTTTGAGTCGGATTCTAAGTCAAATCCAAACTTATCAACGTAGCTCACCCAAAATTCTTGGCAAACTTCGCCCAAAGATACCTACGTGGGACATGCCACCCATGATCCAGAGAAAGTGGCCCACCCACATTATAGCGAACTTCGCCCACAACGTTATTAGCAAGTTTCACTAATTAACCGTTTCAAGCTATTTTCGAGGAGAAATGGTTCTCCCCATTATCTCCTAAGTTACTGGTCACTTAATCCAGGATTAATGGTCTCATTCTCTCTCTCTCTCTCTCTCTCTCTCTCTCTCTCTCTCTCTCTCTCTCTCTCTCTCTCATGGGAGAAGTGTATATGTGTTTTATAGTAATTCTTAAATTTTCAAGGAGAAGTGTATATGTGTTTTATGGTAAATCTTAAATTTGATGATTACACTAAGATTTACAATATTATTTACAGTTATTCAATATCTTATTGCGATTATTTTAGCTACCATTTTTGTATTTATTTAATCATTTTTACTGATTTTGTGTATGCATGGTATTACGTTAAAATAAATATGAAGACTCGTAACAATTAAACGAACTTACATTTAGACCAACTTAAAATCACTGCAAGAAATGCATATACTAGAAATATGTGCGAAGGATAAGTAAAATACAAAGGCAAAAACAAAGATTTCGCTAATACCAGCACTAGTAAAAAAATGGGCATCCTTGACGGGCTTTTCCGTCAGTGATGCCAAATTTCCCGTCAGGGATACATATCCTTGACGGCTTCCCGTCAAGGATACACCGTCAGAAAAAGTTCCGTAAGGAAAGAAATATCCCTGACGGGCCGTCGTCAATAATAAGCATTACTAACGACATCTTCCCTGACGACAAGAGTCGTCAGGGATGTTGAAATATCCCTGACGGCATGCCCGTCGGGGATGTGTATAACATCCCTGACGGCATGCCGTCAGGGATGTTTATCGTTGACGGCATGCCCGTCAGGGATGTTATATAATCACCAAAAAATTATGCTGATTTCATGCAAAATTTCCTGTATATAATCCTTGCACTACATCCATACACTACAGTTACCAAAGACGCCTTCATTTGTGGATAGTAAACCTTCGATCAAAAGTTCATCCTCTTCATAGGCAATCAACAGTTACCAATTAATTTCATCTTCTTCATAGGCAATCAACAGTTAACAATCCTTGCGCTACATCCATACACTACAGTTACCAAAGATGCAAAATTTCATCCTCTTCATAGGCAATCAACAGTTACCAATTAATTTAACCCAGTTACTAAACCTTACGATCAAAAGTTTTAATTGTGGATAGTAAATCTATCTGGGAACAAAAATGTCTAAATTCACCAAATTTCATTCAAATTCTTCCTAATCAAAAGTTTTAATGGTGGAGCTTGGGGCAGCGAGCTAGGGTGGGGGCGGAGCTTGGACTGCGGTGGGTGGAGGAGGTCGAAGGGGGTGGTGATGGAGCTCGAGGAGGCGAGCTCAGAGGGCGTGGTCGTCGATGAGGAGGTGATGAAGGGGCTGTTGGGTGGCGCTGTGGTGGTGACGACGGCATGTTGGGCATGAGGCGAGGGAGTTCGACGAAGGCTCGGCGAGGCGGAGTGGGGAAGATGGAGTTGGGCGTGGTGGCGCTGGGGCGTCGAACAAGGGAAGGCGGAGCTTTTGGGGGTTATTTATGGACGGACGGGAGGGGATCCGTGGGAGGGGGGTTGGAGGTTTTTGAGCCGTTGATTTGGAGAAAGTGTGGACGGTCGGATCGGGCTTCTTCCTGCATCGCTGACGGGCTACCCGTCAGCGATGTTCATGTCCCGTCAGCGATGTTTACATTGTTGATGGTATCGAAAAACTTGTGACGGCAACATCTCTGACGGTTAATCCCGTCAACGATGTAAACATCACTGACGGCATTGTCCCGTCAGTGATGTTGCCGTCAGCGAAACCTATTTTTCCACTAGTGCAGATGAATTCCAACAAACTTAATAAAAGAATTATTGGAATAATCAAACATGCATAAATTAGGTAAAAATTGAAAATTAAAAAATGTCATGTTCCAAAATGAAAAAGACCATCTATTTTTACAAAGTAAAGAGCGGGAATATTAAAATTATCAAAAATGCAACACTTTATGTAAATAAAACAAGTTAACCACAAACCTTTGCAATTTTTGGGAGAATGGGCACGATTGAACAAAGCTTTAACATGAAAATTATAGGGTATATATAGCATCAGATATCATCATCATCATATTTTAATCTAAAAACAATTTTTAGAAATATCATACTTACCACTACAGTCTCCAGATCAAAACATATATATGAGAACTTCAGAAAAACTGCGGATATGTATACTCTCAGAAGAAGAATAATGTGGTAAGCAAAATTGCCACTCTGATGGATGATTTTGTGCAAATCAAATATTTTCTAACAAATTTATTAAATTAAAAATCAAAACCTAGCTGACAGATATATCACTTTCCTACAAATAACACTTCCCTCTTATTTTTTAAAATTCAAAATAATCAACTATTTCTAATAACTGAAAATTGGGCATGATTGTATATCTTCAGCAATTTCGGCAACTAATAATTATTTTCAATCTCTAGAATTTCGAAAAGCTCAAGAGATAAGCAACACAACGCAATTAACTTAGGTACCGTTTGATAAAGGGTTAAGTGAGGGGTAAGGAGACTTAACCCCTTCTTAACCTGCCAAACACAACAAATCTATATAAGGGTTAAAGTGAGTTAACCCTCCATAATTTGCCAAACATAAAAAATATAGAAGGGTTAAGTTAACCCCTCTAGAGGGGTTAAAATGAGTTAACCCCTCAAAATGAGGGGTTTACTAATACTCCTATTTAGATGGATAAAGAGTTAACCCTTCTAATTATAAAGAAAATAGTCAAAATCATTGTTATTCCCAAACACTAAAACTGATCATAAGGGCTAAAATAAAACTTATTTAATAGGTTAATAATTTAGTCCTTCGGATTATCAAATGGGCTAAGTACATTAATCCTTCTCTTTAACCTCTCTTCATTAACCCTTTGCCAAACGGGGCCTTAGAGCGATTTAATATTTTTAGAAATGAAAGAAAGATCAATCAGGATTTTAAGTAGGAAAGATGGACGGTTTACATAAAAGTACGTATCAACGTCTGAGACTGCCAAAAAAGCTAGTGTGTCAAGCTCTGGTTGAGTTTTAGTCATTTGGTTTTTATTTAAATTATAGACTAATAATTATGAGAAATTTCTAGTTCACTTAAAAGGCAAAAAAAAAACTGATATGTGTCATCTAAATATATGAAATGTGTCATATCAAAAAATAGTCATGTGTCCTATCAGATCAACATATGACATAGAAGATCTCATTAAATTAAAACTAACCATAATTAGAAAATTCTAATAATCAAATATTTGATAGTCCTAATCAAATTATTAATATCCATAATAGAAAAGTTTCATAATCATATCCCTTCTTTATACATAAATTGATATACTACTTCTAAAGTCTCAAAAACATGTCACATGGAAAAAACAATTATCATGTGCACACGGTACTCTATCAGAAATTAGCATGTTGACACCTAATCACATCTTCTTCTAAGAATCCTAATCAAAATAAAGCAATTCGTAATAGAAAATTCTAATAATCACAATTTAAAAATTACAAACAATCCAATAAAAAACTAAAAAATACAAACTATCCCCTGTATCCAAAATTAGAAACAGCCTCCTGACAAATCTAAAATTTCAAACAGGCCAGTTAAAGATCAAAACTTTGGAAACAACCACTAAAGATTCAAACTTACATTAAACCGCTAAAAAATACAAAAAACTACAAATAGTATTATTAACTTTAGAAAATTATAAGCCGCCACTTTTAAAATCCAAAATTACAAAAGCCTTCTAAAATTTTACAAACAACCCATTGAAAATTTTACAGCTAGTCCTTTGAAAGTTTTGAAAATCATAAATATCCTCTTGAAAAATTTGCATACAGGCCTTTGAAAAAAATTTACAACTAGCCCTATGAAAGTTATGAAAATAACGAACACTCTACTAAAATTTTGGAAATATTACAAGCAACCCACTAGAATTTTATAAATGTTGAAAATACGCTCAAAGTTAGGGAATATTTAACTTCCTATTTTTAGATAGTTTTTTATTTATTTTTTGAATAAAAGAGATCCTAATTTGATCTCTTAGCAGTGGTTTTTTGTTCCTGATTTTAGGGGATGGAAATCAACAGTATAGTTTTCTGTTCCGGATTTCATGGGATAGAAATCAGGATTTTCTATTTTGTTGGTTCGGTTGTATTGGCTTATAAAATAAGGGAATTCAGGTTTTTATCTCTTAAATTCCACATGGTATCAGAGCTATCTCAACTATAGCTACCGCTACACCATCAGGCCTGAACCCTAATTCTCTTAGCTATCACAGCTACCACTTCTTCTCTCCACCAAATTCTATCCTCCTCTTTCATCTCTGATCATGTCCATCATGCCCAAGTACGGAATGACATCTCAGACCTCTCACGCCTCTTCGTCTAACGCGACCTCTCCAATCGAAGGAAATTCTAGTGTTCCAAATAACGGTGGAATCGACACGTCTTCTGCCCTAATCACGAGTCACATGCTGAATGGCCATAATTTTCTACAATGGTCGCAATCAGTCATGATGTTCATCTGCAGGAAGGGCAAAGATGATTATCTCACTGGTGAAGCTGTGATACCAGACAAAATAGATCCCAAATTCAGGAAGTGAATGATCAAAAATCATATGGTGATGTCATTGCTCATCAATTCTATAACGAATGAGGTCATATAAAATTTTCTTTTGTATGAAACCGCAAAGAAAATTTGGGATGCTGCTCGGGAAACCTATTCCAACTAAGAAAACACCTCTGAGTTGTTTCAAGTTGAAGCTATTCTTCATGACTTTCGCCAAGGGGAACTTTTAGTTACCCAGTATTTTAATACCCTGATTCGTCAATCGCAACACCTAGACTTGTTTGAAAACTCATCTCTGGAAGTGTACCGAGGATGTTGCTTTATACAGGACAATTTTAGAACAAAAATGAACTTTCAAATTTCTTCAAGGTCTTAATAAGAACCTAGATAAGGTCAAAGGTCGCGTAATGAGCACAAAACCTCTACCTAGCCTTCGAAAAGCCTTCTCTAAAGTCAGACATGAAGAGAGCCACAAGAAAGTGATGATGGGTTCAACTTATGCCACTGCACCAACTGTGGAAGCTTCAGCTCTTATAGCCTGTGGATCTAACATGGCAGGAAATTATGACAATCGACAAAAAAAAGGAGAGACCATGGTGTGAACATTGTCGGAGACCAGTGTTGGCCTCTTTGTTTTGATGATGTTTAACAAATAATTTATCACTAATGTTATTTGTCTAGTATTTGTGTTTTCTTATTTATTGTAGACAAACAACGTGTTGGAGAATGGATGGAATATAGTTTCAACGATCATATCCAATGGAGGTTAGCGGAATAGTGGAGTGAAGCTACGCAATTTAAGTTAAAGATTCAAGTTCTAGCTTCATCCGCAAGTATACCAAGATAGAGCTTCGTTAATGATCACAAGCTTGGGTAAATTTAGTTTTAGGTTTATATTATGTGTGTTAGTATTTTAAGCTCAATCATATACACACATACACGTTTTGGTTTTGTATATATATAGTTATATATATACATATATGTTTTGGTTTGATAGTTTTCAAGTTTTAATATGAAACAATTGAATACAATTGAAAATGCATTTCTTGTTTCATACTAATAGCATATATATGATTTTATCAATATCAATTTTACTTAGTTCAATGAAATCATATTTATTATTTTGAAAAGTTTGTAAAATATGTAATTTTGTGAAAATATTATTTTCTCAGTTTTTGGACTTAACAATAATCATATACATATTTTATTAAGACTACAAAATCATTTTGTAAAGTTTCAAAACATGGTTTAGCCAAAATATAAAAATTCATATGTTTACATTTTTATGGTTTGGACATATTTAAAAAATAATAATATTTTACAAATAGGAAATGCAATTTGAAAAATTCCTTTTGTAACATGTTCATTTACATGTTTATATATATTTCCCAAAGTTTTATTATTTTTGGACTTTATTTGTTATTTTTAACAAATTTTCAAAAGTCATAAAAACACTTTCAAAACCTGTAAAAATTCATATGACAGTTTGCGGTCGACCGCCATGGTCGACCGCCTTGAGTCCAGAGACTCAGGATATTTTTCAGAGGCTCACGGTCGACTGTTTAAAGACTCTTTAACAGGCAACTATTAACTCTTCTACACCGGGTACATGCTTAGTGGCACAGAAACATTCTCCTACGGCCTTTACTGCAAATAGTGGAATATCCAGATCATGGGTAGTTGATACAGGAGCTTCAGACCACATGACAGGAGATGCCACTTTGTTTGATGAATATAAACTATGCACTGATAACCCCACGGTTCGAATTGCTGACGGGTCCTACTCTAAAGTGGCAGGAACAGGTTTCATTAAACTCACGAATGAATTGTTTCTCTCCTGATCTATTCTCTATGTGTCGATTGTATTTTACTGTCAATTAGTAAATTAACCCGAGATCTCAATTGTGTAACCAAATTTTTTCCTAATTTGTGTGAATTTCAGGACTTGGAATTCGGAAAGATGATTGGTAGTGCTGAATTGTGTTTCAGGCTCTATCTTCTCAAAGTCAATCTTCCTTCAACAAGACAAGATTCAAGAGCAAGTTGTGTTCAGTCCAAGAGTCTAGTCTCAAGTTAGTTTAATTCTGTTTCGAAATCTAGAGTCAATAAGGATAGTGACATTATGTTGTTACACTATCGTCTAGGACATCCTAATTTTATGTACCTTGCAAAGTTGTTTCTAGATTTATTCATTAATAAAAATATGAGTTCCTTACATTATGAAATCTGCCAACTTGCTAAACACACTCGTACTATTTATTCTCGTCCCACATGTACACCATCCAGTCCATTCTCATTAATTCATAGTGATGTCTGGGGTCCCTCTAGAATTAACAACATCTCAGGTGGTCGTTGGTTTGTATCCTTCATTGATGATCACACACATCTTACTTGGGTCTTTCTTATAAAAAAAATTATGATGCCCCTAGTTTCACACAAGGCTGTAGTCCAAGGTGAATCCAAGGATATCAAATCTGTCATGCACCCAAACTGTAAAAAAACATGTTTTACCATCACAGTAATATCTCTCTAGTGGAATCAACAAATTATCAAGTATAGGTACAAAGCAGATAAAATAAAGATAAGAATGCAATGAACATGATGTAGAGAAAAGATATCTAAAAATAGTCATAATCATGTTCTAACTGAGTAGAAGAGAGCATAACTGAGAAACTATAATAAATATGAAATATCTCAATACATAAGAGTCAACTAAAATAGTACTAAGGCACACAGCCTTCCAAAATAAAATATAACTCTAATGTCTGAAAATAAACCATAACTACTGTGGAGTACAAATAAACTACTAATAATAAATAATAATGGAAGCTAAGCCGAAACTCCATCAACATGTGACTCACCGTACGTCTGACTCGTTGCCTGAAAAGAGGGAAAACAATGAGCGTCAAGCGCTAGCGAGAACGTCTCCACCACCCCCAGTGGGAGGGGGTAGGTGTAGGAAAATACAAGTTAGTATATACAAATATATAAATCGTCTATCTTGATCTAAAATAAAATTAAGATTTAAAAATTCATAACATAAGAATTAGTACGTCGAGCAAAATAATCCAAACCAGGAGACCCTCATGTATATATCATGTCTCAAATTGTGAATCGCTAAATCCCAACTCCAAATCCTATGAATAAAACAATAAATAAAAGAACAACACATTACCAAATCTCATCCAATACAAGTCACGCCAAATATCTCACACTATGCTCGGGTAGATAGCGCAGTCACAAGAATAAACATCTGGTAAAATGAAGCTCGCATAGAATATGTCGTGTATGACAACCTCAGTCTTATACCCTACTCTCGCGTAAATAACATGGGAGCATAAATACAAGTCTATATGATCCTCTAACAGAAAATATTGATGCTAATTAAGGCGCTCACAATATCTTGTGACATCACCTACCTTACTCAAGAAAATAATGATGCTGAGTAAGGTGCTCACAATATCATGTGGCATCACCTATCTTACTCAATCACCCTATGAAAATAGGCGTGTCAACAATGATGCATATGGAGTAAAGTCTACCACGATCTCATTGCAGTATACTAACTAACACACTCTGAGTATAATCCCCGTGATCTCATTGCAGAGTGCCAACTAACCCACTCAAAAACTATCATGAAATACAATATGTGTCACTCTCTATCATGACAAATGTAAAGTACAGGGTATGTACCTCTAAACACGTGCGTGCTCAAATCCAATACGTGTACTCTCGTAAAATACGCATGTGTATCAACGTTTGACTCAAACTTCGTGTTCACGATCAACGCGCATGAAGACTCATCATATGCAAAACAGCCTCTATTGGTTGACCGAAACATCTCCTCAATCGACCGGCGCTACGTGCAAAACATGCGCACAAACAGGCAATGATCGGTCGACCGATGCCCTTGGTTCGGTCGACCAACCAGAGAAAACTCTCAGCTATCGGATGACCTATCATTCAACTGATCATCCTTGATCAGTCGACTGATCAGAACAAAATCTAGTTTTCAGGGAAACATTATATATTCTCATATATTCAGCAAAAAAAAAATTTCAATAAGTATTAAAACTTGTTTAAGGTATATTAGGGTTTATTCTATTACATAACATAACAAATACGAATTTGGGGATGAAACTAAAACCCTAACATGTGTATATATGTAAGATCATCATGAAAATAACTAACTTTAATCAAAACACATGTTAAATCATGTTCAAAACTTAAACACAAAACTAGAAAACTATTTTATATCTTTTAAAATTAAAAAGATTAGATCTTTATATCATACAGTACAAAAAGTATGATATTTATACATAAACTGAGTTTTTAAATCCGACAAAACTATATAAAAACATTTAAAATAGGGGATGGGTTTGGAGGAGATGAAACTCACCTCAACAAATTGTGTTGAACTTCCAAACACGCGTGAGAACGATTCTCCTTCACCAAAAGCCGCGAATATTGCCCTCCTCTTGATTTTGCTTCTCAAAGCTCTCGAAATTCACCAAAGTAGGTTCTAGAGTTTTGAGGGGAGAGGGTGGCTAATTTTTCATGTAAAAAATCCAAGAATAAGGGGGAAATATTGGGTATTTATACTTATGTACATAAACGGGCCGAACTGAAACAAAACTGACCCGAAAATAAAACTCAGATTCGTGCATCCATCAGTCGACTTATCACAATGCATCAGTCGGCCGATCTGGGACCATTGGTCGACTAATAACTTGCCATTAGTTGACCGACCAGTACAAGGCTTTTTGCCGACTTATACATCATATATGCATGTTTACACTAGTATATATACACTTATATGTACGTACTCGATCTCAAATCGATTTTAAACATACTTATTCATCTCAGAATAGTATCAATCATATTAAAACTTATTTAATATTATTTTTCACATTATATTCAAATTTACGAGGCTTTACAAAAAAATCAGAAGTTGGTCACATTTTTCAAAATTTTCACATGATGATGCAAACTCTGTAAGGACCATGAATTTTTGATACTAGTTAAAATAATTTTTTGGTATTTTAAAATAGTTAGTTGTGTTTTTTAAAAGAGTATTTGTATTTTTCCTAAATTTCTATAAATTTCTATGATTTAAAGTTCAAGTTTTATATTTATTTAAATAATTTTGATATTTATAAATTTATTTAATGCAGTGAAAATTTGTAGAATCAATCTATTGTGTTATCGATACTATCATGTATCATTTTGAATAATACGTTGTATTATTTTTGCTATTACGTATTATTTCGTGTATTATGTTATATTATTAATTACGTATTATTTGTGTAATTTGTTGTATTAATTCAACTGATGTGTATTTTTGGTTATAATACTACAACTGGTATATTTTGATGTGTAGATAATTTTTATATAATTATTTATATATTTTCATAATTATTATTATTTTAAACACATTGTCTAAACCCTAATTTTCTACATATACTATAGATATATATATAATATTATATATATATATATATATATATATATATATATATATATATATTATATATATATTATTAATATTTAGTATATATTGCAGAAATTAGGCTTTAGAAAATCTTGTTTAAATAATAATAATTATGAAAAATATATAAATACATTATAGTAAAATTATCTAGCACGATCAAAATTACCAGTTGTAGTATATCACAATAACACAACAGTTGATTAATAAAACAAAATTACACAAAGCATACAATAATTTACATATATAACTGATAATACCGGCAATAATACATAAATAGCAAAACATTATATATATATATTAATTTAATATAAATATATATTTATATTATATATATTATATATATATATATATATATATAAAGAAACTATATATAATATATATATATATATATATATATATTAGTATATATAATACAAATATATATATATAGTATAATATATATATACATATATAGTATATTAGTATATATATATTATTGGTTTCTTTCTCTCTCTCTCTCTCCCCTTCTCTTTTCCCCAAAAAAAAAATGTCGATCGCACCCCTTTGCTTTCGCGCTCTCTCCCCTTTTCTCCTTCGTTCTCTCTCAACTCGACACACCTCCACCGGCCTAAACCAGTTCCTGCCGCCTTCCACTTCTCCTCGACCACACGCCAACATCCGACAACATCTATAGTCGTCTCCTCTCCCTCGGCCGCTACAAGTTCCCCGACCTTAGCCTTACACACGACCCTGCCACCTCAGTTTTCAACCCGACGTCGAATCCCCGCTGCCCTTCGGTCGGCGCCGCTGAGGCCAGGTTCGACTAGCACCTTCGATGCGGGGCTCCACCGCCACTCTCTCCGACCACCACAGCCACCAACTTACCACGCGACTCCTTTCCGCAGCGAGCCTTACCCACCCGCGCGAGTACGAACCCCTACTTTCGATGAGCGAATTCCATCTCCAGCCACCCTCATCGACCCACCTCAGAACCCCGCTGCCTCCTCTCGTCACTCCGCCTCCTGAACCGTCGACCACACCGCTGCCTTGTCATCATCGCCGACCTGCTCAGCCAGATTCGTCTCCCCTTTAGCGTCGATGCGCCGCACTAACAGCATCGATCCGTTCGATGAAACCCTGAGGCAAGATCTCACTTGCTCAGATCTGAATTTTTCTATTTATTATAAATTATCTATAATTTTAGGTCTGTTAATAATTATCTACATGGGCTTGTTGATAAAATTGTGAATTATCTGTTTATGTTAATTTATGATATAATTATCTGTGTAGATTTGATGAATAATATTAAATAAATTATAATTATGTGATTGTGACGCCCCTGGGTTCACACAAGGCTGCAGTCCAAGGTGAAACCAAGAATGTCAAACCTTCTATGCACCACACCGTGCAATAACATGTTTCACCATCACAATTAACATCTATCTAGTAGAATCAACAACTGGTGTAGGTACAACATAGGTAAGAGATAATACAAGGAATACTGATGAAATGATAATAGTCACATAAATATCTCATCATCCAACAATACAGAAATACATAGTCAAGATCTGAGTAGATAAACTGAAATACTCATCAAGTCTCAAATACAAACATCTGACGATAAGGATATAAGGCTCACAGCCTTTACAACTTCTAGAATAACACCCTCAAATGTCTAACCTCACTATAGTGGAGACTAAAGAAAATAATACATAACTATAAAGTAAAGCTGAACACTAATGTGGTCCGCTATCAACCTGCGGCTCTCCGTGCTCCTGGCTCGTGACCTAAAAGGGGGAGGGACAACGAGCGTCAAAGCGCTAGCGAGTAACATCACAACCAACCCCAAGGGAACAGGGCTCGTTGTATAAGAAAATACAGATAATATATAATAGATCTAAAATCATTGATCCTACTAAAGAGGGTTTTAGTATTTAGAAATTTACAACACGAGCATAGGTACGTCGAGCGAAATAATCCAAACAAGGAAACCCTCATGTATATACCTTGTATCTCAAATTGTAAATCTCTAAACACCAAACCCGAGGTTCTAGTACAGAAACAATAAATCAAGAAAAATACAGCTAATCTCAGAACAAATTTCAGTGCCATACCATGACTAACATGAATGTCATATTATTACTTGCATGAGTGTCATGTCAACATCATGTCGTGAACTTCTATGAAGAAGTCATATGCAGGGTTAAGAACTATGTCCAGTCAAATCAGTGAATATATCCATAATTGGTACCCTCAGGTCATCTATCGTGTCTGGGTACATAGTAAGACTAAATACAAATGTCAGATAGTCCAGTCAAACTCTCAAACATGAGTGAAATATTCAAAATACACAAAACAGGGCATGTACAAACAGATAACACGGCGGTCGACCGCACCGGCCGACCGCACTCTGATACAACGTCGCGGTCGACCGGAAGAACGTCGCGGTCGACCGAAATAATTGGCGGTCGACCGAAATAACGTCGCGGTTGACCGAAAAAAGTCGCGGTCGACCGAAACAACGTCGCAGTCGACCGAAGCCTCAAACGAGCTCAGCGGTCGACCGCCGAGCGGACAGAAACCCAAATCTGGGTTTCTGTCAGCTCGAAACCTGAAACAAAAATCTTAAAACAAAAACCCATCTTTATGGAAAATGTTATGCAGCAGTAAATCACAAATTTAAACCTTTAAAACTTGGTCAACAAGATCCCATATATATATATAAACATGATCTACCCATTGTTAACAATAAAAATAAGGTTTTTGCTTCTTTTAAGCTAGATTCAGATCTAGATCTTTTAGACAGGAACCATTGGTGAGTTTTAAGAACAAAGAATACACTAATTTCATACTTTATGCCATAATGTTCTATTAGCTATTCAAAAATACGAATTTGGCTCAATGAAACCCAATAAAACTTAGATCTTGACATGAAAACGAAAGGGGTGGGAGATTGGGCGAGATGATACTCGCCTTAGATGTTGACAACTGCTCTGGAGATGATCCTCCTTTGTTCAAATCCGCGAAAAATCCCCTGGAACTCCTCCAAACTCCCCAAATCACCAGGTCCAGCTAGGGTTTTGAGAAAAAGGAAAGGGGGCTAGGGTTTTACGTTGAGATGAAGAGAGAGGCTCTCCTGGGTAGGTTTAGAAAATATACTAATTCCCTAACCCGACCCGAAACCCAATAAGACCAAAACAAAAACCATAAAAGAAAACAACCTAGATAAACTCTCTGATCGTTGATCGGTCGACCGCACCGGTCGACCGCCACGGTCGACCGCGTCGGTCGACCGCTCAGCACAAAAATGCCTTTTGCAGGCATTTCACCTGCTGGACTTACATCACTCGATATCTCTCATATATAAACACCTGTTGGGTTCCCAAACCCTGGTAAAAATATATACATTATATATATGTATGGTTATTTATCACCAAAGAAAGATTTATTACTATTAATCACACCATTTCATTATAAAATTTCGGGGTTTTACAGTGATAAATAGTATTTTCAAAATAATTATAATAGATTAAAAGAATTTATTTCGGTAGCGGGATTATTTTTTGATAATTATATTAATTAAAAAGAATTTTTTGAGAACGTAATCATTTGAGGAAAATTATGATAAATTATAAGTAGTTATTTTGGAAAAAGAATTACTTTCTGAATTACATAGTTGTTGTTCATGATTTATAATTCTTAGACTTGATTATCTGATATGCTATGATATTATAGCACATGATTAGTTGCATTGATTGCTTATTATTTGTTATGATGAAGAAACATTAGTAGTTCATGACTTAGTGGCCTTGTGCGTCATGAACAGACTTAGTGACATGTGTGGGTGTGTTGACTGAGTTTAGGTGGTGAACCAGAGATAGTAAGGATTATGGTTGATTTAGAAAATACAAGAGAGTTAGGATAGGGAAGTCCATGGCCATATGATCGGATAAGGTTGTTGATGTATCTTCCAAACTCACACCAGTGAATCATTTCGCACTGGGGTTAGTTTGTTGGGCCAAGTGAACCGTTTCGCACTTGGTCAGTAAAATCGTTTCGTGACCCGAGTTTTGCTTGAGTTCGAACTAGGCCAAAATCAGATTGCGTGTAGTCCTCTCACCGAACCGTTTCATGGGTTTGGATGAACGTAGGGGATTTGTGAACAGTCAGTATCTGATGATATAAGCGTTGACTCTGTGTGAGATGTGAACCAGTGATCGGTTATAGGATGGCTAGTTACATGACCTTGTTACTTAAGGTGATTAGGATTCTTGTGAGATGTAGGGTAGTTGTATTTCTTTTCATACATAGATCGGGGTTAATATTTAATTATTTACAATTTGAGACATATGGTATATACATGAGGGTTTCCTTGTTTGGATTATATCGCTTGACGTACTACGTCTCTTATTATAGATTTTTAAGTATTAATTCTGTCTAGTTGTATGAACTTGTTACTCGGATGTTATGGATTCTTTTGATTATTATACTCTAGTGGTGGATTTCATTTTGATTTGTTAGATTTCTAGTTGCACGTTTCTTCGTTATTTCTGTTGTTGTATCGTTTTCCGCATTAAGTTTTCGTTCGTTCTTTTCTTTGTTTTGTGGCGTCTTGCCGTGTGCCATGCACGCTGATGTACACATGTTTTCTTTGGTGTACGTCAGACTTAGAGGAAGAACAAGTCCAAGTGGGAGATCGTTAGGAGCCAGAGGATTCTCAGCAGAAGTGCCTTGCAGACAAAACAGAAGAATAAGCTAAAGCTTAGTTATTGGTCCTTAGTTTTCTTTTGTAGAATTTCCTTTTTTGCTTGATTATTGTATTTTATATTCTCCAGTATTCATTTATTCAGTTTTGTATAAGGGCATGTTGACCCGAATATTATGTTTCGGATAATATTCATTTGTGATATGTATTATTTAATTTTGTGTTGTTTATTATATTCTTGTTAACTGTGATCGGGGACATGTGTCTTTGCATTGTATATTATTTGACGCTTAGTGTATTAGGTTGAGGAGAAATGTTTATTTTTATTTATTCTTATTAATCTAATACATCGTGGTCTTGTTCACGTTCCGATTCCCGGGTATTTTGGGAAGCGGGGCGTGACAAACTCAGTTCCAAAAAAAAATCCAAGCCTTCAAAACTGATAATGCAAAAGAATTTTTTTCCCAGGGAATTTACCTTTTGAGTCAATGGATTGTTCATATCAGTTCTTATGTTGACACTTCACAACAAAATAGAGTTGTTGAACGAAAGAATAGGCATCTTCTTGAAGTTGCTCGGTGTTTCATGTTTTCATCAAATGTGCCAAAGTCATATTGGGGGGAAGTTGTCTTAACCGCCACTTACCTAATAAACAGAATGCCTTCACGTGTCTTAAATTTCCAATCTCCTTATCAAGTCTTTCATCAGTCTTTCCCACACACCAAAATCCTTCACTCTAATCTACCTCTAAAAATCTTTGGGTGTACTGCATTTGTCCATATTTACCCCCCAACACCGCAGCAAACTAGACCTAAGGTCTCACAAATGTATATTCCTAGGGTATTCTCCAAGTCAAAAGGGGTATAAACATTATTCACCAATGACAAGACGGATATATAACACCATGGATGTAACATTCCTTGAGAACACGCCATACTACACCAAACCTGATATTCAGGGGGAGAAATTGAGTGAACATCAGTTTTGGGACTTGTTGGAAACCACTAATATACCAACTTGCTCACCTCAACTTCAAGAATCCATACCATTCGAAAATCCAACACCTGTTGTCATCCTTCCTTCAATTGAAAGTCCATCTCCACCTTCACCAAAATCAACATTTCCACAACTTGCAGTTAAGGATCTTTGTGTCTTTACTAGAAGGAAACTAGAGAAGAGATAGAGCATGAAACACATCCACTAGACCAACATTCTGAAGTGAATCCAAGTCCGTCTGAAATTAGCGCATGTAAGGAAGGTTCTGGTTTTGGTGAATCTAGAAAGGAAGGTGGTGCAGCATAAACATGTACCAAAAATGTTGTAAGTGCACAACCGTGTCAAGTTATAGTATAAAGATATCGATCCACGAGGAAGGTGTTTTGTATGAGAAAATATAAAATCGGTTCTTATGTTGTGTGCGTGACAAAAAGGAGTGATGAGTGAATGTGATTGTGGAGAGATGTAGAGAATGAAAATAATTGTGTAAATGAATATATTTAAGAGTGGAAGTGATAATATAAATGTGATCAACAAGGCAAGAAGGAAAAATCAAGAACAAATAAAAATCAAGAATGTAAAGATAGAGGATTCAATTAAAGATATGGGTAATCTAGAATTAAATCCACTTCTTAGAAAAAAGATGATTCCCTAGAGGGTTCTAGCCTAAAGGCGAATTAAAGAAAATAAAAATAAACAAAAAAAAAGGACAAATTTTCAAAATGAACCGATTTCGAATTTTAAATAGCAAAACCGACCTTATCGAAATTTAAATAGCAAAACCGACCCTTTTCAGAAGAAAAGGGTCGGTTTTGCTGCGGAAGATTTTTTACGACAAGATTAGGGTTTTAAATTTGACTTTAAATTAAGATTAATATTTACAGTTATAATAGATTATTTACATATGATGGACTGTTGATTTTCAGCTTCGATGGCAAACTCTATACCCATTATTTGCTTCTTCAATGGGAGCCTCGGCGTCGGATTGAATAGTATGCCGATGTATGAGGGAGGTTTTAGGAAAATGTTTATGTTATCCAAGTCATTAAATTTTGATGGAATGATGAATGAAATACACAGAGTTACGAAAATTAATAAAGCATGTTATGCAATTAAAGTGTTCTTCAATTGTCCGGTAAATGAGAGTAGAACTATTGCTGTGGCGATTACCGACGATGAGGAATTGAATGACATGAAACAATTAGTGGAGAAGCAAGTGTCAGTTGAGTTGTTCATTGAGAAGTATCCGATTCAAGAATTTGCCCAAGCTTCACGACCACAAGGAGAGTTTTCTCGGATGATGGACTTAGACAATGAGTCGAGTGGTTTTATGACATCTCCAAGTCAAGAGCCGTGGTGTCAACTACAACATTTAAGTGGGCATTCTCTTGGTGGGACGTCAAGTACTATATTTAACGACGCATCGGGCTATGTTACGGGTGATCTACCGGCCGGATCAATTGTAGAAGAAGAAGTAAATGATGACTCAGAAGATATTGAAGAAGAAGACGTGCAAATTGATAGCATGCATGTGGCAGTTGGAATCGATGATGATTCTCGTTGGATGGATCAATTTAATGTTAACAATGATTATGTGGAAGCTGAAGATCCGTTGCCCGACGAGTTTCATAATGAAGATTGGATAAATACTTCGCAAGCTGAATTTGTTGATGTTGGTCCAAACTTTCAACGGCCTGAAGACTTCACTTTTAAAAAAGGGGACCTATTCGAGAGCAAGGAAGCATTGATCTTTGCGGTGCGAGAATGGTCTATAAAAAATCGGGTCAATTTCAAGCCTGTAAAAACTAATACAACCAACTACTATGTAAAATGTTATTTCAACGAGAAGAATGAAGTAGAGCATGCAAATGAGCAAGATGAGAGAAACAGGAAATGTCCTTGGTTGCTAAATGCCGCTGTGAGGAAATCAACAAATGGGCAATTTGTAATATCTAGATATTGCGGGCTTCATACATGTTGCAATCCGTCGGTGGACGTCGATCATTATTCTGCATCTTCCTCTTATATATGTAAGCTAATTATGCCTGAAGTTAGAGCTGAACTTGATCTAAATGCAAGTCAGATATTTCAAAGGGTATATGATATGCGGGGCATTAAGATATCTAAATATAAGGCATATGATGCAAGGAGGAAAGCGTTGTCGAAAATATTTGGAGATTGGGAAAAATCTTATGAATTACTTCCACAGTATCTCGAAGCTATCAAGCGAAATAATCCGGGTACTGAATATGAAATATTGTCTGAAGAGATTGCACCGGGGATGGAGAGGTTCACTCGAGTATTTTGGGCATTTGGTCCGGCTATTAAGGGCTTCACTTTTTGTCGTCCGTTATTGAGCATTGACGGTACACATCTATATGGCAAGTACAAAGGCGTGCTTCTTGTGGCGACCGGTGTAGATGCAAATGGCGGTTTATTTCCTCTAGCATTTGCAGTTGTGGAGGTAGAGGATACTTCTAGTTGGAAGTGGTTCTTTGAACTTATATACAAGTGGATTCCTAGTGTCCGTGCGCCCAGATTAATTACTTTTATCTCAGATAGGATGAAAGGAATTATAAGGGCATTACATGAGGGTTTTGGTGCACCACATCACCATCGATATTGTTTGAGGCATATAAGAGATAATTTTAAGAAAAAACACGGTGAGATTAATTTGCAAAATCTTTTGTGGCAAGCTGGGTGTGCAACCGATACATTAGTGTATGAACATTGTAGAGAGAAGATCAAGTCTTTGTCATTAGATGCACATAATTGGATTGAACATAACTTGAAGCCTCAATTCGAGCATCGATGGGCATTATGTAAGGATGAGGGTGTGCGGTTTTGCATGATGACAACTAATTGCTCCGAGAGCTTTAACGGCGTTCTTAAAGGAGCACGAGCTATGCCAATACAATCATTGGTTGCAAGAACGTTCTATAGGCTAAACTCATACTTCAACAAAAGGCGTGAGGACGGTGTAGACTGGACAACGCGTTACACACCAAAGAATGAGTCTATTTTGCATAGAAGAATTGAGGCGGCAAGATTATGTCAAATTACTGTATTCAATGACAATGAATGGCAGGTACAGGATTATGACGGTATCTACACCGTTAAACTGTTTGATGTTGATTGCACTTGCACATGTAACATACCACAACTTCAAAAAATACCTTGTGCACATGTTCTTGCGGCTTCCTCCAATCAGCCGGGTGGTGCGAGAATTCCATATAATCGGTATTGTTCACCATGGTATTCAACAATTCATTACCGAAAGACATACAGTGAGAGTTTTCATCCACCCGATGATAGTCGGTATTGGCCCGAATATACTGGACCACGACTAATTCCACCTCAATACAAGAGACAAGCAGGTCGACCACGATCTGTACGAATTAGGGGAACCATGGATCAAGGACGAGAAGGAATTGTCAAGCATAAAAAATGTAGTCTTTGCAAACAACCGGGACATACTCGACCTCGTTGTCCAGCTAGACTCAATAGATAGCAATTAATTGGTAATAATTGACATATTCAAATTGTGATTTATTTTAATGTAGACAATATAATTAGTCGTGGATCGGTTATTGATATGTTATAATTGTATGTGCAGGTATATACACCATGGAGCCTGGACCGACGAGTGATGAGGTCCTATATGACCAGCCTCGACACCGTTCACATGTTATATCCTTGACAGAGGTAACTAAGTTTCTTATGGAATTGGCTCGAGCAGGTAATATAGAATTAAATATAAAATTTACATATTGTAATTTGAATTTTAAAGTAATTTTTGCATTTCGGATTTTTTTGAATTATCTCTCGCAGGTACATATCCCGAAGCACAGAAACATGCATCAATATATCAGTCGATAATGCAGAGGCTTCACCAAGCCTTACATCGAACTCATGAAGACCTTCATGATGGACGAGAAGTACCTCAATTAGTATACACACGTCAACAACGACACAGACGAGGACGACGCAGAAACGACAATGAAGCTGGGCCTTCCCAACGTGTTGACGATGGAGCTGGACCGTCACAACCACAAACGCAACCGGATCATGAACTCATCGAAGGTCGGGATAGAGGAGGCCGAAGACAAAGGAGGAGGAGAAGAGTTCTTGGATGTATGTAAGCTAATTGGTATTGTTATATAAATTACAATCCTATTTTGATATGTACATTACAAACGTATTTCGGGACAATAGATGGTTTTTGGATTTGTAGCTGAGATTGTGGTGTGACTTATTAGATTTGTAAGTAAGTTTGTGGCGTGATTTGTTGGATTTGGATTCGTACGTTTGTGGTGTATTTTATGATTTTTAGATTTGATATGTGTTTATACAGGGAATTGACATGAGTTTGTACAGGGAATTGATATATGTGTTTATGCAATGGTGTAATTTATGATTGTTGCGTTTGAAATATGCGTTTGTACAGGGAATTATCCCGTAGCAGAAATACATGCATAGTGAATGTGCAGGAAATGCACGGGACTGCTAGTCCCGTGCATTTCATTGCGCCCAGGAATTGCACGGGACTAGCAGTCCCGTGCTATTGTTTTTTGCAGAGACAGCAGGCTCTGTAAAATGCACGGGACTGTTAGTCCCGTGCATTTCTTTTTTGCAGACCTTCGTTCCTCTCTGTAATAAACACGGGACTGCTAGTCCCGTGTTATTCGAAATTGCCACGAAATACACGGGACTAGCAGTCCCGTGTATGTCGTAAAAAATCTTCCGCCGGGACTAGCAGTCCCGTGTATGTCGTAAAAAATCTTCCGCAGCAAAACCGACCCTTTTCTTCTGAAAAGGGTCGGTTTTGCTATTTAAATTTCGATAAGGTCGGTTTTGCTATTTAAAATTCGAAATCGGTTCATTTTGAAAATTTGTCCAAAAAAAAACTAAACCCAAGAGGGTTCTAGCCTCAAGGTGAATAGTACAAGAAATTAAAATCTAACTACAAAATAAATTATAAAATCTAAACTATAAAATAAATTACAAGAATTAAATGTAAGAAAATAAATCTATTTTATAAGCATGAAATAAATCTAATTTATAAGTATGAAATAAATCTAAGGCAAGAGGGTTCTAGCCTCTTGGCTATTTAAACAAGAAAATAAAATCTAATTACAAGCATGAAAATAAATCTAAACTAATAAGCAATAAAAGAGAAATAAGAAAAACAAACCTTCAAATTAATCTCTATATTCGTCTTCATCATCCAACAAAGAAAAGAAGAGAAATTTAAAGTGGTGAAAAATTATTTTATTAATTGTAACAAAAAGTTATAAATTTGGAAGACCTTCTCAATTAAGAGTAGTCCTCCTCTCCAAAAGGAGTTACAAAAATTTTCACACCTCTAACTCCTCACTCTCAACCCCTATTTATAGTAAACATCAGTGAATGAGAGCCCTTGGATCAAACTTGAGCCCTAAGAATGCAATTTCGACCGTTGATGAAATCTGGATGACTTCGCATCGATACAGGCATTGATGCTAGCACTGATACTCCAATAAAGATTCTGACTCCACGGTTGGCTTCGTCTCGTCGAGATAGGCGATTTTCATATATTATATGTTAAATTCCGCCTTCCGGATTGGGAGATATCGTTGTTTCTTTGCGGCCAACTATCTTGAATACATTTTTTCATATTTAATTTTTTTATTTTCTCCGGCTTCTACAGGCTACTCGGCTTGATTCTGGGCTTGGGCTTTTTGACTCTTGGTTGTGTTCTTCATTTAATTCATAAGTTTTTGTTGAGATAAGAGATCTTGGGCTTTATTCTTCACTAACCTGTAATTAAAGATAAAAACAATTATTAATAGCATATTTATTCATATAAAATAGATAATGAGGGCATAAAATTGTAATAAAATATGATTATCAAATACCCCCACACCTAAACTTTTGAAATAGATAATGAGGGCATAAAATTGTAATAAAATATGATTATCAAATACCCCCACACCTAAACTTTTGATAGTCCTCTAGTAAAAAAAGAAAAAATGAAAGAAGACCTAACTCACTTTCGCAGGAATCGCGGTTGTATTTAGTGCATACAACAAGCCTTTAAACCCCTAGGTTACCCTAGTGGACGAGTTGTAGTCTCGTGAGGGTTTGCAGTGAATATACCCATAAAATTCGGTCTACTTGTCAAATTAAAGAAGTCAGTAAATAATAATTTTAACTCTTTCTTCCTTGGTGACTTTTTCTACTTTAACGAGCTTTCTAAGTGACTATTTAACGAGTTTTGGGCCAATGGATACCAACCCAATTGGACTTAGGTCATTAAGTATGGAAATACTCATTGGGCTTAATTACTCAGTCAACTTATACTTTATAAGATAGAATCATCTTGAATTTAAGAGTTTTTTTTTCTTTTGGTGCCCATTTTTCGCACTCTTCTTTTGTAATTTTTTTTATATGTATATGTATATATATTCTGAAAAATATGTAAGTCAAGACACTTTGAAAAATTATTTTTAACTCTAAGCTAAGCATGCATAAATTCCATTATTTTAAATAAAAATCTAAGTTAAGGCTTAAGTGAAGTATACTACTTTGAAAAGTATTTTTTTTAAAATTTATTTAGAGTTATCATAAAAGATAAACTTGAGTAAATAACAAACTAGAGATTAGAAAATTTAAAATTTATCAAATAAATCAATTATTACATAACTCTATCAATTTGGCAAGTGACGATATTTTTATAAAAAAAAAATTTAAGGAAAAGGAAAATTTTGACAAAAATGCAACTAAAAATGTAAAATAAAGAGAAAAAAAACTAATTCTCACCCCCACACCTAAATTTTACATTATCCTCAATGTAACTTTATGATGCACAAAGTAAAACAGATAAGAAGTGAAGTACTTACATTTGATCAGATGATAAAAATCTGCAATTACCTTTGGTCTGAAGAGGATAGAATCAAAATTTTATTATTCTCTTCTTTTTTTCCTTTTTTTTGTTTTTTTTTCTTTTTTCTGTTTTTTTTTTTTACAACTGAACAAGAAACTCTCAAATGAGAGAAGAAAAAATTCTTTTTATTATTCTAAAATAAACAAAACAAATAATGCAGAATGAAGTGTTCAACACGAAGAGCTCGTATTCTACATTGAATCCTACCTTATTGTTAAAATTCTTCCTCGGATTTTAAATAAATTCAGAATGATATAATCAATAATATGAAATTCCAAGCATTTTGGGGTGTTTAATAATTCTTACAACAAAGTAAGGTAGGTATTATTGGGTCATGTATTTTGCATTTAATGAACTTAGCCTCTTGTACTGTGAAGTTTTGTTTTCTAACAACCAATTCTTCTGTAGAGTTCTGAAAATTTGGTTGTTGATTATTCTCCAAGAATCTAAGTTCATCAAGAAAGAGTTCTTCAAAATTTAATTCAAAGCAGCAAATGTTTAACACAGTTTCATTATTCTCAAGGACCTGATCTGCTTCTTCTAAAAACTCAAACTCTTCATCAAAAATTTCCTCAAAACTCAAATCAGACTCTTCTTCTTTTTCTTCTGATCTTTCCTGAATGTAATTTATTTCTAGAGGCTGATTATTTAGCTGGTCCCTTGGATTAAAAATGTTAAGATCAGCAGTCAAATTCCCAAATGACAGCTTCATTTGACCAGTTCTACATTTGATGAGAGCATTAGAAGTAGCTAAGAAAGATCGTCCTAAGATAATAGGTGTCTGTCCTTTGGGATTGGAAACAGGCTGTGTTTCCAAGACTACAAAATCTACTGGAAAAATAAAATCTCTAACCTTAATCAGAACATCCTCTAACTCACCCATAAAGACCTTAACAGATCTATCAGCCAACTATAAGGTGCATCTGGTTGGGTTCAGTACACCTAGACCCAATTGCTGGTAGACTAAATATGGAAGCAAATTGACACTGGCTCCTAAGTCTAAAAGCGCCTTATCAATGTGAGTATTACCAATGATACATGAAATGATGGGGGGACCTGAATCTTTACGTTTCAAAGGTATGGGATTTGATAGCATTTCACTGATATTGGCGGCTAAAAAGACTTTCTTTGGAACATTTATTCTCCTCTTCTTAGTACATAATTCTTTTAAAAATTTAGCATAAGATGGAATTTGTTTAATTACATCTAAGAGAGGAATGTTGATCATAACCTGCTTGAATATTTCTAGGATCTTCTCCTCCTAAGGAGAGTATTTCCTAGGCCTGAGTCTATCTGGAAAGGGAGCAACTGGTCTAAATCTATCAAAAGCAGGCTCGGGTTCGAGTTCAGGTTCTTGGTCATCTGGGGGGGTGATTGTTGAATAGATTCAACAGAAGGAGAAGGAGAAGGAATTTGTATTGGATCAAAAGTTTGACTTGGAGGAGTTCTCACTTGATTATCTACCTGTCTACCTGACCGAAGTGAATGGATTGCATTCACTTGAGCTTCATAGGATGAACTACATCCTGTGTCTGTAGAGTTGACCACGGGTTGACTCTAAAATTTTTCTTTCTCTCTTTCACTCACGGCACTAGCTAGTTGACCAAGTTGGGATTCTAATCTAGCTATAGCTTGAGTGTTGGAGTTTAGCATTTGTCCAGTTGATTGCTTGAAGGAATTCAGAGTGCTAGACGTTTGAGTCAACATATTCGTGCTTTGAGTAGAGGCCTTAATTATGGTTTTCAAACCTCTTTCCAAGACATTGAGACGTTTATCCTGATCTGGATTGTAAGGAGTCTTAATTACAGCTTGATGAAGCGGAGACTGATTTTGATACGGCAGATTAGATTGTTAAAATTGTGGATGAGAATTGAAAGGAACCGTGGTTCCCCTAGGAAAATGTTGGGTCAAAGAGGGAGTGAAGTTTTGAGTTCCAGGAGAATTTCCTTGATTCCATGCAAAGTTAGGATAATTTCTCCAACCTGGATTGTAGGTTAGAGAAAATAGATTATTTCTACGATGCTGGAATGTAGCGTTCATCTGTTCTAATGCATGGTTGTTTCCTCGGAGAGGGCATTCCTCTGAAACGTGGGTAGGAGACTGACAATTATGATATCCTAGAGTAGAAATATGATTGATTTGAGCTGGAGCTCGTTCCTTAATTTCTAAGGCTTCTAACATTCGCAGAATTGTCGCCATCTTTGCTTCAGAAGCAATGTTTGACTCCAAGGAAAGATCACTAGACTTAGAATGGGGAACTGATGAAACCATATCATCACAGTATTCCTATTGCATTGTTTTCTCGGATAGACTCTCTAGAAATTCCCAAGCTTCGTCGGCATTTTTTCTCATAAAATCTCCGTGGCACATTGATTCTAAGAAAGTTTTTGCAAAATAATCTAATCCCTCATAAATTATTTGGCACAATCGCCATTTTTCTAAACCGTGATGAGGACATTGGATGAGAATATCTTTAAATCGGTCAAAATACTACCAAAAAGGTTCTCCTGAGACAATTTTAAAATTCATGATGTTGTTTCTTAGCTTCACCATTTTATGGATAGGAAAAAATTTCTTAAGTTGTTTCTTAGCTTCACCATTTTATGGATAGGAAAAAATTTCTTAAGAAAAATGGTGATAAATTCCTCCCAAGTAGTGATGGAATTTACGGGTAAGCTATACAGCCATTTTTTGCTTTGTCTTTGAGAGCAAATGGAATAAATCTGAGTTTGATCGCATCTTCTGATAATTCTCTCATTTTAATCATAATACACACTTTCTCAAATTCCGAGATAAAAATATATGCATCTTTTGTTTCATTTTCAAGGAATTTGGGAAGTATGTTTATGTAATGCGGTCTAAGCTCAAAATTTATTCCATTTGTTTTGGGGAGCCTAATACAAGAGGGGATTGCATTCCTAATAAGATAGCACATATCTTGAAGAACGGGTGGATTAAGATACGCCATTTCTATGATTGGTTCAAAGCGAATTAATCGATGTGTATTATCCTTAATCCATGATTGCATACACCAAACTATTTCTTTTTATACTTTTTTTTATTATAAAAGTTAGTTTTTTTTTAATAAGGAGAGAATGGTAAAAGAGGAAAATCCTAACTAAACAAATCAAAATCAATCACTTTTCAATCACTCTAACTCTAGGGTTAAGCCTAACTCAACTAGACTAGCTCCTAACCAAAAACTCCTAAAGTGAAAAGATTAAAGTTTTACCCGGGTAGTTAGCCAGGTAAGGATAGTACTAGAGGATGATCAGAGATCAATTAAGTACCTCGTTCCTTGCGGAGCGCTTTACGTAACCCCTAAACCTTGCCTTAGACACCAACTAATCCAAGAAAACTTAAATTGGTTCACTTAAGGATTCTTTGTTCCTTATTGAGCTCGAATCCTTAGGGCCAACGTCTAATGAGTTTTATTAGGCTTGGGTGGTGTAGTGAGAAATTAGTGATTTTTGAGCTAAGGGAAGGGTGATGAAATCACTCACCTTATCTTGAATATGGGGTTTTGCTCTTAAAAATATTTTTAAGTGTGTGCCAAATCAAGATGCTCAAATCACTTGGTGAATTCCTACTAACAATATGAAATGCAACCCTATGAATTAAAAACAACTAAAAAGGATGGAAAAGAAAAATCTTTTTTTTTAATTAGGGTTAACAATCAAACAAATGAGAAGGGAAAATTATTTGAATTTATTATCTTGTTAGTAAATGTCAAAGTGGAGGGTGAATTTTATTATGGTCAACAAAAATAAAATCTCTTTTTTTTAAGTCCTAATTGTCTCTAATTGTGAAGAAGTAGCTAAAGGGTGGAATTAAAAATTCTGAAAAGAAGAATTACCTACAAGCAAATCTTTAAATCCTAGTTCTCCAATCCGCGATCTTCAAGCTCCAAGCATTTCCTTCACAATAAACATACAAGTTAAAGAACCAAAATAATTAAAAACTACTTAAGCACCTTTCCAGGCAACGGCGTCAAAAACTTGATGTGGCATAAACATGTACCAAAAATGTTACAAGTGCACAACCGTGTCAAGTTATAGTATAAATATATCGATCCACGAGGAAGGTGTTTTGTAGGAGAAAATATAAAATCGGTTCTTATGTTGTGTGTGTGACAAAAAGGAGTGATGAGTGAATGTGATTGTGGAGAGATGGAGAGAATGAAAATGATTGTGTAAATAAATATATTTGAGAGTGGAAGTGATAATATAAATGTGATCAACAAGGCAAGAAGAAAAAATCAATAACAAATAAAAATCAAGAATGTAAAGATAGCGGATTAAATTAAAGATATGGGTAATCTAGAATTGAATCCACTTCTTAGAAAAAAGATGATTCCCTAGAGGGTTCTAGCCTAAAGGCGAATCAAAGAAAATAAAAATGAACAAAAAGAAAAACTAAACCCAATAGGATTCTAGCCTCAAGGTGAATAGTACAAGAAATTAAAATCTAACTACAAAATAAATTACAAAATCTAAAGTATAAAATAAATTGTAAGAATTAAATGTAAGAAAATCAATCTACTTTATAAGCATAAAATAAATCTAATTTATAAGCATGAAATAAATCTAATTTATAAGCATGAAATAAATCTAAGGCAAGAGGGTTCTAGCCTCTTGGCTATTTAAACAAGAAAATAAAATCTAATTACAAGCATGAAAATAAATATAAACTAATAAGCAATAAAAGAGAAATAAGAAAAACAAACCTTTAAATTAATCTCTATCTTCATCTTAATCTTTATCATCCAACAAAGAGAAGAAGAGAAAAATTTAAAGTGCTGAAAAAATTATTTTATTAATTGTAACAAAAACTTACAAATTTAGAAGGCCTTCTCAATTAAGAGTAGTCCTCCTCTCCAAAATGAGTTATAAAAATTTTCACACATCTAACCCCTCACTCTCAACCCCTATTTATAGTAAACATCAGTGAATGAGAGCCCTTGGATCAAACTTGAGCCCCAAGAATGCAATTTTGGCCGTTGATGAAATCTGGATGACTTCGCATCGATGTCCGCATCGATGCCCACATCGATGCCCGCATTGATGCCAGATAAAAATTCTAACTTCACGGTTGGCTTCGTCTCGTCGAGATAGGTGATTTTTATATATTATATGTTAAATTCCGTCGTCCGGATTGGGAGATATCGACGTTTCTTTACGGCCAACTATCTTAAATACATTTTTTTCATATTTAATTTTTTTATTTTCTCCGGCTTTTACAGGCTACTCGGCTTGACTCTGGGCTTGGGCTTCTTGACTCTTGGTTGTGTTCTTCATCTAATTCATGGGTTTTTGTTGAGATAAGAGATCTTGGGCTTTATTCTTCACTAACCTGCAATTAAAGATAAAAATAATTATTAATGGCATATTTATTCATATAAAATAGATAATGAGGGTATAAAATTGTAATAGAATATGATTATCAGAAGGTCCTGGTTCAGGTGAAGTTGTGAAACCTACTATTAATAATTCTGATATGCCAATTGCCTTGAGGAAGGGTGTCAGGACTTGTACCAGTCATCCAATCGGTAATTATGTTTCATATGAAGGATTGTCTGCATCCTATCGTGTGTTTGTTTCTTCACTTGATAGTATACAGGTGCCTACTACTATTCATGGCGCTCTTAAATATCCTGGGTGGAAAAAGGCTGTTAAGGAAGAAATAGATGCACTTGAGAAGAATTATACATGGGTTCTGACAGATCTCCCACCTGGAAAGAAGCCAGTTGGATGCAAATGGATATTCACTACCAAGTATAAGGTAGATGGAAGTGTTGAAAGGTTGAAAGCTCGACTAGTGGCTAAAGGATTCACGCAGTCTTATGGAATTGACTACCAATAAATTTTTGCACCAGTTGCAAACCTTAATTCCATTAGAATTCTACTATCACTTGCAGCAAACCAGGACTGTACCTTGCATCAACTAGATATCAAAAATGCCTTCTTAAATGGGGATCTTGAAGAGGAATTATATATGTAAGTTCCACCGTTTCTAGGCAATTCTCTAACTAACAACAAAGTCTGCGAACTTAAAAAATCTTTGTACGGCCTCAAACAATCTTCTCGTGCTTGGTTTGACAGGTTTGCAAAGTCAGTTTTAAGATTTGGATACACTCAATGTCAAGCAAATCATACTCTATTTATAAAAACATCTCCAGCAAAGAAATCTATAATCCTGTTAGTTTATGTTGACGATATCATTCTTACTGGAGATGATGAAGAGGAGCTACAAAAGTTGAAGGATCATCTTGCAAGAGAATTTGACATCAAGGATCTCGGTGACCTCAGATGCTTATTTGGAATGGAAGTAGCAAGATCTCGGAAAGGGATTGTTGCGTCTCAGAGGAAGTACACTCTGAATCTCCAGAAGGAAACCGGTATGCTTGGATCTAAACCAGCAGATACTCCAATGGATCCTTACAAGGAAATTAGGTCCGAGAAAAACAGTGCACCTGTCGATAGGGGGAGATATCAAAGACTTGTGAGGTGTCTCCTCTATCTCTCTCATACCGGCCTGATATTCATTTTTCAGTTAGTATTGTCAACCAATTCATGCACAATCCAACAGAGGAACACATGAATGCAGTATATAGAATTCTGAGTTATCTGAAAATGACGCCTGGAAGAGGTCTTTTATTCAAGAAATTAGATAATCGAGACATTGAAGTTTTTTCAGATGCTGATTGGGCTGGAGATATTACTGACAGAAGGTCAACATCAGGATACTGCTCATACGTTTGGGGGAACTTAGTGACATGGAGGAGCAAGAAACAGACAATGGTTTCTAGAAGCAGTGCTGAGGCAGCGTTTAGAGCATTAGCTCATGAAATCTGTGAGGGAATTTGGATAAAAAAGTTACTTGGTGAGCTTGGAGTAAGTTGTACTTCATCAATTCAGATAATGTGTGACAACCAGGCTACAATCAGTATTGCAAAGAACCCGATACATCATGACTGAACCAAACATATCGAAATTGATCAACACTTCATATCAGAGAAGATCACCAATGCAGTAGTGCAACTGAACTACGTTCCAACTCGACAGCAAACATCAAACATTCTCACCAAAACATTACCCAAGACTAACTTTGAGGAGATAAGTTGCAAGTTGGGTCTGTATAACATATATAACCCAGCTTGAGGGGGAGTGTTGAAAATACGCTCAAAGTTAGGGAATAATTAACTTCCTATTTTTAGATAGTTTTTATTTATTTTTTGAATAAAAAATATCCTGATTTGATCTCTTAGCGGTGGTTTTCTGTTCCTGATTTCAGGGGATGGAAATCAGCAGTTTGGTTTTTTGTTCCTTATTTCATGGGATAGAAATCAGGATTTTTTATTTTGTTGGTTCGGTTGTATTGGCTTATAAATAGCCCTTGTAATTCTGTTCAAAATATAAAATAAGGGAATTCAGGTTTTTATCTCTTAAATTCCTCAATAAATGACCCCTTGAAAGTCTATGAATTACAAACACCCTACAAAAAATCTAAAAATTACAAAAAGCCCAATAAAAGTTACAAACAACACCTTGAAATTCAAATATTATAAATAAAACCTTGAGAAATCTGAGAATTAAAAATAGCATCATAAAATTCTTAAAATTATAAGTTTTTTCTTTAAAATCCATAAATTGCAAACAATTTTTTAAAATTTTTAAAATTATGAATAGTCCTCTAAAAAGTTCTAAAAATACAAATGGCCCACTAAAGTTTTACAAACAAAAGTTTAAAAAATTATAGCTATCCTCTTGAAAAATTTACAAATAGCTATTTGATAATTTTGATACTAGCTTCATTAAAGTTGCTAAAATAACGTCGTGCTAAAAATTTTAATATATTACAAATAACTCCCTAAAAATTTTACAAACAACCCTTTAAAAGTTTTCAAAATTACAAACACTCCCAAAGAATTTACAAAAAATCCACTAAAAGTGTTGTAAATCACAAATAACACTACGGAAACTTTAAAAAACAAGCCCAAGAAAACTTTCAATCACTCTCTTGAACAACCCTCAAAACTTTTAAAACAGTGCCAAAAAAATTCTAAAATTACAAATGGCTCCCTAATTTGACACATTATAATACTTGGATTGGGATCCTCCACTAATGAAAAGCTCCTAATACCTCCTAATAAGGAGATCCTAGCCTTTCATTTTCCCACCCATCCTTTTGGGCCCCCCTCCCAACTCTTCACAATTCTCATTAGGAAATATTAGTATTAGTAAAGGATCTCAATCCGTCTTGAGTACACTAGAGAATGGTGCAACTTTGTACTACCCAAATTGAGGATTGAGGTAAAACCCTAGTCTCATTGATGTCCCAATCTTAAATGAACTAGACATGAGCATAGATTGAAATCTTGGAACATTGAAATCCCATTCATTTTTTAGTTTTTAAAAATCATAATTTTTCATTAGATTTGCAAAAGAGAGGTTGATTGTTGAGCTATCTAATTTTGAATTTCAAACTTAAGATTTTAATTCATTTAAGAAAAACCCCATCAACCAAACTATCAACTTTAACTGATAAAGAAAACTTTAATTTTTTTTTCTTCTTATAACATAGCAAAAAGATGTATTCCTTCCATCATAAGCATTTAATGTATTAGTTAGTAGATGATCTGTAGTCATAGTCTACAAAGAAATATATTCAATCCTCCCTTATTATATAGGATAGCATAATGTTTTCAAAGAGCGTATAAACAGTGACGGACCCAGGATTTTTTTCCGCGGGAGGGCCAAAATACAACTATTATAGCGTGTACTGACTAAAACACGATGGAATAGGATAAATTTTTATCAATTGTAGTTGGATTTACAATAACTATATACTACAAAACTCAGTTTGCAGACCTGACAAATTAACAATCCATTATAAATTATGTCACTGAAATTTATTTCAAACCATAATAAAGAAGAAACAAAGCAATATAAGATAATCTAAAGAAAATATTCTAACTTTAATAAACCAATCTACAAATCTATGTTTTTCAGACTAAACCTTAGCAAGCAATTATATAAAAATCCCCTAAAAAAGGAAAAGAACAATTGCTAATCAATGGGAACAGGTTGTTTTTGTTTCGGATTTGGATAGGCAATGCAAACAATTGGACTTGATGTGATATATAGAATCTAGCTTTAGTTGTTCGGATTATTGGATATAGATTTCTCATATAGTTTATTAGATTTAGGCTTTGTAGGCCTATTTAAAACAAGTCTAATCTTTTGTAAAAATCCAAGGATGGCCATGGCCACCTCTGGTCCCCCTCCGTCCGTCATTGCGTAGAAACCAAAGAAATCAAAATAATCCCTACAAGCACGGGATAATACTTGTTGCCATAAGAAAAGAACCATTATAGCACAGAAAAGAAAGCGTGGATGTAATGCTCGTCCTAATAAGAAAAGACATTATAGACCAAAAAAAAGTAAGTGTTTGGATACCATGATATTTTACTTGTTTTATTTTTGCCAAAAATAAAACATCATGCGTTTGGAAACCATAGTGTTTTTTGAGCTAAATCATCCTCAAACTAAAAACACAACACTTGTTTTAAAACACATTTAGGTGATTTAAGTTTGGTGTTTTGGTTTTAAGTTTGATGAGGTGTTAATATAATATCTAACATTATATATTAAGTATAGGTAATATATAATTATTATCAACATACTTATTATATTATATTATATTATATTATATTATATTATAGTATAATTAATCTAGTAATATTTATTAAATAACATAAATATATAATAATTTAAATATCTTATATAATAATATAATCATGTAAAAATAATATATTAATAATATAATAATATTGATTTATATCATAAATTATTATAGTATTATTAATAAAGTCTAACATATTAAAAACTATAATATATAATATAATATTAAAATAATTATAATATATTACTTTATTAATAACATACTAGTAATAACATAATATTAACATTATTACTAATATTATATTATATTAATAATAGTATAATATTATATTAATAATAAAATAACATTATTACAAAAATATTAATATAATATAAAACAATAACAAATTAATATGCCAAAATAATTAAATATAAAATTAATTAATAATAATATGTAATAATTATAATATAATAATTATTATAATATAATATAACTCATTAAAGTATAATATAATTTTATAATACATTATACAATATTATATTATATTACATTTAATAGCTAAAATAATTTACTGCTAACAAATGTTAATGCAAAAATAATATATTTATAATATAATAATATTGATTATATCATTAATTATTAAAAAAATTATTAATAAACTCTAATATATTAGAAACTATAATATATTATATAATATTAAAATATTTATAAACATTTGAATTTATTAATAATGTAGTAGTAATAAAATAATATTAAGCATTATTAATATATTATATTCTATTAATAATAGTATAATATTATATTAATAATAAAATATTATTTTTTAAAAATATTAATATAATATATAACAATAACTAATTGATATATCAAAATAATTAATATATAATTTATTTGAAAATAAAATGTAATAAATTATAATATAATAAATAATTATAAAATAATATAAACTAATTAAAGTATAATATAATATTATATTATATTATATTAATACTTATAATAATATTATTAATATAATCGAAATATTATAATATTTAATTTATAATATATTTTGTTATAATTAATACATAATATATTAACAATATGTTTAATATTAATGTTATAATAGATCAAATTAATGTTGAACAAAAACACTCAACGTGGTGTTTTGAAAACACTTTTAAGGAAAAAACAAAACAAAACACCATAACGTCTTTTTTTTCAAAAACAAAACCAGGAAAACCACCGTATCCAAAAGATTTATCGACCACCGACAACACCTATGATAAAAAATATTATAGTTTAGGAACCATAACACCTACAATAAAACCGGCAACACCTAAAGCGCTAAGCTTCCCCTCAGCTAATCCTCCCTACTTTAGTTTTTCTCCATCACCAACCTCCATTAAAAAAATTACTCATTTGCATCTAAATCTCAAAACAAAGCACATCTGAAGCTTCCAATACCCCCCAACATGCATCCATATAATACTACCCATTGCTCATTATTACACCAACCATTACAAGATTGTTACATATAATAATAACTTATGTTACAACATGATTAACTAATCATAGAGAGCATAGTGAGGCATGCATGAACAAAATTCGGTATAAGATTTTTCTTTCACAAGAGGAGACCTCTTCCTCTCGCAAAAATCTCAATCTCGACCTGTTAGCCAACTCCCACTTGCTGACATCTCGAACACTACACAGACGGTTACACTGATTCATACCATCAGGATAGTCGAAATACCAAGAACAAAAATTAGATCAGTATTTTGCACTGATCAAACGACAGACAACGCTCGGTACCCCATCTTTCAGTAGACAAGAACCACTTGATAGTTTACTTGATAGTTTCTTGTGATTAATAGGTTCACATGCTCTCTCGGCCGTCCGGTCCAATTAACAGGCATCCTGACCGTCGGATTCATTCGTAACACCGATAGCAATGAATCATGAACGCCCATTTTCCGTCAGACCTGAGATATATACTTTGCATTGAATCACTGTCCTCCCAACCCTAAACCCCGGCATCACCGTAAATCCTACCACTGGCGGCCTGTCACCGGCATCCACTTCCATCACACTCTCCATGTAAACCTCCGAAAACCTCCAGCCTCTCTTTACTTGAAAGATTGAACCCTCCATTTCTCTCCCAAATGAGAAGAACAAACAATGAAGAAGCCAAACTCTCCTAGCCACCTCAACAAACCCAGCAAAGAAATCAGACTGAGGAAACCCTCGGCCTGAGCTTACGAGCCCCCTCTGATCGAGATCGCCGAAGAACGAAGCCTCCATCTTTGGGTGCACAAGGGTTAAATACTTTGTCCTGCAGAATTTACCGAACCCAGATGATCTTCCTTTCTGAGTCTGAAGAAAATGCTTCATTTTCGCTGATTTCAGCTCAGTGAACTCATCAAAGAACTGCCGAGACTCCCATGTTGCCCTTTCTTCCAAAAGCGACAAGCCAAAATTTCGATTATGGAAATCAGAGAACAGTCGCTGACAAATGAAGGATTCAAACGCAAATATTCTGTGCCCAGGCTTATTGCAGACATCTGATTGAATGGAACTTGCAGCAGAATCAAGATCCCAACCAGCAGACTCCATCTCACCAACCATCAGCTTGACAAATGACCGGATTGATCTTACAGTATGGCGAACCATGGCAAGAAAATGAGATGGATCTAGCTCAGAGAGATGGAGGCCGTCCAGAGAAGATAGCGGGTTGCCAGGATGAAGTCTGGATTCTAAAGCTCGGTTCTGGCGATCAGATTCCAGTAACTGAGCTTGGAGAGCAGTGATCTCTGAACCTTTGCATCGGATCTCTGACTCGAGCTTGTTGCTAGTGATTTTGTAGGTTCTGATGAGGTTTCGCTGCTCCTGGACTTGAGCGGCCAATGGTGGTGGTGGTGGAGGGCCGAACTGGTTCTTGAAATAGGCGCGTTTAAGCTCAGATAGATGCTTGAGTTCAGTGACCACACACTGATCAGACGATTGGATCGTCTCGGGATCGTAGGGAGATTGGGCGACTTGAAGCTGAGCATACGAGGCTTTGATGGCCGAGATGCTGGTGAATATATTTGCAAGAAGTGATTCCATGGATTCTTTATTGTGGCAGTTCTCCTCCTTCTTGACCTTCTCGTCCTCAAATATGGGGATAGCTTGGGGGAAGTCGTCGATGCTTTTTGAAGGCTTGAGCTTGTGGATTTCATGATCTTGGTCAGGACCGAAATCTGCAGTGGTGTTGCTGGTGGTTTTGCGACGGAAGCGGATAATCTTGGTGAAGATCTTTGCTATGGATACGATATTAGATGTTGCCGGTGAGACCGAATCCATTTATGGATCTCTGTGACAACGGAGAGTAGAAATTAAAGGAGGTAGACAAAACAGGAATTGAAGGTTAGCAGAAGAGTGAATGAGTGAGAGCAAGCTCTCTATCTGGCAGAGGAATTTGATGTCGTCCAAGAAAGGGAGGATCTGATTCTTTATTGCTTTTTAGAAAAAATAATAGGAAAGTTCAGGTTAAAGGGCGGGAAAGATTGGAGGTAGGGCCAAAGTCTGAAATGGCGTACAGAAAAGATGCTGAAATGAAGGATATAAAACCCATACCTCAAACTCCTCTGTGTGGCCCTACATCACATGTTTTTGACCATTATATACTTTCCAGATGAGAATGGGGACATGTGAGTCATCTACCATAGAGTCTACCTCAGATTGCAGTTTCACATAATTTCATTTTTTTGTCCAATTTTAATTTTGTCAGTAATATACTTGGGACCTTATGCATCTCTTCTATTTAATGTACAATAGTTCCCCATCTTAGTAAGTGATATTATACTAATAAATTTACACAGGTCTAGAATCAATTGGCTGTACATCTATCATATTCCACCTATATTTTAGCCACCTCTGAGATGAATTTGATTCAGGTAGAATACCAAGGTTGGCAAATATAACCTCATCTCAATTAAATCCCTTTTGCCCCTTCTTTACTTCGAGCCCAATCATATTTTTTGCTACAGATTCAAATATAATGAGGGGGTCTGAGGCCCTTAAATGGGCATTATGAGAATTTTACCTTTTATGAGGCAATAGATAGCTAGAAGTGCATAAAAGTACAAACATAGACGAACACTTGTAACCATTTTCTATTTACATGGAAATATTCATATCCATACATTTTAAAGATTAGCCAAGAATGTCAACAAATCTAATCTTCCGAGATTATCACATCATTGTCTTAACATAAACCCACAAACTGCAGGCTTCCATGCCCAGGATTCCACTAGTGAGATCTATATAGCAAAGACAAATAGAAAACAACTGATGCCAAAAGAATTGGACTATATAGCAGTGACAACTTTATTTTATTGTGCCTAAACTTGGAATGACCCGTTTGTCTTAGTAATCACATTCTATATACATACTTGACAATGAAGGCTGAAGCAAAAGGGACCTGACTCCTGCTTTCCTTGGCCCCACTGCCAACAGTAAAGAAAGAGGGAAGCAAAGAGGGGTACCCCCTCTCTGTTGAAACTATCATATCCTAGTATGCCTATAAAGACCCAAATGAGTATGAAAGAAAAGTAAGTCTCCACCTGCCATCAGTTCTCATAGGCTCCTCTTTACTCTTATGACCCACAACAGAATCTAATAAAGTGGGGATGAGTCCTTATCAGATCTAAAGATGGATGGTAATGTTACAGGCATCATTCTCCACTTTATAAAGAACAAACATTACAAAGTCTATAGGACTTAAATAATTATCATACAACTTATTAATTTTTTTAACAAAATGAAAAAGAAAAGAAAATCATAGTTCTGCTAATTATCTTGCACGTCACCTTCTCCTTCTGTAAGCATTCCCACTTCAACATGGAGGAACTAGAAATAATGATTACACTCTGATCCAAAAAAATAAAAGAAATAATGATTACACTAGTTCACCTTCAAGAACTACTTTCCAGATGTCATAATCCATAATGTTTAAATATGTGAAGTACAATTCTATGAAATGGAAAGCTATTCTCAAGAGCCAGGAAAAGTCATAAGAATTTTGAGATCGTGCAAAGAGATGTACAGAAGAAAAGTAAAATGCGCATTTTTTAAACCATTTTCTATCGTTTGCTCCCTTAACTTGTGTAGTGTTGCGAACTTGCAATCAATATGAAATGAAGCAAAAAGATTCCTAATGATTTACAACAAAAACTTTTTTTTTCTTTCACAAATATTTTTGATGGTTTAGATGTTGGAAAAATTTGTTCCCTCTTGGGAACTCTGATAACATATATAGGCCAACTGCACTTTCATTCAAAATCATAAGCTAGTAGGTTTTGGGCCAAACGTTAACCATTAATTATCTATGAATTTATGATATGATATTATATAATAACACATGAAAATCCAGCACAATATAAGCCCTCATAATAACACATGAAAATCCAACACGATATAGCCCTCAAATGTTATAACCTCTTTTACCTTATCAACTTTGCTCCCAATTTCATCTGCAATCATTTAATAGTTTTTAAGTTTTATTTCATGAAAAGATTGCCATGTCCTTTTTACCTCGACCACATGTTCTTCTTATCTAAGGGCTTCAACAGGGCCTTTCTAAATCTATGAAAGCTTAGGTGGCATAAAGAAAGTCGTTTTCTTTTCATCTTTTCTATGTTTCTTGTGGAAACCAAAGAAGCAAGACAGCAAGTTCTTCTAAACGCTCCAAGAATAGAAAAATATCAATGGTTCAATACTTATCCATAGAGCAAATGAAATGTATGTGCAGGACATTAAGGATTAAGGACGCAATCTTGAACCATAACGGTCTATGAGACAAACAAGCCGCATTGGTGAAATAGGAAGAAGAAAAGACAAAATATGAAGAGGCACCATTGTCGATAATACTAAGACAAGTGGTTGGTATTAAGTCTACAGCACAAATGTTGTAACTTGTTAATGTTGATCAGGAGGCACCCTCCTAGGCAAGCAGAGGCATATACTGGTTGTGTATCTTTTTTTAAATAATCAGAAATATTCCTTCCAGTATTAGATGAATAACTGCTCCTGGTCTTTATAGCAAAAAACAATCTATGCATGTGTTCTCCTTGCTAATGAATGTCCAAATATTACCTCCCAAACTGTCAAATGGGATCAAGAAGAAATAATCTATGCAAGTGTTATCCTTGCTAATGAATGCCCGAATAAACTGTCAAATATTTTTTATTTTTGTGTTGTGTCTCTGCAGAATCAGCAAGAATTTATTATATAACATAGGCTACTTGTCCAAGTTAGGCGGTAAGAAATTTCTTTCCAGTGATTGTTATTGTTCTACTGACAAGGGCTCTCTCTATCAAACTCAAATTCTATTTAGTCATGTTAGACTGGTTAATTTGACCAATCCATACCAGTTTAGGCTCATGATATGCCCAGTCAAAACATGAATACGAATTTTCCGATTCTGGCATTTCGTCGGAAAACTGCCAGAAATGGGTTCACCATCCAAATCCTGGCCCTTTTCTCTTTGAAATAAAAATCAGGAGCCCATGTCGAGCTAACTTGAAGTTTCATAAAAGCATTAAGAAACGTTCCAAAAAAAGGATTACAGACCACGAATCTAGACAACAAGCCAGTCAACCCAAATGTGAACCTGAATCCAACCCTATACAAATCAATTAATTTCTTTGACAGAATCATTGATTTTAACTAATTAAAATTTACTACAAGAAAAAGAAAATTTCCATCTTGTCATCTACCATTTAGGTCTACAGAGACAAACCACAAATCTCCATGATGGGGCCCACAACACCCCTTGCCAAATTTCTAATGTCAAATTCTAAGGAGACGGTCAGTATCACGTGCCCACATCCAGCACAATCTCTGGTGTATCATCACATCCCTAAAAACCCTAAAAATACTATTAAACCCTAATGATTACCTAAAAGAACAAATTAATCTTCTCCCCCATGTTAATTAGTAACCGTGTTTTTCAACCGTTAAAAAAGTCTTGGACAGAGATATTATTATTGTCCTCAAAAAAAACTTTTTAAAAAAATTACAATAAACTATCACATATCCGACCATCATCAATCATCATGTCATAATCATTAAGAAAATCATTAAAATACAAAAAATAACGCAGATTAACGAAAATCATTAAGAAAATCACCAATCAGAAACTAACGCAGATTAACGCAAAAAAAAAGACCCTTTTTTCCTCAAAAAGAAGAGAGATTGAACACAAAAACTCACCAGAAACAGCAGCAAAAAGATGACAACTTTTTTCGCCGTCTGCAACCCAGTCAAGCTCTCCGACTTCGAACCAGAGACGTAAGATTTCTCGACCTCTCTCCCTCTCTCTCTAGCTTTCTCTCGCCCTAAAAAGGATAGAGTTGGATTGAGATGGAGTTGGATTGAGCTTTCTCTCTCTAAAAAGAACCCCTTTTCTCTTGAAGGGAAGGGGGGATTTAGGAGAGAGAAACAAGGCGGGAAGAAAGACAGGCGGGTGTCGGAAAACGCGGCATCGAGGGCATAAAAAACCCTACCCTGTTTCATTTTATGGGGTTTCACGCTCTTGTCTAATTCCTAAAACAACCTCCTCTTATAGGGTATAATTACGCTCTTGTATCCATGATTATGCGGGAAGTTTTGTATGGTATGAGAGTAGTTTCGGTATTTGTCTTGCCAGCTGGATAAATGAACGATGCACCCAAATTTTCACCCACTTACAAAGAATGGGTTTCTGAAGACAAACATAGGGGTTGGCACTTTTTGACTCGACGTGCGGACCCGTATTATTGCCTTTTTTCCCCCTCTTTTGTTAGGAAAAAGGAGATTTGGTGGGATTTTTTATTCGCTGTAACTATAGTTGAATAAATAGAATTAATGAGGAGAGTTATGAAATGGAATTGTTATGGAATTTCGATGCCCCCGTTTCGACATTGTGAAGTAGGGGTGCTATACCGTGTCCGTATTCGAGAAAATATTTGTAATCGTATCTATTAGGATACAGATATGGTTACTCAAATCTATGACCAATAAGATATGGTTTTGTAGTAAAATATCTGTATCTGTATCCAAAATATCCGAATACATATTAGTCGTACTCTTACGATAGTTTCGATTCTTAAATTACAGATTTCTAGCTAATTTTAATGATCAAGATGTCTAATATTATTTGGTTATAATGAACATATTAACGACCTCTTTTGTATCGCATGAACTATGTTTTTCTCAATACTATATAGTTTTCTCATCCGTTTTATATCCACATGCATATCGGCTAATATATCCACATCTATACGTGTAACCATATCCGATTTTAGCGAATATGGATATAAAATTTCCTTACCGATGTATATTTGTATCTGTATACGTATCTGAGATGGGTAAGCGGATATGGATATGATAAGCATCATATACGAACTGTATCCGTAGGCCTGTCCAACCGGGTTGGCCCGGCCCGGGCGAGGCAAAACCTGTGACCCGGACCCGAGTCCGGTCTTTTTCTTTTCTTTTTTTTTGCTTAAAATTTTATTTTATTTTATTTTTGTTAAAAACTTTTCAAGAGTAAATAACAATAAATTAAGCGAAATTTTGATAAAAATCAATCATATTATTAATCACTTGTAATTATATAATTTACAAATAGAAAAAATTATAGAAATTAAAATGATAAATATAAATTCTTTATTAATAATCACCAATAATTACAAATTTATTTTGGAATTTGCCGCATCAATATTATAGATAAGTACATCTCAACTAGGTTGGCACTAGGCCTAAGCACAGTTCGGTCGAAACCGAAAAAACAGACCGAAACGACCC
>NC_033798.1:33381971-33401683 GCF_001876935.1 Asparagus officinalis
TTCGGGTCGGGTTGAAAACTTTTCTACCCGAACCGACCCGAACCGACCGAATACCCCATAGTCTAAATACACATTCTGCTCAAACTCGACTCGTCCCCAAAGACAAAGTCTCAGACTCTCAAACCCTAAACACCTAAACTTCCCTTCCCCCTTTCCCAGCCGCCTCCTCAGTTCTTCTCTCTCACTCTCTCTCACTCCTCAGTCCTCAGTTCCACGGTCCACCTCTCTCACTTCCTCTTCCTCTTCCTCACTTCCGCAGTCTTCATGGCCGAGGCCGAAACATCTCCTCAGGCTAAGGATCTATCTTCGGCTTTGGGGGGGACACCCGCACCTGTCAACGAGGTCGAGGTATAAATTTTATCCTTTGCTCTTCTTCAAGCTTCTGACTGCGATTATTCTTTAATTTTGATTTATTTTCTTGGATACAGCAGCTAGTAAGTTAAGATATCGGCCTATCAGTTTCTTGTTTATTTATGCACTCCTATTCTCTTATGATTTCTGAGTTTGTGCTTTGATAACGATCCTTAATTTGTTTTCTAGTATATATGTTTTCATGGATGATGATATTGTTCCTTTTTTTCCCCTCTTGTTTTTCCAAATTAAGTCGGCAACCCTTGAAATACTACTATTTAATATTCATGGGATCCCTTACCCATCACGATATATTCTATTTGATTTAGCATTTGAAAAGTCTATGTTGACCCTATAGTTTTGATGATGATTTGTCAAACAATTTATCGCTAATATATTCTCTAGTTTTATTTTTATGTTTCTCTTTACAGGTATTTCAACACACGACAATCAAGCGTTAAATATTTAAGTTCATATGTGTGGAGTTACCTAGGTATAAGAGTAGTTTACTTACATATATTGTATGTTTATATTTAAGCTCAATATATGTACACTTAACACGATTTTTGACGTTTTCTATCATATAAATGGTTTTTTATTAAACATTGTTATAATTTCTTTTATCTCATGTTTACAGCTCTTTCATGCTTTATTATATACATATAATATATGCATGATATATATTTGCATGGTTATAAGTCATATCAAAATTTTCATATTCATAAAATACAGGTTTTACGAACACTTTTCAAAAACAGTGTGTTTTTGCAAACGAAAATTATTTTTCTAAAAATTCATTTTCTAACATGTTCATTTTATCATTTAGAAACTTTTCCCAAAGTTTTACTATTTTTGGAATTGATTTGATTTTTTTAACGTAATTTCAAAATCAGCCCAAAAACCTGTCATATGCTTGTATCAGTTTGCATTCCAACGGCTAGTTTCTGATTTGATTCTCTGGGGGCTTTTTGGTCTTTTCAAGTTGTTTTTTGCTGAGTTCTTGAGTGGGTATAAATACCCCGTTGTTCTTCTATTTCAGTAACTAAGAAAACCAAGAGTTTTTGTTTTTACAAGAAGTTTTAACAAAGGTTTAAGAGGCGTTTAAAGAGCTGTTAAGCTAATTTTCGTTAATCTACTTCAAGAGAAGTTTTCTACAACAAGAAGTGGCTTTCAATTCCTATTGGGATCATCATCCACTACTCTTCTTATTTATTAAGAAGTTTTCTAAACTCTTCCTTATATAGCTTACTATTTCATCTTCATTTATTTAGCTATATTTATTGAGTTATATTATTTTCATTCACTGTTATCACACACACATATTGAGTTTAATATCTTCATACTATATAGTGTGGGTTCTCACTTGTTATTTGAGAACAAATCATTGTATTTAACTTTTATTTGTGAGAATCACTTGTAATACACTTGTACATCGAGAGAAGTATGAGGCGAGAGAGACGGGGTCGAATCCAATAGGAGTGGCGTCGGTTGACGAACCTAGGGAGAGGTTGCATCCGAGCACTTGAGGAGGAGGACACGGGCTGGGTTCCTACACTTAGTGTGTAAAGTATAATTGCATAGTGTTTGTTGTGTGAGAGTTTTTCGGTAAGCTTGTAAACCGAGTGTGTAAAAGTTTCGGCTTCCAAACCGGATTGTGATAGTGGAGATCTCCTCGAGGTGAGGAGCGGGGACGTAGGTCGTGGTGACCGAACCTCGTAAACATATCGTTTATTTGTGTTTTGCTTAGCGTACTTTTTATTTGTGCTTATTCATCTCTCTCTTGCTCATATCTATCTTATATCATTCTTACAATTGCAAGAACAAATTGATCAACATAATTTTAATTAGCTTTTAATTGGGATTAGATTAGCATAAGACCCTAATCACCCCCCTCTAGGGTCTAACAATTGGTATCAGAGCTTGGTGCTCTTTGATTTAAGGACTAATCACCTTGAGTTAAAGATACAATTTATCAGTTTCGTGCTAATCTAGTGTTGATTGTTTTGTTTTTTTGCTTCTTGCATATAATCATTATGGATATGTATGATGCATCTAGTCTAGGTTATGCTATTAATGTTGCTCCTCGTTTGGATATTTTTTCCTATGCTCAATGGCGTGTTAGATTTAAACTTTTTGTTCAATCTAAACAATTCGATTTATGGGAGATTATTGAGGATGTCTATGTTGTTCCCATTTTGGAAAAATCCAAATGGAGTGAAAATAATAAAAGATTGTTTAACATGAACAAGCTCTTGTTAGAATACTTGCTTAATGCCTTTCACTCATTATTTTCTAACAAATTTGCTCATTTTGATAGTGCTTAAGCCTTATGAAAATTAAGCACGTGAAGGAGACTCGGGGGCTATTCAAAAAGCGTTGGAAGATCACGCTTTAAGCTCTAAGGAAGCATCATCTCCATGTACAATACCACTAGGTGATAACCCTAGTGAGGTATGCAATCTTGATAACGATGATATTATTACTTTTGATGAACTTGCTCTTGAGTTTAAAAAATTACACAATTGCTATATTGATGTAAAGAGTAAGTATGTAAATATAAAATCCACTCATGAAACACTAGCCACTAAGTTTAATTTTATTGCAAATGAAAATATAATTCTTAAAGAATACAATGAAATTTTGAGAATTGAAAATGCTAGCTTGCTTCATGAAAAACGTGATGTCATGTTAGAAGTAGATAAGTTAAAATCTATGATAAAAAATCTTGTTTATCCTACTTCTAGTAGCAATGCTTGTATGCATAATGATGAGTTGAATCAAATGAGAAAACGTATATCTACCTTAGATTCAACACTAAACACTTGTATTGCTAATAATAAAAAGCTTATGGACTTGTGTGCAAAGTTCAATGTTAATTCTTCTAAGAAAGCTATTCACTATGCACATATGTATGATAAAATTCACAAATGTTCTATTTGCGGTTTTAAAGGCCATTTAGCTCAATTTTATCATAATGCACCAAAAATTGACAAGTCTATTCATGATTGTGTATCCCATCAAGCTTCTTCATCACATACACATGTACACACACATAGTGTAAATCATAGACATGCTCATGTGTACAAATGTGATTATTGTGGTCGTTTTGGTCATTTGGCCATGTTTTGTTTCGATTTCTCATGTGTACAAATGTGATTATTGTGGTCGTTTTGGTCATTTGGCCATGTTTTGTTTCGATTTAAAAAGTAATTCTCGTTTGCAAAATAATTACAAAGAAACATCTATTCTTGCAAATAAACCACGTGCATTTCATTTCGGTCAACATAAACCATTCAAACCTTTACATTGCACAAATTGCAATCGTATGGGTCATGTTTATAATTTTTGCTTTGATCGTATCGGTGCACAAAATACGCCCAAGCGGGTTCATAACCCTAGGGCCTTGGATTTAAATGATAGGGGTCATGTTCCAAATTTTAGTGGTACCAAAATGATTTGGGTACCAAAATAATTTTTATATCAATTTTTTGTTTTTGTTTGTTTTGTTCATTTTGTTTTTTGAATAATTGGGTTTTGAGTTTTAATGATGAATTTTATTTTTTTATTAAGTTAAAATAAAATATTTTTTCATGTTTTAATAACTAAAAACTTTATATATATTCATATATCTTATAAAACAATTCTTATAAGTTTCAAATTGAATTTTCCCTAAAATTCAGATTTTAAAACTGACTATACCCTTATTTTTCTCGCGGTCGACCACCGCGGTCGACCATAAATATTTCTGGAAATTGTTACGGTCGACCGCAAGAGAGTTTTTTTGTTTTTCTGCTCATTTTCGATTATTGGGTTTCGGTTTATTTGGTTAAGTTTTTGAACTCGAATCAATCATCATCATTGAAACTGATCTGATCTAATCTGGGCCGCTCTTTCTTCCTCTCTAAGATCCGATCCTCTTCAACTTCCCTCATTCGAGATTTCCTCCAAATTTCATCATTTCCACCTTCATGGTTGCCCGCAGAGTTCCCTCGTTCGACCGCGACCATCTTCTATCTTGATTGGGTAATCTCTTTCATCTCATCTCTTGTTTCCATTCTCTCTTAGGGTTTCATTGCCTAATCTAGGGTTTTTAATTCAATTTCTATTTCATTTGCATCTATAAAACCCTAGTTGTTACTATCTGTAATTATGCTTCCTAAGAAGAGATCCAAGCCTGAATCTAGTTCCTCATCTATCACTGCCTCCTATTATGAGTATTATCTTCTGTTTAAACCCTTAGTTAAGAAATATAGGGAGCTGTGCAAACTGAAAATCCTGCCTAGTAGGTATATCAAATATGATCAATTGGCCATCTACAACATTCATGAAATTCTTCTTGCTGTTGGCTTAGATAAATTACTAGATGAGCAACGCAAAGTTCCTTATTATCCATTTCTGGTATATTTGTTTTATGCGAATTTGTCTGTCACCTCTACTGCTGATGGTGTTCAAACCATCTCCACATCTGTTAAAAACATCCATATTTCTTTTAATGCCGACGAACTTGCGGGAATCCTTAAGATCCCGTCAAGCGATGTCGAGCTTATGTCTATCGTATACACTAATCAAGCTGTGAATGATATCATGTTTAAGCCCGATTGCACTTACCCAATGAACAACAAATCACTCAATCTCACTGCTAAAATCATAGCTCGTATTGTTGCTCAAAACCTTATTCCCAAAACCGGGAGTTTCGATCACTTTGCCCCTGATAAAGTTAATGCAGTTTATGCCATCTTTGCCCAAATAAAAGTGAATTGGGCTAATCATTTTCTCAAGAGTATGGCATGTAAGCATTTCAAATTCCTTCCCTTTGGTTGTATCATCACTCTCATTCTCCAACACTTCGGTGTTGCTCTGTCTAATGAACCCAAAGTGGAGCCTAGTAAAGAATATTTTGATAGGGTCTCACTTTCCCGGATGCAAATTTCCGACTCCTTATCTGATCCTACTCAGTCGTCATCTTCTTGTTCCCGGTCTAGAGCCTCTTCCATCTCTACTTCTGATATTTGTGACCGGCTGGATCGTCTTGAGACTCAGGTCTCATCGATTCAGAAGGATGTTAAGACCATTCTCAGTTATCAGCGTTAATCTCTCGGGATTCCGGATCCATCTTCCAGTTCTGATTCTCAGGAGGGCTCTGCTGATGGATCTGCGTCAGGTTCTGGTTCGGGATCTGCTTCCGGATCTGATAATGATGGTGGTGATTGACTTTTATTGTTGGCTTTCATGCTCATGGTTATGTCTTGGTGTAATACTTGATATGATGGTGGTGATTGACTTTTATTGTTGGCTTTCATGCTCATGGTTATGTCTTGGTGTAATACTTGATACTTATGCTTTTATTGCTCATGGTTATGTCTTGGTGTAATACTTGATACTTATGCTTTTATTTTATGTTTTAAATGACTCTATGTAGTATTGTGGAACAAATTATGTTTATGGAAAACTATGTAGTATTTGGTGTTTAAGTGATGATTTGTGATTTATTTGGTCTATATATTGTTTATGGTTGTATTTGGATGGATATGGTTGCTTAGCTCCTATGTATGAATATGATCTTTATAGATCATCTATGCAAATTGACAGGGGGAGCTTTAGCTGTATTTTTGTTTATTATTTATGCTTGTATGCAGGGGGAGCATTGCTCCTATTCAGTATATATTTATTTTTTTTCCCTTTTTGATGTTGTCAAAGGGGGAGAAAATCTAATGTGGTTTATATGTTTGATTCATGATATATATGGTCTATATGTTTAATGCATATTGTATGTGGTTTATTAGTATATATTTCATATCTATAAATAAGTTGTTTGCCATCATAAAAAAGGGGGAGATTGTTGACCCTATAGTTTTGATGATGATTTGTCAAACAATTTATCGCAAATATATTCTCTAGTTTTGCTTTTATGTTTCTCTTTACAGGTATTTCAACACACGATAATCAAGCGTTAAAGATTCAAGTTCATATGTGTGGAGTTTCCTAGGTATAAGAGTAGTTTACTTACATATATTGTATGTTTATATTTAAGCTCAATATATATACACTTAACACGATTTTTGACGTTTTCTATCATATAAATGATTTTTCATCAAACGTTGTTACAATATCTTTTATTTCATGTTTACAGCTCATTCATACTTTATTATATACATATAATATATGCATGATATATATATACATGTTTATAAGTCATATCAAAATTTTCATATTCGTAAAATACAGGTTTTACGAACACTTTTCAAAAATAGTGTGTTTTTACAAACGAAAATTATTTTTCTAAAAATTCCTTTCCTAACATGTTCATTTTATCATTTAGAAACTTTTCCCAAAGTTTTACTATTTTTGGAATTGATTTGATATTTTTAACGTAATTTCAAAATCAGCCCAAAAACCTATCATATGCCTGTATCAGTTTGCGGTCGACCGCCACGGTCGACCGCCAGTACTATAGCTTTTATGTGCTCGCGGTCGACCATGACGGTCGACCGTGAAACCATCCAGAGACTTTCGCGGTCGACCGCCAGCTTTATATTTTCAAAACTGTGTTTTTTTAGCTGTATTCCAACGGCTAGTTTCTGATTTGATTCTCTGGGGGCTTTTTGGTCTTTTCAAGTTGGTTTTTGCTGAGTTCTTGAGTGGGTATAAATACCCCATTGCTCTTCTATTTCAGTAACTAAGAAAACCAAGAGTTTTTATTTTTACAAGAAGTTTTTATAAAGGTTTAAGAGGCGTTTAAAGAGCTGTTAAGTTAATTTTCGTTAATCTACTTCAAGAAAAGTTTTCTACAATAAGAAGTGGCTTTCAATTCCTATTGGGATCATCATCCACTACTCTTCTTGTTTATTAAGAAGTTTTCTAAACTCTTCCTTATATAGCTTACTATTTCATCTTCATTTATTTAGCTATATTTACTGAGTTGTATTATTTTCATTCACTGTTACCACACACACATATTGAGCTTAATATCTTCATACTATATAGTGTGGGTTGTGGGGTGTGATTTAGTGAGTTAATATCTTCATACTATATAGTGTGGGTTGTGGGGTGTGATTTAGTGAGTGTGAGCTTCATTTGTGTTCTCATTTGTTGTTGAGAACAAATCATTATATTTATCTTTTATTGTGAGAATCACTTGTAATACACTTATACACCGAGAGAAGTGTGAGGCGAGAGATGGGGTCGAATCTAATAGGAGTGACATCGGTTGACGAACCTAGGAAGAGGTTGCATCCGAGCACTTGAGGAGGAGGACACGAGCTAGGTTCCTACACTTAGTGTGTATAGTGTGATTGCATTGTGTTTGTTGTGTAAGAGTTTTTCGGTAAGCTTGTAAACTGATCGAGTGTGTAGAAGTTTCGGCTTCCAAACCGAATTGTGATAGTGGAGATCTCCTCGAGGTGAGGAGCGGTGACGTAGGTCGTGGTGACCGAACCTCGTAAACATATCGTTTATTTGTTATTTGCTTAGCGTACTTTTTATTTGTGCTTATTCATATCTCTCTTGCTCATATCTATCTTATATCATTCTTGCAAGAACAAATTAATCAACATAATTTTAATTGGTATTTAATCGGGATTAGATTAGCATAAGACCCTAATCACCCCCTCCTCTAGGGTCTAACAGTCTACTGTTTAAGTCATTCTGAAAATGAAATTAGAACCGAACAAACCGAACCGAATCGAACCAACTTGTAACGATTCGGTTCGGTTTTGAATTATATGTGGTTCGGTTCGGTTGTTCAAAATTTGGTAAAAACCGAACCGAACCGAACTGTGCTCAGCCCTAGTTGGCACCTACTCATCTATATCACTATCATTTGTAACTCTTTTTAAAATAATTTATCACAAATTTTCAGCTAAGAAATAAAAATTTCAAAATAATGAGTATTTCTACAATTCTACTCTTTATCTCTATCTCTTATTGCTAACTCATCAAATTTATCTTCAATACTAATCATACGATCGATGCATTGATGTTCTCTTCTCATACCTCTACCAATCTTGTAGGCACATTACCGCCTGTATGGTAGATGGATCTAGCGATATCATATGGTCATCGATTAAATGTCTTGATGCGCTGAAGGCGGATTCTGAAGCTACCGTAGAAACTTGCGCTATTCGTAAGTCACGAGCCATGATGAAAAGTATAGGATATGAAACTGCTACATATATTCTCCATCATTAAAAAATATCAAAACTATTACTTTGACTTTTAACTAAAGATGTAGTTAAATATTGTTCAATTTTAGAAACTTCCATTGATGATCCAGATCCACCAATTAGCTGAGCTATCGTTAATTCCCTATCAGAACTCTTACCTTTCCACTGACTTAAACTTGTAGATGCAGAAGCTGTAGACTGATGTGTACTTACACCATATCTAGCTGCATACTCATCGTATAATCTTTGAAAATAAGTTCTAATAGTATTATGATGAGTAAAAGCAGTAATAGTTTGACCATCATCAGTATCTATTTGTTGGGTCTTTTTGTTTTAATGATGACAAACAATTTATAAAAAGAGATATATGCATAAAAGGAAATTAATATGTAAATTAGAATTATCATGCATATAACCAAAACAAGATATACTCATAATATCCCTTTGACAACATCAAAAAAGGAAAAACAAAAGAAGAAGAGAGCGAAAGCTCCCCCTACCAATAAGCATGGGTGTGTATAAAAACAAATATAGGGATGGATGTTTAACAAACAATATGTTGGGTCTTTTTTGTTTTGATGATGTTTAACAAACAATTTATCACTAATGTTGTTTGTCGAGTGTTTGTGTTTTGTATTTATTCTAGGTAAATAATATGATGGAGGATGGATGGAATCGAGCATTCACGATCATATCCAATGGAGGTTGGCGGAATAGTGGTTGAAGCCTATGCAATTCAAGTTGAAGATCCAAGTTCAAGCTTCATCCGCAAGTTTACCAAGTCGAGCTCATTAAAGACCTTCATCAAGCTTGGGTAATTTAGTTTAGGTTTTATATTATGTGTGTTAGTACTTTAAGCTCAATTATATACACACATACACGTTTTGGTTTTTGTATATATATAGTTATATATATACATATATGTTTTGGTTTAGCTATATAGATATGAAACAATATATATCTTCATATATACTTTTATATTTTTCATATTCTATTGCATTTGGAAAAATATTGTGTTTTCGGTTTATATGGTTTATAGACTTAACAACTATAGTTTATACTTTTTATCAAGTCTATAAAATCATTTTATAAAGTTTTAAAACTTGGCTTATGTAAAAACATCAAAATTCAAGTATCTCATGTAGCTTCATCTTCAGGTACACATACACATTCACATGCTTATACTCATTGAAAGCACCCTAATGCCACTAGGAAGGCACCCTAGAGGGGGGTGAATAGGGTTTATGCTAATCTAATCTGATTTATGCCAAAATTTAAAACTAATTAACAAATATCCTAGCAAATATGATATGTAACAATATATATATATATATATATATATATATATATGCAAGGATAAGTAAACTAAGCAAGGGCAAACAATATAGTGGATGAAATAGATAAGATGCAATAGGCGATATAAGCAATGAGCACAAGTATAAATGAATGCCAATGTAAGCTCAAACATAATCAAATAATCACGGAGTTCGAACCTTCTATCCTACGTCTCCGCTCCCCACTCCCGGGGAGAAATCCACTACACAACCGGGTTTTCAACACTCACCCGAATAACGTTTACACCTCACACTCGATTTTCTAGTTCACCGAAAACTTTATAATTCACACTCTTGCAATCACACTCACTACCACCTCAAGTGTTGGTCTCTAGCTCGTGTCTCCCTCAAGTGTTAGGAATTACAACCTACCTCTAGGTATTACCACCCACCCCACTCCTCTTGGGACGACCCCGTCTCTCACCACACACCCCTCTCGGTGTACAAGTGTATTACAAAGTGTTCAACACAATTTGGCTCACAATACAACAAGTTTGCTCTCTACAATAGATGAGAACTCAATGTAGGCTCACACTCAATTGTTATAACTCTCACAACCCTAAATATACTATGTATGAAAATACTAAAAGCTCAATGGTTGTGTGTGTAAACAAAGAGATTAATCAAATCTAAACTCAATATAAAACTAGCTTTAATAAAATGATAATCAAACAAATAGATATAAAGCTAGAAGAAGAGTTTAGTGAAACTTCTCTATGGATCAAGAGAGAGAGGGAGAAGAGTTGAATGCTCAAATACAATTAATGATCTTTCTCAAGCTCTTGTGAAAATTTCTTCATAAACCAAACTCTTAAACAAACTTAAACTCTTTTATAACTTGTTTAAAACTTTTCTTGATTATTGAAATAGAGCTGGGTATAAGGGGGTATTTATAGGAAACCCCAAAGATCAAGAATCCCCAGCAAAAAGACCAAAAAAATCAAAACATGACAAAGGCTGAAAAAACTAGCTGTTATGCTATCAGTCGACTGACGGCTTCCATCAGTCGACTGATGAGCTGATCGTTAGAGGTATTTTCCAACTCATCAGTTGACTGACGATCTTATCAGTCGACTGATGATCTCATCAGTCGACTGGTCAGTCGATCAAAATAAAACAGAAATTTTTTGATATTCCAGGTGATTTCTTCAGTCGACTGATGTCATCAGTCGATTGACCAGTCGACTGATAACAAGTTATCAGGCTGTTTTGAAACAGAAATCTGATTTTCAAACTACCTTTAAAAATAGCAAACAAAATCAGAAAAATATAAAATTTTGGAAAATGATTGTAGACATGATAATAAACATGCTACAAAAACTGGTTTTCAAAAATCACCTCCCATTTGTAAAATATCATCATTTTGCAAATATATCCAAAACATAAAAACATGAGATACTTGAATTTTGATATTTTGACATAAGCCAAGTTTTAAAACTTTGTAAAATGATTTTATAGACTTGATAAAAAATATAAACTATAGTTGTTAAGTCTATAAACCATATAAACTGAAGACACAATATTTTTCCAAATGCAATAGAATATGAAACATATAAAAGTATATAGGAAGATATGTATTGTTTCATATCTATATAGCTAAACTAAAACATATATGTATATATATAACTATATATATACAAAAACCAAAACGTGTATGTGTGTATATAATTGAGCTTAAGTACTAACACACATAATATAAAACCTAAACTAAATTACCCAAGCTTGATGAAGGTCTTCAATGAGCTCGACTTGGTAAACTTGTGGATGAAGCTTGAACTTGGATCTTTAACTTGAATTGCATAGGCTTCAACCACTATTCCGCCAACCTCCATTGGATATGATCATGAATGCTCGATTCCATCCATCCTCCAGCATATTGTTTGCCTAGAATAAATACAAAACACAAATACTAGACAAACAACATTAGTGGTAAATTATTTATTAAACATCGTCAAAACAAAAAGACCCAACAATCTCCCTATTTTTGATGATGACAAACAATTTATAAAATGAGATATATGCATAAAAGGAAATTAATATGTAAATTAGAATTATCATGCATATAACCAAAACAAGATATTCTCATAATATTTCTCCTCCTTTGACAACATCAAAAAGGGGAAAACAAAAGAAGAAGAGAGCAAAAGCTCCCCCTACCAATAAGCATGTGTGAGTATAAAAACAAATATAGGGATTGCTCCCCCTATCAAAATGCCTTATGGAATATATGCAATGATGACCAAGGCAAATATATGTGAGCAAGCATAGATAGAAAAAATGCTAAGTATAACCCACATACCATAAGATAATGAGAACACATATGGATGTATCATTATGGAATAGTGACCCATTACACAAACATAAAAACATATGAAAATAGATTTATGAAAACAAATGAATAGGAAACATGAGAATCGTGAAAAAAGTTTTCAAATGAAAACAAATCACTCAAATGAAATTATAAATCAAAATTTAAACCCAAAATAATGTTTGATCAATAAAGGAAGTTTTCTTTGTAGAACTTGATCAAACCACATAAAAAATACATTATAAAGCATATTTGAAATTTGAATCATCTATTTGTGCTATATAATGAATTCAAAGCAACGAATCAAAACAAATTTTTTTTTTTTGACAAAATGCAAGAGAGGCAACAACATATCAAGCTCTTAAGCTTGTTCCAACCCATATAAACATTTTAGCACCCGGTAAACAAGATTTGGGAATAAACACCCAATAAATCCGGAGGAATATATAAACACAAACCTCTCATCAAAATCAAAGTTAATAAAATGAAAACAAAAGAATTGAACAAAAGGAAATTGTTTTCATTTACAAGAGTTTCTTTTTCAAACCCAAGACATGAAAAAAATAAAAACATTAAAATTCTTGGTTAAAAAAAATCAAATATGTTTTGGTACCCAAGTATTCTTGGTACCAAAGGGTTTAGGGACATGACCCCTATCATTAAAGCTCAAAGCCCTTGGGTTATGACCCCATTTGGACGCATGTGGTGCACTAACACGGTCAAAACAATATTCATTCAAATGATACTTTCGATTGCAATTCGTACAATGAAAAGAGTAAAAAGATTTGTGTTGACCAAGTGAGTGTGCACGAAAATCATTTATAAATAAAGATTGTCTTTTAAATTCATTTTACAAATGGGAAACCTCATTAAACAAAGATGGTCTTTTTGGAACATTTTGTAAAATATGAGCTTTTTGCACATCAAAATAAAATTTAGCAAGATGTCCAAACCTACCACAAACATCATATTTAAAAACATGTGGTCTACTAGAAACATTTGGCAAACTAGATTTTTTTTCAAATCAAAACAAAACTTTGCCAAATGGCCAAGACGACCACAATAATCGCATTTAAACACATGAGCATGCTTATGATGAACTTTATGAGTGTGTGCATGTACATGTGTGTGTGATGAAGAAGCCTTATGAGATGCACAAGAAGAATTAGTCTTAGAAGATTTATGTGCATCATAGCAAAATTTATCAATATGGTCTTTACGACCGCAAATTGAGCATTTGTAAACTTTGCTATACAAGTGTGCATAGTGTATAGGTGATTTTGTGACCGCAAATTGAGCATTTGTAAACTTTGCTATACAAGTGTGCATAGTGTATAGGTGATTTTGTAGCACTAGATTTAGCATTGTAAACTTTGCTATACAAGTGTGCATAGTGTATAGGTGATTTTGTAGCACTAGATTTAGCACACTTGTTCATAAGTTTCTTATGGTTATCAATGCATATTCTTAAAGTTGAATCTAAAGATGAAATGCGTTTATTCATAAGATTCAAATCTTCATTATTAGGCACATATATATTTTTATTAGAAGTAGAACACAAATAGTCATTTATAAAAGAAGCAGTATCATTTTTTATGTTCTTAACTTCTAACATGATATTATTATTTTTATGAGTCAAGTTAGCAATATCCAATTTTAAATTATTATTTTCCAAATTTATCATATCATTGTTTTCTTTAAGAATAATATTTTCTTGAGAAATGATATCAAATTTGGAAGCTAACTTCTCATGATCGGATTTTAAATCTTCATGCTTGCTTTTTAAGTCAAGAAAGATATGATGCAATTTGTTATAGGCATGCAATAATTTTTCAGAAGCACACGCAAGTTCATCACTAGATACATTATTAATGAATTCGAACTCGCAAACCTCACTAGGGCTATCGCCTAGTGTCCGTGTGCATGATGCTCCATTGGAACTTGAAGAGGAAGCCTCCAAAACTTGTCGGATCGCCTCTAAGTCCCCTTGATGTGCTTCAATAAATTTTCATAAGGTGTAAGCACTATCAAAATGAACAAACTTGTTAGATATAGATGAATCAAAAGCATTTAACAAATATTCTAATAAAATCTTGCTCATTATAAATAATCTTTTATCATTTTTACTCCATTTGGATTTCTTCAAAGTGAGCACAATATAAGCATCTTCAATAACTTCCCATAAATCAAAATGTCTAGATCTAACAAATATATTAAATCTAGAGCACCATTGGTCATAGGGAAAATTATCTATTCTAGAAGCAATATTAGGATCATAGCCTAAACAAGGTGCACAATGCATGTCCATAATATCTATATGTATGCAAGTAAGATAACAATAAATCTTAAAAATTAGATTAGCACAAAAAAATAACTTGGATCTTTAACTCAAGGCGATTAGATCTTAAATCAAAGAGCACCAAGCTCTAATACCAACTAAAAGTACCCTATCCTTCTCTGATACCAATTAAAAGCACCCTAATGCCACTAGGAAGGAACCCTAGAGGGGGGATGAATAGGGTTTATGCTAATCTAATCCGATTTATGCTAATTTAAAACTAATTAACAAATATCCTAGCAAATATGATATGTAACAATATATATATGCAAGGATAAGTAAACTAAGCAAGGGCAAACAATATAGTGGATGAAATAGACAAGATGCAATAGGCGATATAAACAATGAGCACAAGTATAAATGAATGCCAATGCAAGCTCAAACCCAATCAAATGATCACTGAGTTCGGACCTTCCATCCTACGTCTCCGCTCCCCACTCCCGGGGAGAAATCCACTACACAACCGGGTTTTTAACGCTCACCCAAATAACGTTTATACCTCACACTCGGTTTTCTAGTTCACCGAAAACTTTATAATTCACACTCTTGCAATCAAACTCACTACCACCTCAAGTGTTGGTCTCTAGCCCGTGTCTCCCTCAAGTGTTAGGAATTACAACCTACCTCTAGGTATTACCACCTACCTCACTCCTCTTGGGACGACCTCGTCTCTCACCACACATCCCTCTCGGTGTACAAGTGTATTACAAAGTGTTCAACACAATTTGTCTCACAATACAACAAGTTTGTTCTCTACAATAGATGAGAACTCAATGTAGGCTCACACTCAATTGTTACAACTCTCACAACCCTAAATATACTATATATGAAAATACTAAAAGCTCAATTGTTGTGTGTGTAAACAAAGAGATTAATCAAATCTAAACTCAATATAAAACTAGCTTTAATAAAATGATAATCAAGCAAATAGATATAAAGCTAGAAGAAGAGTTTAGGGAAACTTCTCTATGGATCAAGAGAGAGAGGGAGAAGAGTTGAATGCTCAAACACAATTGATGATCTTCCTCAAGCTATTGTGAAAATTTCTTCACAAACCAAACCCTTAAACAAACTTAAACCAAACTTAAACTCTTTTAAAACTTGTTTAAAACTTTTCTTGATTATTGAAATAGAGCTGGGTATAAGGGAGTATTTATAGGAAACCCCAAAGATCAAGAAACCCTAGCAAAAAGACCAAAAAATCAAAACATGATAAAGACTGAAAAAACTAGCCGTTATGCCATCAGTCGACTGACGGCTTCCATCAGTCAACTGATGAGCTGACTGTTAGAGGCATTTTCCAGCTCATCAGTCGCCTGACGACCTTATCAGTCGACTGATGATCTCATTAGTCGACTGGTCAGTCGACCAAAACAAAACAGAAACTTTTTGACACTATTATCATATTACCATACAAAGAATTTAACAAAATTTGAAGATCAACATCCTTCAAACATGGATCAATAAGAACCCCAAACTAAAAATAATATGTATAGACCTAAAATACTTATTAAATTTACTTTCCATTTGAAAAATCATATTTCTAAAATAATTATCTATACGATAAGTATTAAAAAAGTTTGAATCTTTAAAACTTGTAAATCAACTTGAATAATAGTTGGATAATACCAAGAAGATAATAACATAGTAGCATCATAAAAAACTTGTAGCATCTCTTTTACACTATATATAACTAACCATCCATCCTCATTTATTCCATACATACTATCAGAGGTAGAACTATAGGTATAAAAAGCAATAAAATTATTAATAATTTCTTTATACTCTATTGCTACATACATTGCATAGGTAGAATTTCACCTATGGTCAACATATTTTAGAATTAATCTGGGTTTTAATTTTTTTTTTCTTTTACATAATTATTTTTATTTTTTAAGTCTTTGTTCAGAAGCATTATGAGCATAAGCTATTTTCCTAACATTTTTTATTATGGATTTAATTTCACTAAATGTACTTTGAACAATTAAATTTAAAATATGACACATACATCTAATATAAAAAATATCATCATGACATGGCAATAGCAAAGATGATTTGATATGATCTTTATCTATATTATTATTACTTGTATTATCTAGCGAAAGAGAAAATATTTTTTTTTGAAATTTCTAATTTTATAAGTTCTTCTATTATTAAATTTATAATATTAATACCATGGTATGAATCTTCAAATATAATAAAAGAAATAATCCTTTAAACATTTGCCAATTATCATTAATCCAGTATGCTGTAATACATAAATAATCAATTTGTGCTCTAGATGTCCAAATATCAGAAGTTAAAGAAAATTTATAGTTTAAATTTTGAAAATAAGAAATTATTTTTGCTTGTTCCTTGTGATAATATTTTAAAATATCACGTTGACAAGATTGACGAGAATATTTTTTAAATGCGGGATAAAAATCATCTGTAATAATAGCTTCAAATTTATCATCTTCTACTAATTTAAAAGGAAGATTTTTAAGAATAATAAACCCGATGATACATTTTCTGGCTTTAATTCCGTCATAGTTCCAACTACTGAGACTACCGGAGGATGGTGATTGGGAGAGTAAAGATTGGATATCACCTTGAGGCGTTGCCTAACCTCTGTTGTGCTTTTCTAAATGGCGTTTGAGGTTGTTGATGTCGCTTTTATGATGAACTTAGAAAATATGGCCGCACAACGCACACTTAGCCTTCTGGGTGAGAAGTCTACAGTGTTGATCCCTTATGACTTCTATCCTCTCGTAGAAGTTCCACATATCGGATCTCGGCCTTTTAGGAGTTCTAGGTGCAGAATCATCTTCACTGGATTTGTGATCAACATCGGTAGGAGGAGTAACTGTAACTCCTGTAGTAGGAGTATTAGGACCCATTTCAACATCAGGAGTTGGGATTTACCCTTCATAATTGTTAGACCCTAGAGGGGGGTGATTAGGTTCTTATGCTAATCTAATCCAATTTTATGCTAATTAAAAACTTATTAATAAATTATTCTTGCTAGATAGATATACAATATGTTATGAATAAGAATATGCAATATGAACAAGAGATATATCCTACATGGTAAAATATATGCAAGGATATATAAACAACACAAAGGTAAACAATCTAAACTAAAGATACAATTGTGATAGGGCAGTATAAACAATGCAAACACACAATATGATCACGGAGTTCGGACCTTCCGTCCTACGTCTCCGCTCCCCACTCCCGGGGAGAAATCCACTATCACAACCGGGTTTTCTACGCTCACTCGAATAACGTTTACACCTCACACTCGGTTTTCTAGCTAACCGAAAACTCTACAATCTCACACTATCACAACTGGGTTTTCTACGCTCACCCAAATAACGTTTACACCTCACAATATGATTTTCTAGCTAACCGAAAACTCTACAATCTCACACTCTTGTAATCACACTTTATACCCTCTCAAGTGTTGATCTCTAGCCCGTATCTCCCTCAAGTGTTAGGAATTACAACCTCTCTCTAGGTATTGTTACCTACCCCACTCCTCTTGGGATGACCCCGTCTCTCACCACACACTCCCCTCGATGTACAAGTGTATTACAAAGTGATCTACACAATTAGGCATGAATACAACAATGGTTGTTCTCTATAATGGACGAGAACTCAATTAAGCTCACTCTCAATTGTTACAACTCCCCACAACCAAATTATACAATGCATGCAAATACAATAAGCTCAATGGTTGTATGTATAAACAATGAGAAAATCAATCATAAACTCAATGTAAATCCTAGCTTGATAAAAATGATAAACAACAAATAATTAATATAAAGCTAGTATTGAGTTTAGAAATTATTCTCTAAAAAAATAAGATGGAGAGATGGATTAAAATGAAGCTCAAATAATGTAGATGATCTCCTCCACTTGTAAGAAACTTCTTCACAAACAAACTTTTTTAAAACACACTAAACAAACTTTAAAACCCTTGTTAAACTTGTTTAAAACATTTCTCTTAAGTTTTTTTGAACTGGGGATATGTGGGGGTATTTATAGGAACCCCAAATCCAAGAGAAAACAAGGCAAAAAGACCAAAAACCCAAAAACAGTAAAGTCTGTAAATATAGCCGTTGCAGTGTTATGAGTCGACTCAGTATTGTTCATGAGTCGACTCATAAGTAGCCGTTATAGTCTAAAAACCAATTTATGGCTCGAATCATAAAATTCATGAGTCGACTCATCATGCATGGGTCGACTCATGAAGTCATGGGTCGACTCAGCAGAAACAAAACACATTTTTCAGTACAGTTTATGAGTCGACTTATGACATGCATGAGTCGACTCAACCTGTCTGGGTCGACTCATGATGTTATGAGTTGACTCGTCAGAGACAAAATATAAACTACACAACAGTTTATGTGTCGACTCAACACTGTTCATGAGTCGACTCAAGACATGCACACTGCCTGTTTTAAACAGAAATCTGATTTTCAAACCTCTTTTAAAAATAGCAAATAAAATAAAAAAAATGTAAAACTTTGGGAAATGATTATAAATATGATAATAAACATGATACAAAAACTGGTTTTCAAAAAGAACCTTCCAAATGAAAAATATCATCATTTTGTAAAATAGTCCAAAACATGAAAATGTAAACACATGAGTTTTGACATTTTAGCTTAACCATATTTTGAAACATTACAAAATAATTTTGTAGACTTAATAAAAGATGTAAACTATTGTTATAAAGTCTATAAACAAGAATACACTATTTTCACATATAATCATGAAAAATATATATGTATATGTGTTGTCCATTTTCATGTATATGTGAAAAAACACATTGTTTATCAAAATCAAACATGGTAACTATGAAACATGTATGTATGTATATAAGTAAGTATTTGTTTCATATTTAAACTAGAAAACCATAAAACCAAAACTTGTGTGTGTATATATATATATATATATATAGTTGTCCATTTTCATGTATATGTGAAAAAACACATTGTTTATCAAAATCAAACATGGTAACTATGAAACATGTATGTATGTATATAAGTAAGTATTTGTTTCATATTTAAACTAGAAAACCATAAAACCAAAACTTGTGTGTTCATGTATATGTGAAAAAACACATTGTTTATCAAAATCAAACATGGTAACTATGAAACATGTATGTATGTATATAAGTAAGTATTTGTTTCATATTTAAACTAGAAAACCATAAAACCAAAACTTGTGTG
>NC_033798.1:33405481-33408637 GCF_001876935.1 Asparagus officinalis
ACACACACACACACACACACACACACACACACACACACACACACACAAAGAAACCAATAAAATGTGTGTGTGTATAATTGAGCTTAAAGTACCAACACACATAATATAAACCCCTAAACTATTTACCCAAGCAATCTTGATCTTCAATATATATATATATATATATATATATATATATATATATATATAGAGAGAGAGATATATATATATGGTTTTATATATATATAAAGAAACCAATAAAATGTGTGTGTGTATAATTGAGCTTAAAGTACCAACACACATAATATAAACCCCTAAACTATTTACCCAAGCAATCTTGATCTTCAATATGCTCTATCTTTATATATATATATATATATATATATATATATATATATATATATATATATAGAGAGAGAGATATATATATATGGTTTTATATATATATAAAGAAACCAATAAAATGTGTGTGTGTATAATTGAGCTTAAAGTACCAACACACATAATATAAACCCCTAAACTATTTACCCAAGCAATCTTGATCTTCAATATGCTCTATCTTGGTACACTTACGGATAAAGCGGGAACTTGAATCTTTAACTTGAATTGCATGGCTTCACTCCACTATTTCCGCCAACCTCTATTTGATATGATCGTTATGGTGCAATTCCATCCAACCTCCAACTTGTTGTTTGTCTATAATAAATAGAAAACCACAAACACTAGACCAACAACATTAATCGTAAATTATTTGTTAAACATCATCAAAACAAGAAGGCCAACAATAATCGGAGGAGGAAGTCATTTGGTTGAAGAATTAGAGAATAAAAGCGAGAATAAGAAAGTATTAGACAGTACTAGAGAGAAGTAGATGAGTTTTGGATGAGAAAAATAAATTATTTGTAGAGGCAGCTGTCTAGCCAAATGACCAAAATACCCTTAAATTTGACCCTTTTTACCGTTTTTTAGGGTATTTTGGTCAGAAGCCAAAAATAGTCGTTATGGCCGTTCGGACCGGGCCGGGCCCGGGCCTGCCCGGCCATAACGGTCGCATTCATGACTGTCACGCCCCGCTTCCCAAAATACACGGGAACCGGAACGTGAACAAGCCCGCGACGTATTAGACTGAGGAGAGATAAGTGCTAGACCCCGTCTTCTTAATCTAATACGCTAAGCGTCTGGAAATAAAAACAATACGAAGTCACAGGTCCCCGATCACAATCAGCAAGAATATAATAGACAAGCTCAGAACAGAAAATATACATATCACAATGAATAACATCCGAGACATAATATACGGGTCAGACATGCCCTTATACAAATATGAACAATGAATACTGGAAAAGTATAAAATACACTGATCAAACAGAAATGGAAGGTGCTACAAAAGTAAACTAAGGACCAATAGATAATAAAAGAGACTACTAGACTTCGGCTTCTTCTCCTGCTCCGTCTGCAGGGCACTCTTGCTGAGAATCCTCTGGCTCCTAATGATCTCCCGGCTGAACCTGTTCTTCATCTAAGTCTGACGTACACCAGAGAAAACAGGTGTACGTCAGGTGCATGGCGCACGGCAAGACCCGACCCCACAAAGAAAATAGGAACGGTCGAATGACCAATGCAATAATGATACGATAACAGAAATGACAAAAACTGGAATACTAACAAGCTAGATGCAATCCATCACTAGAGTATAACGATCATAAGAATCCATGGTAATCATCCAAGTATCCAAATCACACAACTAGATGGAATTAATACTTAAATACCTATAACTTGAGACGTAGTACGTCGAGCGAAATAATCCAAATAAGGAAACCCTCATGTATATACCATATGTCTCAAATTGTAGATAATTAAATATTAATCCCGATCTATGTATGAAAAGAACAACACTGATCTACATCTCAACAAAACTAACAAGGTCCACCATAAAGCACGCAAGGATATTATTCTTGTTTTACATGTTATTTGAATTGGGGAAGAATATTTTGATGTATATAATCGGGTCCCCGTAAACCTGTCCGGGGGCCGCCTTCAAGTCAAGTATTGGCCCTCTGGCCCACATATATAACACTCACGATATCACGATAACAAGAAAGCGCTGTGCCCGTTTATATACATGCTATATTCTCCGTCCAATTCCCCTTTATAACCCCATGTTTGTCATATTAATTACGCAACTGTACATGAAATATTATGCACTAGCCACGGAGTTACCGTGGAACGACTTCTGTAAAACTATGAAAATAACCGTGACTCGTAACACGTCTGATCAAGAGTGCATCGTCTAGTCAATGCTATAATAATAATAATAATCAAGGAAACCTCATACCGGGATATCGATATCAAGGGTACAGCCATGCCGTGAAAGCACGCTTATAAATCATACTTTTAACAGGAGTCGTCTTCATGTACAGTCTTTCCTATTGGATAACAACTAGGTGATAAAACAACAAGCTTCCACACAGCTATTCATGTCAAGCAATCCCACGCAGGTAATAATATATCACAGACTAATTTAATTAACCAATTACTAACAGATATAAATATTGAAATGGCAAGTCACATAATAATTTACGATAAACTAATAATTAAAATGAAATAATTAAGGTTCGGGATCTTGCAAGCAGCTAATTAATTCAGAGCGGTCTAAGAATTGAATATCAAGTCAAAGGAGTATCGGGATCTTACCTGCGAGACCGTGGAGTCTGACGAGGAGACGGTGGCGCCGATGCGGACGTGGTACGACGGATCTCAAGCGACGTCTGTGGTGGGTCTGGACTGCGTCGGCATATCGTCGAACAGGTGGCGTGCGACGAAGGAAAGGCGTTGGTGGTTGCGGTTGGTAGTCGTTGGCAGCAAACTTGGGCGTCGGGGCTCGCGGTTAAGCGACGAGGAGAGGAGATTCAAGAGGGGCAGCGGCGTGGGTGTTTGGACGGTGGTCAAAGGCTAGGGACACGGCTGGTGGAGGCCGGCGGTCGGATCTGGGGATGAGCTGAGGTGGTGACGGGTCTAGGGCCCTGGTCAGAGGGGGAGCTTGGTGGTGATGGCGTCGAGCGGTGCGGTCGAGCGGGGAGTCGGGCGGAGCTCTGGGCGGCGATTCGGTGATGGAGGGCGGTGCTGCAGGGGGCTGGCATCGGAGTCGCTGCGGTGGTCGAGGCGCGGCTGGGCTTG
>NC_033798.1:33409480-33416972 GCF_001876935.1 Asparagus officinalis
TTATTCGTTTTCAGTTTCTCTTCAAAACAATTATAAGTATGTCCATTAGATTATTAAATTTGTAATTGAATAAATCAAGTAGGATTTCAGACATGACCACTTGGTCTATTTTTACAAATATGGTTTTGGGTCATCATGGACACTATTTTCTTATTTTTATTCGTTTTCAGTTTCTCTTCAAAACAATTATAAGTATGTCCATTAGATTATTAAATTTGTAATTGAATAAATCAAGTAGGATTTCAGACATGACCACTTGGTCTATTTTTACAAATATGGTTTTGGGTCATCATGGACACTATTTTCTTATTTGTGAGAGTATAAAAACAATATAAATTTTATAGTACAGTTATTACTACTTTTTTAAATATAATTTTTTTTATAAACTTAGTTATTTTTATCATTATACATTCTCTTTTTTTTTCTTTGAAAATTTGTGCTTCTTTTTTATATAAGGAAATATCATGGACCATTAACACACCATTATAATTGTTGACAAATGTTACTTACATGGCACACCGTAATGTATCTATTTATTTATTCATAGACATACGTGACATATTTGAAAAAATTACCTTTCAACGTTTTTTATGTTAAAAACATATGATATGATCAAATCTCAAAATATTAAAAGAAAAGGGATTTGTTATATGAAATATGTTGTTTATGAACTAAATGGATAGAAAAAGTTTAAAAATATGTCACACATATATTGTGATGAATTATGTTAGACTCGGTAGGCCTAAAGCATCAAGTTTTGCATTGATGTGGATTTTGTTTATTTTTGGACAATGACCTCTATTTGAGATTCATTGAAGCTGTGTTTTATTACCTAACTTGTCGGACTTAATTGCCTGATAGATCTCTAACTAACAAACTCAAGTTTAAGGAAACAATTTTGCGCAATGCATCGAATACAAATAAATGATTTTTTTAGTGTTTACACCTTAAAGCATGTGTACTTGCAAAATATCCCTCAAATAGAGTATTTGCAAAATCACCCGCAAATCATCAATTTTTTTAATAAAAACTACCCAAGTCCGCATATCATTCACTTTGATGGTCTAGTATATAACGCGTGCTTTGCACGTAACACATATTAGGTAATGATATGAAATTTAAACATCTGAAGGCCATCTAACACTACACTCGCCACGTTTTTTTGTTTAAGAACAACGACAAGGACTCAAACAGAGCCCCCAACCGCCTACTTACCATGAATTTGTTGACATCTATATTAGTTTTTCTCTCCACGAATTTGCATATTTGTATAACTAAAGATTGTTTTTTTTTTTTTTGTAAATTGGAGGTGAAATAATTCATAGATCTGTTTGTTTTCTCCAAAGAAAATCAATATAGTCTCCTCTCTTAATTAAAGCCTGTGAAATCTTATTGACTGCGAGATACCCTGGTTACTATAATCGAGGGACTGACCTCACTATTAAAATTCTCACTTCCTTCATTTTTTTTCTTTTGATTCTTTTCGTGTTTTCTTTTGTGCATTTGAGCATTCATATAAAGCATAATTTTATACAACTCTCGAGATCCAAGTAGAATGTTTATGGAAGTAGATTAGTCGTAAAATAATTAGTGCATAATTAATGAAGAGAATTTGATTAGTCAGTAAGAGAATGTACATGAATGCATTAATTATGGGTTCATTTCCTCACTAGTGTTCATATTAAATGCATTATCAGTAGGTTGAGAAAGGGAGATGTCATAAATTACGTTGTTAGTTAGGATTTAATTATTATATTGCAATAGTTTTTTCATTAAAAATATTAGGACACATCCAAATTAAACTGAAAACCCAGAAGTATAGCAAAAGAATGTGGATTAATGCTGCTCCTTATCAGACTATAAACTATTGTGTAAAATTGATGGGTGGGTCTTTGAGCTATACCACAAAGTCATTAATTTCCTTAGCTTTTCGAACCAACAAGTGAGCTGTTATATTCTCCATTTGATGAACTACCTGAAAATATCATTTCTCGAGTCATGTGAAATGTTGCTATATATCATTCACAAAGTATCCAAAAATCAAGTGTTGCTCTACCCATTACGGATATCTCTAATTAGCACATATGCATCTTCTTTAAAAATTACCTTCCCACATCTAATGTCAAGAGCAAATGTAGCTTTTCACACCGCTTGGAATTCCACATGCTCAAAATTACCTCCTATCCAAATACTATGATAAGTATATTGTAATAGTTAGTAATATATATTATGATAATTTATATGCTATTTCTAAATTACACCAAGAGGTTAACATTTATATTAGTACTCCTCTCCACAGATTTTTTATACACTAGACGCACATATCATTATATTATAGTGTTAGATTAGATGTTAGATTTTAATTAAATATTATTAAATTATATTAAATTATAATATAATTTATAAATATAAGTTATGATATTATTATTTTATGTATTAAAATTATTTATTTATTGTATAATATCTAATATCTAAAGTGAAATAGTTATCTTATTTAATATAAGACTAATATAGTTAAAATTTATAATATATATCAAGTTTTATTGACGTCAGTTATCACACAGGGGATTTATGTGTGGAATATGGAAGTGTTAGGGTCCCTTGATCTCCTTTGATAGTTGATCTCCCAATAGACTGTTGAGCTTCCTGCAAAACAACAACATGTTAGAGGAGCGAAGTTGGGTTCTCCGGTAATTCCTCCGACGATTAAGTCAAAATTTAAGCTTAAGTGGAGAAGTAATATGGATCGAGCTATTGTATTTTTAGCAAGAGATTGCTTACCCACGTGCTGCAGACAGTCCCTCTATTTATAGTAGGTATAAAGGGACAATTTTGTAATTTCAGTCAAGTCCAAGCAGACAGCTTAGTCAGCAGTTACTTTACATGTGTCAGTTGTGGCTGGTATGAGTCACTTTTTGTGATCAATGTAATAGTGACAGAGGAAGCATGGTGCTGATGGAGCTTGATGAGTCATAAAGGATATGAGGGCTAGAGCAATGGTGACTCCAACAATACAGTTTACGTGATGGTGACTGGCTGGTGGCGTGGAGCTCAATGATGATTGCCTTTCAACCCGGCCTAGGGAGAAGGGTCGAATCGGTCTGGCGAGAAGGGACGCCTCGACCTGGCGAGAATGGACGACTCAGCCAGGAGAGAAGGGACAACTCATCTTAGCGAGAAGGGATGCCGCATGGAGAGAAGGTATGACTCGGTCTGGCGAGAAGGGACATTTGTCTAGGTTTGGCGAGAAGGGACGCCTCCTGGCGAGAAGGGACGACTCGGCCTGGCGAGAAGTGACGCCTCCTGGCGAGAAGGAACGACTCGGCCTGACGAGAAGGGACAAGTACCACATTTTTAGTCGATCTCGTAAATTGTCGACTCGGCCTGGCGAGAAGGGACGAGAAGGGACAAGTACCACATTTTTAGTCGATCTCGTAAATTGTCGACTCGGCCTGGCGAGAAGGGATGCCTCTTGGCGAGAAGGGACGACTCGGCCTGGCAAGAAGGGACGCCTCCTGGCGAGACGGGATGACTCGGCCTGGCGAGACGGGATGACTCTTCTTTTAGTTTGTTGACATTGAGTTGGGGATAAGTCTGCTTGGGACATGTGTTAACAAGTTGAATGCGATTAACACTTGTTTATTTCTATGACACAATAGTTTTTACGTTTAGTGCAACAATAATTATAGTATAATAAATAGAATGAGTTGAATAAAATTTAAGGAAAATATGATTAAAATTTATAATATATATTTAGATTTTAATATTAGTTCTCATGTTTATTGCAAGAATAATTATAGTACAATAAATGGAATGAATTGAATAAATTTCAAGGCATTATTGGAAATTATTAAATTTTGAAAGGGTAAAATAAACAATCAAAAGTTTTAACACATCAATCCTCTTTTATAAGTAGTATAGACTAATTGTAATTGCAATGTAAGATTATCAAAGTTGGTAATGTGTTGACATTCTTATATTGTAGTTCTACATTAGCCTATCGAAGTTGTTGATTTGTTGATTTGGATGGAAGACCCCCTCCCACCCAAAGATGGTGATTTGAGGGTATTCTTTGCAAATACTGATATTTAGATTTTTTTTTTGCCAATACGCATGATTTAAGGGGTATACAGGTAAAAAAAATAATAGAATTCGGCTATTGAATAACATCACGTGACTCATGTCCACGTAACCATTTGAGATTTGATTTAGTGATCAAAGTTTGAAACATAATCTATTACAAGTTAACAATTGGAGATAATGCCTTAAATAAAAAACTATATGAAGTGTTGCTTTCACGTACGCATATCATCTTGTAAAAAGTATGACGCTTATGCTGCGTTCATACTTGACGGAGAATGGTCTGTATCCAGCTTCTGCATTGCAGGCTTTTTATTGCGCTCGCAGAGGCTTGCGTGTGCGATTGAAACTTCTACTGACCAACACGAAATCTTTATTACGTGCACAAATGGTATAATTGTAGGTTTTTTTAAAGTGTAAATCATGTAAAAGAGAAGAATTTGAAGCAAAATTTGTTTCCAGTTTCCATGCTTTTTATGGGGTTAATTCATAAAAACCACCTTAACCTTAGGAACTAACTGAATCTAATCATTTGTCATTTAGAGATGATATACCCTCTCTTCTAATTGTAGATTTCCCCTCTTAAGAACATTTTACTTATTTATCAATTACACATACGAAGTCCGATGAGAATTTGGAAGTTTAGAGGAGTTTTGTAAGACCCACACAGTTCTAGGCGTTTCATGAGATAAATAGCTGGGGGGGTTATGTTCAAAACCCATGAGTTCATAGAGTTTTATTTATTTATTTATTTGTTTTTACAAGAATGTTAACCTATCAATTATCTTCTCGACTTATGTTACATCCAGGTTTGACTTGGTAGAGATTACAACGAAAATTACAAAATTAATACATCTTTTATCAAAATGATTTATGATCAGTTCAAGTACAAATCACTTTGCGCGTACTGCGAAATAAACAGATACAACTACGGCCATATTTCTATAAATTTTTACCACAGCTGTAATTGAGTTTTGTCATGCATCAATCAACCTTTAATTTTGGCACGCAGAGAATTTATCAACTTTGGGGTTCTTACTTTTACTCAATTGTACGTGTGCAGCTTAAGGAAGTGGGGAAAATCTTATATAGAAAAGTATACGTGGAGGAATCAGATCTTGACATTTATCTCAGTCTAAACTTCTTAGCCCATGATTGAACAGAATCGAGGAATAGGATTCATGTAACCGACCTCAAACATTTAGGATGAGGAATAGGATTCATGTAACCGACCTCAAACATTTAGGATGATAAATGCTTTGTTGTTGTCATAAATGTCTTAAACGTCCAGGTACACAAATAAAATAAAACTAACTGGTTATTAGCCACGAATTTTATGATTGTAGCTGGGAGATAAAAGTGTTGAGATACGGCTCCTCCTGCATGATTCTCTACAGAGATTCAACTGAATTTTCTTCCCCGCATGAAGTTATGAAAAAGTGAGGTCCTGCTTTTCTCTGCAGCTGAAGAATTACCTGAACCAGCTTGTATGCATGCACTGAAAGCTATCATCAGAGTGCGCTCACAGGAAAAATAAATGAAAAGCAGAGGTGCCTAATATGAGTTATTGGCCTTGCTTTTAAAACCTACTGTGTTAACATCTGAGAAAAATTCACAAAACCACCCATCAAAAGCTCTTCCTCAAGAAATCCATCAGTATGCACATTTCTCTTCCTCCTCATTGTGAAACTATCATGTTGACATAGATGACACTAAAAATCAGGTTTTACAGTTAATGACAACAACATAAACTAAGATCCTCGCTCCGATTTATCCTAACTATGATTCTGTATCCTTCAGCCTGAATCCTCATAAAACTAACATACAGTTTCCAGCTGCATTACCTCTTGAACAACAGATTGAAGGTATCCCGCTCAAGCTGGCAGTTGAAGCTTAGAATTGTTTTTCCAGCTGCGAACAATCAAAACAAAGCAGATGAGTAATTGCTTCAGTGAAGACCCCTAGCGTTATAATAGACCAGTGAAGGCTGTTTGTAGGATTAGATATCTAACTTTAGATAGTAGTAATAGAAGAAAATCAGCATATAGAGCAGGATTAGATATCTAACCTTAGATAGTAGTAATAGAAGAAATCAGCATAGAGAGCAGTCTGGATGAAACCCGCTATCCAAGCTAGAAAACAAAGAATCAGTGTCATGTTTCCTCATTCAAAAGGTGAAAGTTTGTAATCGAAAGAAATCAAACTTTTTTGACTCGTATACTTACGTATCCAGCGAGTATAATGTGCCTCATAGAAGTAGCGGTAGATCCAGTTGAGGATGTAAAATGCACGATAAGCCCTGGAGAGAGAGAATGAACAAGAGAAAGGTGGACAATAGTAAAAGGTTTGCCAATAAAAGAAGTGTATTTTGTGCTATAACGATGCGTGCTAGAGTGCAAGGGTCAAAGGTCTTCATGAACAAAACTGCTATTAGGCCATCAACTGAACACAAATACTTTTCCCAGCTACCTCAAGCACATAAATAGGTAGTTTTGATACAAATGACCAAATAAAAATGTGAAAACCTAAGAGGTCTTATAGCTATGGTGGAAATGGGTCCTGACAACAGAGTTTTAAATTTTTAGATTTAGATCATTAAATCATATTCCATATTTACTAAATCCAGAAATGGATCCTAGAAATATATCTGCTACTTTAGCGCTACTTTATGAATCATTATAGATCCTCTCTTCTTTCGCAGGATGATTGCATAAGTTCATTTGCTTGCTTTAAACATGACCAACACTGGTACTAGTAGAAACTTGTTCTATTTGCTTCTTAGTAGATTATTGAGTTATCCATGTCGGTTGTGATTTGGGAGTTACTCATGTTTGTTATGGCGTTTGAGTTGTGAGTTAATCAGGGTTAACATGTGAGTTGCTCATGTTAGACTGAAGGCATTTTTTATTTTGATTATGATTTTAATTGCTTTATTTAGAAATTTTAGTATTGACCTCACAAGAAATTTTAGTAAATTATTGATTTCATTTTTTAATTTGTCCAAAATTTTAATTTAGTTATAATTAGGACTTTTATTCCTATGTAAATTGGATCCTCGGAGCTATAAATACTGATTTTTGTATTATCTCTTCTAGATGAAAATTGGGTGAAAAATAATTGCTGATTGTTGGGTGTGAAACTTTAAGGTGGGAAGCCTTATTCAGTATAAAGCCATGGTGAGTGTGTAAAGCCTTCAACCTGTCTTCTCTCATCTTTTCTTCCCTTATACCAAATTTCAATAGAGAACCTAGACACAGGTTTCCACAATAAAATTCGAGTCCTATTTAATCTGCATGCCACTACCTTTTCTGGTTTCTTGAGAATGTGAGTTGTACACTACAGTATGTACGATATTACTCATTGACCCAAAAAGAAAGGTGTGCCTTACACCCAGTCATGAACCCTCAATGTA
>NC_033798.1:33417500-33426377 GCF_001876935.1 Asparagus officinalis
AGATGAGGTATGAGCATGCCTCCTTTTGATAAAAAATGTAGATTATTTTTTCGGATTGTTTACAAATTAATTTTTTCCCCCTTCATAATATGAACAACCCCCCAATACATACATAGAATGCACATATTTATGTTTATGTTGCATGTAGATATGTAAGGCAAAGTTCAATCCCATACTAGTCATGTTTGCATCAAAATTTACACTTTACTGCTCTTGCAGACTACTATGAAAAGTATGTTTTCCCCCCTTTCACTCAAATGCTCCAGTCACGTAGTGAACCTAGAATACGTCCTGTTAAGACCGAGAAAGAGTACAAGAAAGAAAGTGTACATACTGAAATCTTACCCGAGAAAGAAAACATATTGACCAGTCAAATTGTCCACATTTCCACTTCTCTGAAGCAAAACTAACTGCGGAAGAATTGCCACTGCCTCCAAGTATATCGAAAATGCCCAAAGAACCTGATAATTAGATAATAGATTCACTGGTCAGTGCATCACCATTTTATGAATCTTTAATTCATATTAGAAAGCAGAAGGTCAACAGTTAATTGAGACATGATGCCCCCCTTGAGATTGCTGACAGAAAACACTATAACCATAGGACACCAGCTAAGTTTATGTAGATAAAAAAACAGAAGGGAAACTACTGTGGAAAAAAGGATAGTTTAAACCAGATAAGAACACGCAAACACAAAAGGCAAATATAAAAAGTGCTGCAACCAGAATAGCAATAACAACCATTACCAGAAGGGTAGTGCCCATACGGTATACATGAAAAACATGAAGCAAACTAGAACAGCCAGCGCAACCCACTGTGCAACTTCCCTGGCATATTTGGACATTCCATGATCATAAATGGAAAATTAACATCCGCTTTTTTTGGGTTTTCCTAGTACGAGTCATTTGGACAGTCAGGGAGAAAGACCAAAGACACGCTGTCTTGCATATCTATGTTTCCTTCCAGCTCTTTATAACTGCAATTTTAAACTGAAAACTTGTAATGAGCATTTTTCAGAAGAAATGAACTGAATAGTGTATCAATGTATTCAGTTTCCTTCAGAAATTTAGGAAAGAAGAACTTCCAGGTATATAATAGCTGAGTTTGGTGGGTCTGCTTCATTGAACTCATCCAGCAAAATTGACACACTTAAGTTTCTTTCCATGTGGGTGGGTTCTCAACAAAGAAAGTCAGAGAAATCCCTTCTGATACAGTGATACTCTTTATATCCAATTAACCATCCACCATCCTTTCATTCGGTCACTTCTAAGTTCTAACCTAAATGTGGTCCGGCTTTGTTTTCCAAGAGCAGGAAAAACCAAAACAATCAATTGTTCTTCCTTAATTAGAAGAACCAGTCTGCAAGTAAAAAAGTTGAAGACCCGACCATAAGTCAGCAAGCGGTTATAAAATTATGTTCCAAGTGTGAAATAATTGCATTGATATTGAAGGCCAAGCTCTATTAATTTTGACAAGGACAAGCCATATATTTCTATTGTTAAGTTAAATGATCTGGATATGTGATAGCATGCCGAGCATATACGAAAGAACTGCATTAATATGAAGGCCAACTACTAATACTTTTTACAAGGACAAGCCAGATATTTATAATGTTTGGTTACATGATCCGGCTATGTGGTAGCATGCACAGCATAGTGCTTAAGAATTATCTCTGAAGAAACAATGATATTTCTAATGTCCTAGATTGTTGCATCTACTGATCTATAACTGGTTTGATGTGTTCCAAGTGGAAAACAGATTCCTTACAATGACAAATTTGACCCAGACTGAAGTTACTAGGTTCAGATACATTTAATCAGTACTAGTTAAAATCGGATCAGATTAACCCAGTAAACAAAATTCACGCTAAGATCAATCCAATTAAAAGCTCAGCAGGCACCATAAAATTATACTCCCAAGTGTTTACAGTAGGCACCAACCACAAGCACGATCAAATGATAACCCAATCTTAGACTCCAAGACAAGCTTCAGCATCTTTGACATATTATCAAAATGTGAATCCATATCCTTATCTTTGACATATTTATCCATAACATTTAAATTATAGAACAAAACAATATCTTTACATGTAAAATCACCAAATCTGAGGCCCAACTTTCAAAAAGCCTACCTTTTCTACCTTCTTGCATTTCCTAAATATCTGAATTTAGAAGGACAACAAGTCATTCTTCAATATTCTCTTGTTTCTCCTTCTTCTAGGTCTGCATAACACATTCTCACTCAGCCTTTGTGTCAATAGATGAAGTTCATGAAAACAAGAACTCTTCCAAAGAGAGGATGAACAACGATTGCTGCATCATTTTTATTTTATTACTTATTTCCTTATCAAAAATTGTTTGAGCTTCACTGTGTCTGGAAATAGTAATGTCATTTAATATTTAACTGTTGCATCTTTTATTATGCTAATGTTGAGTTGACATTTCACTCATCTTTCTTTCTTCTTTTTATTTTCTTTCTTTCTTCCTTCCTTTTATGAAATCCAGATTTTCTGCTGTGATGAAATTCTAGATGGTAGCAAATTCAGCCCAATTTAATCAAACGCATTTGATAACAAGAATACAGGTTGGGATTGACAAGATTGGAGATCTGGCTAGTCAAACGAACAGGTAAATCGTGTCATAAATAAATGGATCGTGCACCTGATGGAACTCCATCAATTTGACACCCTAAAAAAAAAAAAAAACTGTTGTTCCTCCAATGGATTACTGTTATGCCAGGTATAGGCTTCAGAGGAAGCCAAATCCTTTTTTTCTTCGTATAGGCGGCTAGGCTGGTATTCCTGCTCCAAATTAAAATAACCATTGTGCTTTTTTCTTTCTTTTCCCCTGGTTTTGAACCTCTAACCAATTCCTAAGTCCCAAACATGCACTCAGCCCCACTTGTTTTTCACCACCGCACATTATAGGGCAGACAAGGATTTATCTGCCTGGTCTTTTGGAATGGTCTGCTAAATGTTTTTTTATCGCACTTATTAAAGTCCTTCAAGCAATCATGAAAATTCGACATATTATAAGCGATTAAAGTTTCTATTTTACTTCATAATCTCTTAAAAGGAATTAAAATGTACATTAGTGACTAGCCCTCCAATAAAACCCCGAGTCAAAGGGTCATACTGTTTTCTTTAAACACCACACTTCAAGCATTTGAAAGAACTAAGCCCCATTCTGAAGTTCTTATGAGACCCTGTGCTCATGTTAGCGAAAAAGAAATGCTATGCCAACCTTTTTTCACTGTTCATATCCTTTGCATGACTAAATATGCATATTCATCCAGGAAACTAACTTGCTTATACATAGATGGAACGGTATGGATTATATAATAGTTGACCTGGCCTCAAATTTTTTTCACTGACACACGGTTTCTACCACCAAGTATGATTTTATGCTTTAGTGTGAATGCACCTAATGGCTGGTTGACCTGATTCATCAATGTATTATAGTGTATTGGAAACTTGTATACCAATAAATGTAATATTCTAATAAGCTGGTGAACTTAATGAGTCCAACAATATCTGAACTTTTGCAACGCTCATCACCATATACTGAAAATTTCATAAGGATGACCAACAGACAAAGTTTGGTGGCACAATCATCAAGGCATTGAATTAAAACATACTGTGTAACCCACCTAGTATTTAAAGTTGAAGGCAAAAACTTACATGCATTAAAGAACAAAAATAATGGCTCTAATGTTCTTAGCCTTCTTTAGCGAACTCATCTGATATAATTTCTATAGTCCAATGAATCGGTCCAATGTTCATATAAATAAAGCTACAGTTTTATAAATTGGCATAACCGTGGGATCCACATCTCAAATGACAGATTCCAGGCATGGGCATCAAACACTTGTGTTGTCCAACTTTTGGTCAGACAATCATAAGTCCTTGGTGAATGGCAGTTGTTCATGTTAATTTTTTCATTATTAAAAGGGCCTATTTTCCCCCCATTAAACATGTTTGAATATATGTTTTCCACAAATAAAATATCAGTATTTACTATACTCATTTTGAAAAGGGTTAATTGCGGATAGACCCCCTGCAGTATCATTGTTTTGAACCTCTAGTTTTACTTTTGCAGATAGACCCCTTGGGTAAATTTTTTTGAATTTTAACCCTCAGAGGAAGAAAATTGTTTTTTGACCAACAGACCCCCTGAGGTAAAAGAGTCAAAAGATTCACTCAACGATCTATCTGCAAAACTAAATTTAGAGGGGTAGTAAATTCAAAACAGTAATACTACGAAGGGTATGCACAATTAACCCTTTTATAAAAAGAACTCATTTGCTTTTAAAGTCCCTCAAAGTCAAAGAGTTAGTAAACCAATTAAGATGCATTTTACTCTCTTATAAACCACCCGAAAGAACTACTTGCATGAAGTTATATGTAACAGTTTACAAATGAGATTTGGAAATCATTGCATGCATGCATCCCATGCTTTGGAGTTGCTTCTTCAACCCTTCACAGTAAAATAGTCAACAACCAGGAAGCCTAAGAGAGGCAAACAAGTAATTTATTATCTTGCAGTAGGACACAGGTTTCAGGAATTGTTAATGAAGGTCTAATTATTGTATCCCACTTGAAAGATAAATTTTTGATCGCATGCATCAAATGAAAACATATGCTTCCCTTCTTTTCAATGTGCAACCATACCATCTGATTGTTGGTTGTGATGGACCTATTTGACGCAGAACGCATTTTTTGGCCATATTAACATGGTTGAACTAGTATGAAAAATCTCCTTTTACATCAAGCAAACAAATCAAGAAACACAAGACAATATGACGATGAAGGAAATAATAGTTTATGTTGGTTTAGATATATCCTAAATGGTAATTAACCAAAACAAGAATCGTTGAAAGGGGTTTAGATCCATACCAGGCTCACAATATGATTAAGAAAATATTCAAAATGTGGTCTTCCAGCGTCTATATCAATACTTAAGGGCAGGTTTTGTGGTAATCAGTAGAGTTATTAATTAGGATGGTCGAAAGGGGTTTAGATCTAAGGCCCAAGATATAATTAAAAACATATCTACAATGTGATCATCCAGCATTTTTATCAATACTAAGGGAGATTTTTAGATGGTAGTTGGGGTTGTTGGTTAGGGTAGTAGAGCCGTTTTCAAGATTGTCAAAGAAACATGTTCGTGCAAATAAGTACATGTAGGATAAATATAAATGCATTTCCCCCCCAGCAATCACCTTTAGCATTGCTAAATTGTGTGCATGTTAAAGCACCTTACATGCATCCATAACAAGCATAAAGAAATACATGCGTCTAAGCAAATATACATCAATGCGCAAGAAAACATCACCCACGTTTGATGCATATCATATGCATGCACAAGCACGTTAATATAGTATTAAAAATGAAATGAGTGTTAGCAAGATTCACATAAGAACAAACAAAATACAATTGCTGAATGAGGCTCCGAATACATTAACATCTTTCTCAAACTCACCATGGATAATAGATATGGATTTCAACATGAGCAATAATGAGACTCAGGAAGGGTGAACAAAGGACCCACATCCAGAAAATATGAAGAAAGTAAGGTGAGAACAGTAATAAGAAATAAAGGCAGATAAGTGACACTATGTTGTATGCTTTGTTCATTCATTATTCATACACAAGGTTGTTGGAGCGTTTTATTAATTTCACTTCCGTACCACTTTCATGAAATTTTCAAAGAGGCATTTAACTGTTCATATCCCATCCTATGACCTCAGTATTACTGACCCTTGCATATCATCTCTCTTTGTCAAGAGCTTAAACGAGAAGCCAAAACCCAGTTATCCTCATGGGACAAACTTGTACATAAGTAGTGGCAAGTATTTACAGCATGTTTTACCCAGTGGTAACTAGGTCTTAGCCTTTTGCAACTAAGTTAATCAACCCTTTAACTTTATATTCTCTTGCATAAAACATCCCCTTGTCTTTCTGACGAATGAAACCTAAATACATCCTAGTGCTTATCTGTCAACTCCATGGCAGACAAATCACATAATTTGATCTTATTCAAAGGCTGCAGGCTCTTTAAAAGTGAAAAGATCTAGCAAACCCTTTTCCAGTTTTCCCATGTTTGTGATGGAACCCAATTATAAAAGTAATCCATACCCCCATGTCAAATGCACCCTTAGCTCCACACACGCATTGTCAAGTTGTCTCAATCAAACTGACAATCAAAACTGATTCGAGAGCTTTCTTAAAGCTCGATTGAGATCTCCATTAATCTAGGCCTAGTAGATCGTAATACAAATTCTCCCAAATTTAAAAAAAATGAAGAAAGCATGCAGAGACTTGTAGAATTGTTGTGATGAATTTATGATGAATTTATGATGCATTTAAAGCTTCAAAGATCAAAAAGCTAACAAAGGACATACTTTCTTTTGCTGACAAAATTCAGTAGACCCTCTTTACATATTTTGTAGCTCGTCCCTCATGGAGGTTTTCATTTCTCTTGACTTTCACTCTATAGTCTATAAACATCTAATAACTAAAATCAAACATGTTAATACTATATGTATATTCCCTTATTCAAATGGTGTGTTCTGCTAGTCAGGCTCTGACACAAATTGCCTGCAAAAAACTTCAGCAGCTGACCTTCCCTCAATGAAGTAAACTGGAAGAAACTAATATGTATCTCCTTTTCAGGGCAAACACCTTTCACAATTTTAAAGCATTGTAACTGTGATGCTTGGTGGATAGTGTGTAGCTATTTGAAAAAAGAAATGATGAAAAGTTTTTATCAACAATAGACTAAGCAAAGTTCAATAAGAATTGCGCAGACTTGGTCAATGCAATTGTCGATGAAGGAAAACTAAAATATGAAAAATTACTTCTGCTCGGGTCCCGGAATCAGATTTTATGTAAGTCCCTGCTACTACAAAAAATTTCTAATTTCTGCACCATATTACCTTTTTTGTCAAAGTCAACCGAATCATTCTTGGTTTATGTCAATCAGTTAGGTTTCGTTTTGGTTGGTTTAGGTTAGGTACGGAGTGTCAGCAAACTCAATATTTGTTTAAATTAGGTGATTGTCATGTAACTTCAGCCATGATTTATTTTTTTCTTTATCCTCCAATGGACAACTAAGTGCGTCAAACTTTCAGCTTTAAAAGAGTTGTTAAGTTAATATATAAGAAGAATATTCTGATGTTAGAGGACCAAAGAAAAAAATACTTATCTATTTTCTCTTTGCTTAGTCTTCCTGGACTGTTGATACTTGATACATTTAACTAATAAGAAGAGAGACTTAATTGCAAATTGTGGAATTTGCCTATATGTATCATTTCTTCAATACAGTTTCATGAAACCCACAAATCAAAAACTATCATATCCACATCAAATCATGTTTCCTATAGTTCATTTACCCTTAAGTCCTTGTAGCTACACTAACAATGATCTTATCAATCCTCCTAAGTTGTTGTGTTATGTCTAATCCATCTCAATCAGTCCTTCCTCATTTCCATTTTCAATTAAAATTAAACCATTCCGAATGAACTTGATTATCAGGATATCCTTTTAGCATATTGCCACCCAACCCATCTCAATTACATCTATAAATAAATTATAATTATTGTAGATGTAGCCAACATTATTAACTCCTTCAAACAGGGCCCTTCAGGTAACAGGCCCTAAGGTTTGGTACCAAAGATAAGTGTAGGCAAGTGAGGGAAATTTCCAAAATCCTGAAATTTACTTTTTATGTTGTTGTTTTTCCCCCATTAGAATATTATAAAAATCTTATCATAACCAATTATAACTAATAATACTGTATTTAGTAGCCCATTATGAACCTAGTAAATTTGATTCTCTCCTTAGTTGTGTTATCATTCACAGTGACGTAAAACAAGCAAGATAAAATAGAAAAGAGAGAAAACGTCAATTTTACCCAAAGAAAATTTGCTTATCGTAATAGTATTAGCTTCAAATTAGGACCGTTAAAAATGAAGGAGTGCTTCTAAAGTGTAGTGTGATCATTGAAAGCTGAAGGGAAAATTCTCTAGGACAACTTCAAGACCAATAATGTTTTATGATTCTGAAAGTTAGGTTCAATAAAAATAAGAATGCTACAATGTATGCATGATATACATTATGAGATATGATAAGAAACAAGCGCACTCATAAGAAGTTAGCATTTGCTCTTGTTGATATAAAACAAGAGAATTTATGGAGATGGTTTTGCCATGTACAACAGAGACAAACTAAATTGTCTCTAGATGCACATATAGTGAGAAGAAATAAAATTATAACTGATATCGCAAGGTGGAGCAGAATTGCGCTTCAGAAACTTGGCCGGAAACAATTAAGGAGGGCACGGATGTGGTTAACTTATTTGAGGAGACAGCCCTTAACAAATTAAATTGCAGAATAACAGTCGTGTAGCTGAAGGCAAAATCTTGGCATAAAGGTTCTGTTGTTGTTGTTGTTGTTCAAACTACAAACATGTGTTAACATTAGGATTTTGGACTGGTAAGGTAGGAATTTGCTTGTGTGGTTCCTTTTCGAGAATAGATATGTAAACCTTTTCCCAGTTAACTAGTATTTTCTTACACAGACATTAGTCGTAGGTTATTGCATTCTACATTCTACCTTCACTTAATCAAACTAAAACCGTACCTCCTTAAGAGTGAAGCGGTCGTTGAACACAAGCGCGAGGGCCAAGCACCCAGCAATCAGAAAGTAATGCCGAAACGTGTCCTGGTCCTTATCGTAGCTTCTCCTCACCACCGGATGCCTCCTCATGCACCAGGCGATCGCGACCGAGCTCGAAATGAACACCACCTTCATCACCGAATTGTACACCGATATGAAATCGGTGAACAGATCCAAGTACCTCGTCACAAACACCAATG
>NC_033798.1:33426387-33432266 GCF_001876935.1 Asparagus officinalis
GGAATATCCCGGATTTTGGGGGGAAATTTGAGGGCTTGGATTCGTGCTAATTGTTTATTAGGGTCGGGGAGAGTGAACGAGGAGAAGCGTTACTGGAAAGACGAGAGGTGAGATAACGAGGAGGAGCCAGGTGTCGACTCAACGAGGGGGGGTTGATTTCTTTTCTTTCTTCCTTTTCTTTTTAGGGCATGTTCGTTTATTTCCTAAAAATCAAGAAATGGAAATGGAAAAGGTGGAAATCTCAAAATAATCCATTTCTTCCATTTTCATCCCTAAAACTCACCTATAACATCTAATAAAATATTATTTTTATCCAACAACTCATCCACATCATCTAATAAAATATTATTTTCATCTAACAACTCATCCACCACATCTAATAAAATATTATTTTCATCTAACGACTCATCCATCACATCTAATAAAATATTATTTTCATCCAAACATCACTCAACTCATCTCTTTTCATCATTTCAAATAACTCACATCATCGAATAAAATATTATAACAATTCACCCCATCTCATTAACATTTCATTTCTTTGTTTTCATCCCAAAAAGTTGTGAAAACACTTTTCTTAATCTTTCTTCACATCACCCAATAATACAATGACAACTCATCTCATCTCATTTCATTTCTTATTTTTAAGAATGAACCAAACAAAAGAAAACAACAAAACTACAGGAAATAGGTTTCTTATAATTCATTTCCTTATTTTTTTCGCCAACCGAACAACATCAAAACTAGTTTTCTTAAAAAATCACTCACATCATCCAATAATAATGTGACAACTCATCTCATCTCATCTCCATTTCTTTGATTTTCTTCTTTTTTTTAGCCAACCAAACAATTCAAAAACCTATTTTTCTTAGAAATAGGTTTCATTTTCTTTGATTTCCCTCTTTTTTTAGGCAAACGAACAGACCCTTACACTAGTATTTAGATATACTAGGTTTTATACACGTGCAATGCACGTGGTTAAACACCATGATTAAGTATTTTTAGATTATTTTCTAACTAAAACTTGTTCCTCAGTTCCACTTTAATAGCTTATGCTCACTTTTGTCTCTAAACTTTAATATTGTGATTATTTATTTTCTTTGATGTTTGTTTAAATAGGCTACACCCAATTTAAATTTTCATGTTGATATTTGAAATGATATAAAATAAATATAATTTGAAGTTAATTTAAATTTTTATATTATTTATACTGACATGATACCAAGCATTACTTGTGAAAGTATAATGTTGCAAAAGTAAAAATATTAAAATAATATTATATAAGAAAGATTAATATTTAAAACTAATAAGTCAAAATGATTGGTTAAAAGTATACTAAAACGATACAAAAGAGAATATAAAGTCTGTTTCTAATCATTGATAGACTTCATAAGAAATTATAAATTAAAGATTAATGCTAACTCTAGTATACTTTCATATGATAAAAGCATCTACATAAGCATATAAAAATACTAAAATAAGCTCATAAAACTCCCTTCTAAAGATTCCTAAATTCACTCAAAATAATTAAACTATTCTATAAATTATTCAGAAAATATTATTTTTTTTCTTTCTATTTTATTTTTTTATTGAGCTAAAATCAATCCTTTCTCACCTTTATCTTTTTCACGGACAATTCTAGAGTAGTGTCTTCATCATCTACTCGATTGTTACATTATGCTAGAGTTGTATTTTTTGTGCTGTTATCTTTCTTGGGCTCGTTAATATTTTATCTTGTCATTTAACTTCACAAAGAAGTTAAATGTATTTTCGATGTTCAACACAAACTTCTTAAAATACAAACTTTGATTTTTTTATTATTTCAATGAGAATAAATATTAATCTCATATATATGAAATTATTTGTGTTTCTAATTTATTACTTAAATAAGATTAGGAGTTACCTCTTTTTCTCTACAATGAATTCTTCTTATGTGCATCTAATAAGAGTTTCTGTTACGTCAATAATATTATATTTTCTCTATTCATGTCATTTATTATAAAGATCTAAACTAAATACCTGTATTTTTATTGCTAATTTGCCTTAAATTATAATATTAATATTTAATTTCTTTAGTATTTGAAGAGCAAAGTATGAAATTTATGAATGCTTACTATATTTTCTTATATCTTCTATAGAGAATTCTCTTTTGATTAGGATAAAGTTATTAAATTATTCTTTAATCTAACTCAATTGTTACTTCTTTAATAGACATGCCTTATGTTAATGCCAATTCAAATGATTCATGGACGTTTTCTAAATTTTAGATTTATTTTCGTCACTTTTCCATTTGCAATGGAAATAGCTTGATTCTTTTGAATGATATTTTTGAATATTCTGATAGTATCTTCATACGTAATTCATTATATTCGTTTACTCTATAAATATTATTAACATCAGAGATTAATATTTCTAAATTATAATCAATTAATGCTAAGCTATTATATTATAGTCTTTTATCATTTTTATGGATATAAACTTCTATCAATTAATGTTACTAATGTGCTTTGCTGCTCCAACTTATTAGTAAAATTTTATGCAGTTGCTTTAATTTATATGGTAATGATAATTTTAAGCTATAATATTTTTTAAATTTTTATTCACTTGTTCCTAAGGTGACGCCTTAGATAATCATCTAAGGATGCGGCCTAAAATCACATGATTGAACTACATTATGGATGATCCGCTCCGTTGAACTTGATCTACATATTTTAAAACTCCAACACACCAAGTTTAGGGTGAACTCATCGTCGTTTTACCCTCCGTCGAACCATATAAAAAGTTCTATTCATTCGAAACCGTTAAAATTTATACAAGTGGATGAAGGGTCAAACGACGACGGGTTTACTCCAAACTTGGCGTGTTGGGATTTTAGAATATGTAGATCAAGTTCAACGGAGCGGATCATCCACAATATAGCTCAATCATATGATTTTAGGCCGCGTCCTTAGATAATTATCTAAGGCGTCACCTTAGGAACACTTCTCCCTATATATATATAATAATATACTTATAAATAAATAATATTATATATATATATATATATATATATATATATATATATATATATATATATACATTTATATATATGCTGGAAAGTGAATCTAATGTGACACCCCTAGGCTTCCACCTAAGGACGCGGCCATAGAATCACATCATTTCCTAAAAAATTTTTTTACGATCCGCTCCTTGAACTGATCTACACGTCTTACTTAAACCAAACACACCAATTTTGTGTGAACCGTTGTGTTTGACATTTCGTTGAGCCATGCAAAAAGTCTATTCATTCGGAAACCGTTAAAATACAGCGAATGGATAAAAGGTCAAAAACACGACAAGTGTCACCCCAAAATTGTGTGTTTGGGTTTAAGAAACGTGTAGATCAAGTTCAACGAGCTGCGCATCGCCAAAAAAAAAAAGAGAAAGGATGTGATTTTGAGCCCGCGCCTTAGTGAAGCCTAGGAGTGTCACCTTAGATTCACTTTTCCCTATACTATATTATTATATATATAATATAATATTATATATATAATATATATATATATATATATATATATAATATATATTATATATATATATATATATATATATATATATATAGTAAGACTTGTATCAACTTAAGTTGATGTCCACCAAACTTCCTAGCTCACTCATTAGTAATATAAAAAACATTTCATTCATGCCAAGGTATCCCTGGAGGCCAATATGAGTGGCCTAAAAGTTGCGGTGGACAACTTTTTGCTATTCACTTCAAGTTGACACAGTTTTTGCCGTATATATATATTATATATATATAATCTATATATATATATATATAATATATATATGGGAAAAGTGATTCTAGGTGACACCTTAGCATTCCACCTAAAGGACGCGACCTAAAATCACATCATTCCCTTTTTTTTCCGATCCGCTCCCGTTAAACTTGATCTACACGTTTTAAATCTAACACACCATTCTTTGGCGGTGAACTCCGTGTTTTCGTACTCTTCGTTGAGCCGTGTAAAAAGTTCTATTCATTTCAAAACCGCTTAAAATTGCGGCGAGGTGATGAAGGGTCAAAACACGACGGCGTTCACCCTATAAAAAATTGCTTGTGTTTGGGTTTAAAAACGGTTATGATTCAATTTACGCGATGACGGATCGAAAAAACGAAAAATTAAGGGAATGAATGTGATTTAGCGCGTCCTTAGGTGGCGAATCTAGGTGTCACCTTAGATATTCACTTATATATATATATATATATATATATATATATATATATATATTAATAAAAGAATACCTAACAACTACACTTTTCTTTGCCAAATTTTAAAATTTTAGCTTTTTTCTATGGTTTTAAACTTTGAGGGTGTGATTTATAATTTTTAAAACTTTAGGAGCATTTTTAAAAAACTACTTTTAGGTTTGGTAGTTGTAACTTGTGTGTTTTATGTGTCGGTGTTAATTTTTAAATGTCACGATATTTCTTACAACACTGAAATTTTAAGGCTACTTTTTACAATTGTTAAAACTGTAGATTAATTTTTAAAAAATTTAAATTTTAACGGTCTACTAATAGTTTTTAGATTTGATGTGTACTGGTTATAAATTTTAAAAATTTAGAGTTTTTTTATGATTTTCAAAGTTTAAAAGAGTATTTTCTACAACTTTTGTAACTTTAAGGTTAATTTCGATAAATTTTAAATTTTTAGGTGCATGAGTGTAATCTCTTTAATTCATCTTTTATTATTTGTAAATTTTAAAAATTTTAGGGTTGTTTTTTATAATTTAAAGTTTTGAGAGTGTTTCTTTAACTTTTGGGATATTGAGGGTGTTAATTGAAAATTTTAAATTCTTGGGAGGCTGGTATTAATTTCTTGATTTCATGTTTGTTGTTTTAATGTTTGAAATGTCAGAAATTTTCAGGTGCGTTATGGTAATCCCTTGAATTCATCTATGTTGTTTGCAAGTTTTGAAAATTTAGAATTTCGGGTGCTTGTTTGTAATTTGAACTTTTGTGAGTGTTTCTATAATTTTTGAGATATTGAGATGTTAACCATAAATTTTAAATTCTTCGCAAAGTGTTGTTAATTTCTTGATTTCATGTTTTTTGTTTTAAATTTTTAGACGTCGAGATAGTTTTTATAATTTTGAACTTTTCAGGGTATTTTGTGTAATTTTAAAACTTTTTAGGTTTTTTTATAATACTTTATGTATTATAGTACGTTATCTACATATAATTTCTTTATCTTAACAAACTAATGTAAGATGTTTTATATATTTTATTAATATTATTTTTTTAAAATTGTTAAGTTATAAATAGTTCACATATGATTAGGATATGATATAATTATGATTAGGATAGTTTAAGATGTAAATAAAATATTTAAAATAATGAAGGGTAATATTGACCATAGAAAGATTTTACCGAACTCGTGCTTTTAAAGGAAGTATGATATTCTGCAAATATTGAACGTGTTACTAAAATTAAATATTCTGCTATAAATAATTTTAATATTCTGTTATAAATTAAGTATAGTGGTTTATAAATATTTGGTTATTATTTATTTATATATTAGATCAAGTTCAAATCGTTAGTTCATTTAGTTTAAACAAATAATTTTTAGTATTTGGTTTATAAATGAATAGAATTTAACCGCAGGTATGTTTGATTCGGTAGTTCATTAATTATTTAATTTGATACAGTTTTTAATAGAATTTAACCAAATGTATGTTCGAAAGTTCATTAACTGTTCGATTCGGTAGTCCTATTAATAGAACTTATTGCAAATATTTTTTTTACAAATGATACCCATGCTACCCATATAAATAGTTGGGTTCTAGGGCTAGGGTTTTTTACATTTCTCTTTTACTTCTATCGGCCACTGTTTGTGGGA
>NC_033798.1:33432284-33461132 GCF_001876935.1 Asparagus officinalis
TTCCCTCTCCTCCTTCAGATCCGACTCCAATTGAATTCTAGGGCTAGGGTTTTCACTGTAGTTCCTCAAATCTCGTCGTCCACTCTTCAGATCTGACCATGATACCCATATACTTGTCGTTCACAACTCCCTCCAAGCTCGTTGTTCCTCAAATCTCGTCGTCGACTCCTCCCTCGAAGCTCATCCCTTGAAGGTCGTTGTCAGTCGAAGATCGTCGTTTACTCCTCCCTCGACTGTCTTCCCTCTCGAGTTATCAAAATGTAAGTTGAAGCTTAAAGTTACCATTAATCTTGATTTTTAATTTATGTAATTGCTCGAGTTATCAAAATGTAAGTTGAAGCTTAAAGTTACCATTAATCTTGATTTTTAATTTATGTAATTGCTAAAGATTATTTCTTTTTGTCTTTTACAGATATTTTCACTACTCTCTTTCTTCTCTCATCCCTTTTCCTACCATGCCTATTTTTTTCGAAAGAAGAATAATTCTGAAGGTAATTTATCTAGTTGTTTATTTTTCATAAATTTAGGGTTTTAGGTAAAGAGTTTGTTTTTTATTTTCAGATTTGTTGAATTAACCTTCAAAGATTGATAATTTCATTCTTTCATGATCTCAAAGACATGATCTTTTATTTTTCATTCAATTGATCTCGAAGAGAGAAGGTAGGTGGTGCGGCGTTAGAGTTTTGTCCTCAAGGTCTAATCTTTTAGCCTCCTACCGGTCTCATGTAAAATTTTGAGTTTTTTTATTATTTATGAGGATTTATTTATTTTTGTCTTTGATTATAGTTTTGTTTATTTTTACTTAACTGAAAAGATGCTAACTTTTTTCATCTTTTATTGCATATATAAACTTATTAACTGTTATTTTAGCTTTTATTACATGTTAACTGATTTTGGTGGTATATTTGCATAGTATTCTTTGATACGTAGACATGCAAATGCCAGACTTCTTCTGAACTCGTTGCTTTCTGGTACCTGGATTTTAAATTTAGGGCTAATGTTGTTTTTTCCAGATAACTTGTGTATAATACACTTTTTTTCCTTGAATTTTTGGTTAGATTTCTGTGTATTCAAATCTATCAAAGTTATTCTATATGTTGAATTTTGAGGTGATTTTTGTTGTCTAGATTTGAAACAGTTTTGATTATTCAGAATTTGTTCAATATATTAAAGGTAAATTTTATTAATTCTAAATTATTTAAAGTTTGTATCCTTATTTCCCTTTGACTATCTGGTAATTTATTTATTTTGGTTTTAATGTAAGACACAATCATATTTTGCTCTAATTTCACTCAAATTTACTCAAACTAGGGGAAATGTTACATCTAAATGTTATGACATGCAGTTTAGCTAATATATTGTCGACATCCGTGATAAAACATGAAGTGTTTTTTTTCTTTTTTTTTGTTTTGTTTTTGTTTTTTGTTTGTTTTGTTTTGTATTGTTTTGTTCTTTATAGTGGCATTTGACCTGTAATATTCACATATAACTTTGGGTGGTTCGAAATTTTGTACCTCATTTTGGTCAACTTCAATTCAATAAGTGACATTTTAATTAGTACCATTATACATATACATATAAAATTAAATATTTGAAGAGGTGCAATTCAGTAAAATGTGTGAAATAACATGATTTTTAACAATAAAGTCCCTATGTTTGAAAATTTTATTAACTTCATAGTTCATTTTATTATTAATGGACGGGTTCACCTTCAAAAGCAAGGTTGAAAAATTAATAAAATTAACATTAGAAGAGCATTTATTACCCACTGTACAAGTTAATTTAAGCTTGCAAATTACATGTTTTTTTACTTGTCTGCTGCTCATTTGTAGCTTCAACGGTTGCATTGATGATAGAATGTATGATTCTTCTGCTTTTATACTGCCGCACTTTTTGTCATTTGTTGTTGCCATTCACTTCATTATCAACAATTATATGATCATGCTGTTGTTTTTCAGGCTCAAGGATGTTATTCTGAGTAGGATAATTTTGTTGATTTCTAATCTTCCTTTTGATCTGCCTTAGTGTCAAATCCCTTTGTTTAGAATGCCAAGATCCTGTGCACATATGCAAACTGTTAGACATAAGTACAAATATTCTAACTTAATGCAACTATAATGCATCAGATTCGCATGAAACATCAATTAGAGCATAAGTACAAATATTTTATTCAATTTCCCAAGATTTGTTCGTTTATAACATCAATTAGAGGAAAATTATGAAAGTTCGCATGAAACAAAAAAACTCAAATAAAGTTCATAAGCTAACACCTGTCAATGAAACTAAAGAGAACCTTCACATTTTTCTCTTTCTCGTAAACAATTTAATTCGAATAATTTTTGCAGCATAATACAGGAGACATGAGATGGGAGTCAGGAAACATATTCATGTTTACAGAAGCAGCATGAGACAGGAGACGTGAGAGTTAATCAGTTTCATGTTGGTTATTTTTGGAGTGGGTGTTGTGTGAAACGTGGGTTAGAATACATGTTAGTTATTTTTGGAGAGAGACTGGGTGTTGTGTGAAATGTGGGTTAGAAGTAGTTTATTTTTGTATTTTTGTATTGTGAAACATGAGCATAAACATTATTAATAAAAAAACCTTATGTTACTGCTCATTATAACTTTTTTTATTGTTCTCCTTTAGTTAGGAAGTAGTTGATTTAAGCTGATGAAGCAAATAACAAATGAAAGAATTTTTTTATAATTATAAGGAAAAATTACTTCAAGGCCCCAAAATTAAGGTTTCAATGTGCCCCAGCCCCTTATATATTTTTTAATATGCTGCAGCCCCTTTTTTTTGAAAAAACCGTGTCCAGGGCCCTCCATTATGATTCCAGCTCGTGATTAGACATGTCAGCTCATGATTAGACATGTTAGCTCCTAAAATCCTAATTTTACCCTTTCTCATGCTAGCTTATGCCAACTCATCCCAGCTCATGTTAACTATTATAGATAACATGTTAACTGTTATAGATAACATGTTAAATGTTATAAATAACATGTTAACTATTATAATTTCATAAATATGTTTTGAGCTCAATGTGTGAACTGTAATAGTTAACATGTTATCTATAATAGTTAACATGTTACTTATCATAGTTAACATGTTAACTATAATAGTTAACATGAGACACGAAGTTCCTCGGGACGGCGCCGACGATGGAGCGAGGGAGGGAGGTAGGGGAGGGGGTCGGAGGAGGAGGAGGGAGGTGTAGGGGGAGGTGCAGCGGGGAGGAGGGGAGCGCGAGGTCAGACGTGGAGGGAGGCAGAGCGTGGAGGGAAGTGGGAAGGGGGACCGCATAGCTGGCGGAGGGAGGCGCGGAAGGGGTGAGGGACAAGAGAGGAGGGTAGAGGGAGGACGGAGCGAGGCAGGAGTCGGGGGGAGGAAGGCGAGCTGGGAGGGAGGTGGGCGAGGGCTGAGGACCGAGGAGGAGCAGGGAGCGTGACTTGGGGAGAGAGGGCTCGACACAATTTTTACTGCAGCACATTGGGGGAAGTTGGGGGGTTGGGGCACATTGAAACTTGAATTTTGGGACCTTGAAGCAATTTTTCCTAATTATAATTATAATATAAATAGAATGTTGAAAGTAGGCTTTGTACTCTTTCGGAACCCAAAGTTCAGATTTTCAACGCAAAAACATTAAAATTAGAAAGTAACAATACAAAGCAACATGTCAATGGTCATAACTCCTAAATAACACTTAAACAATATTTATTGCCTCTCAACTACTTAGTAAAACTTAACTTCCATGAATTTATATTTTAAGAAGGACAAATTTGTAGATAACGTCTTAACGCCCTATCTTTTATGAATCTGAGGTCTTCGGTACTACTAAACTTTGGACATTTTCCTCTCCTTCTCTATTTCAGGCTCGGTCTAGCACAAGTACTGTAGTAAGGTGGTGGGAGAAGGTCTTGTGTCATTTTGGGCATGAAGGTTTGGAAAAAATTGTTGGTTGTCTCGTGGTTTTTTTGGTTGAATAGGAATGCGAAAGCGTTTGAAAATGCTGCCTTAAATAGCATATATTGTTGTTGCAGAACTTAAAGCATGCCTTGAGGGGTTTGGGCCAAGTAATGCAGGCCCTACTTCTGCAAATCCAGCAAAATTTTGATGGTCTCTGCCAACAGGTGCTATTAAAATGAATACCGATGTTGCTTGCAATGTTTGCGATGTTGTAATTAATCGTGATTAAATCATAGAGATTAAACATCAATAAAACCGGAAGTTATAGAGAGTGTATAACTTAGGGTTTTGATGATCTTCTAATATTAGGGTTTCTCCTTTAGTATCTCTTTAGATGGGGATAAGAGAATAGAGAGTGTGTTAACTCTAAATTAAGGACCATAACCCCATATATATAGGTGTTGTACATTTATAATTTGGCTCATCATCAAATTATAATTACAACCTGATATCTACACATTTAGCCCATGATTTATTTAAATACCCATTAACCCAAATTGATTGATCACTTTATGTGGGTTATCCTTAAGGATAGCAAACACATTGATAAACATATGTTCCCACAATTAGATTTAATTAAATTTAAATCCAACAATCTCCCACTTGGGCACCGTATGATTCCTTAAAATGTGTATAACCTTATAAGCTCAAAAAATTGCTATCACTAAAAAGGGTATTTCCTAACAATGTCATCCATTGAGTATATCAATATAGGATCAAAGCGGTCTTGATCACATTTATCGTGACTAGACCCATCAATGGTCACATGTCACGCCCTGCTTCCCAAAATACCAGGGAATCGGAACGTGAATAAGCCCGTGACGTATAAGACTGAGGAGAAATAAGTACTAGACCCCTTCTGCTCAATCTAATACGCTAAGCGTCAAGCAAATATAAAGCGAAGGCACAGGTCCCCGATCACAGTAGCGAGAATATAACAAACAACTCAGAACAAAATAATACATATCACAACTGAAACATCATCCCAGACATAATATTCGGGCCAAACATGCCCGTATACAAAACTATCTGAATGAAATGTTAGAAAAATATAAAATACAACGATCCGGCGGAAAATAAAAGTACTACAAAAGTAAACTAGGGTCATCAACTAACTAAAAAAGATAACTAAGCTTTGACTTGTTCTTCTACTCCGTCTGCAAAGCCTTCCTACGGAGGATCCTCTGGCTCCTGTACTACTCCGAACTGTAGCTATCTGTCCTCTAAATCTGACGTACATCCTGAGGGAAAAGGAGTACGTCAGCGTGCATAGCACACGACAAGATCCCAAAAGGAAGAATAGAAATGGTGAGACGACCAATGCAATAATAGTAATAACAATGAAAACATGCAACTGAAATACTAATAATCTAAATATAATTTACTACTAGAATAAAATAATCAGAATAATCCAAAATCAATCGGGTAACGAGGTCATGCAGCTAGCGATCAGAATAATCATCCAAGTACAGAGTCATACACTAGATGGAGTTAGTATTTAAAAATCTACAACTCGAGACGTAGTACGTCGAGCGAAATAATCCAAACAAGGAAATCCTCATGTATATATCATATGTCTCAAATTGTAGATAATTAAATATTAATCCTGATCTATGTATGAAAAGAAATATAACTGGTCCGTATCTCACAACAACTCAAAATCATCCAAGTAACGATGTCATGTAACTAGTCATTCTATAACATGTCACTGGTATATATCTCACATAGAGTCAACGATCCTGTTATCGGATAACTGACTGTTCACAAATCCTCTACGTGCATCCAATCCCGATCCAATCCGGCTACACATGCGGCCTAGAGGACTACACGCAATCTGTTTCTGCCTGGTACAAACTTCAAACAAAACTCGGGTGACGAAATAAATTCCCACTGACCAAAGTGATGTACACACTTCACTTTAGCCCTACAAACCAACCCCAGTGGTGACACCGACCACTGGTGCGAGCCTGGAAGATACATCAATAGCCTTATCCGATCACATGAACCTTGACTTTCCCATCCCAACTCTTTTGTATTTTCTAAGTCAACAACACACAAGTCTTTAGGTCTTATTCATGTCACACATGTCACTATAGTCATAAACTCCTAACGATTCTCAATCAAAACAAGGAACAATCAATGTAACTAATCATGTACAATAATATCATAGCATATCAGATAATCAAAATTAAGAATTTGAATCATAAAATTGTTCTAAAATAATCTTCTAAAATAATAAATTTATTTACTTCAAAATAATTCCTTTTACAATTTAAATTCTTTTAATTTAATTTCAAAATAATCCCTTTTTCCAAAATAAGTTATTTTCTTATTATAATAATTCTAAAAATAATCTTTTAAAAGAATAAATTAAAAAATTCAAAAAAAAAACTTTTTATAAGATAAATTCTCATTAATTCAAAATAGTCTATTTTCTTAAATAATTTCTTTTTAAAAATATTTATCATTCTAAAATGATTTCTTCCACAAGATAATTTCAAAAAAAAAAATATTATAATTATTCTAAAATGATTCTTTTTTTCCAAAATAATTCCTTTTAAATTATTATAATTTTCCTAAAATGATTTCATTCTCAAATAAATTCTTTTTAATTAATATAATTATCCAAAAATGATTCTGCTGCTGAAATGAATTCTTTTAATTTATCATAATTATTCTAAAAATACTATTTATCACATAATTATGATTTATCTAATATTATTCATCAAACAATCTCATGCAAATAAATATATCAGATCTAAAATTATAGATAATTCATAATAAATATAAAATTCAGATATGAGCAAGTGGGATCTTGCCTTGGGTATATCGTGGACCGAAGTGGGGGTCGTCGGGGTGGTTGTACAGCGTTATGATGGGTTTCGTGGAATCGACGGCTAAAATTACAATTAGAGTGTTAATGCGACGTGCGATATTCAAACGAGTATAATAAGGTGTAGATAATTAAATATTAATCTCGATCTATGTATGAAAAGAAATAAAACTGGTCCGTATTTCACAACAACTCAAAATCATCCAAGTAACGATGTCGTGTAACTAGTCATTCTATAACAGGTCACTGGTATATATCTCACATAGAGTCAAGGTTCCTGTTATCGGATAACTGACTGTTCACAAATCCCCTACGTGCATCCAATCCTGCTACACATGCGACCTAGAGGACTACACACAATCTGTTTCTGCCTGGTCCAAACTTCAAACAGAACTCGGGTGACGAAATAAATTCTTACTGACCAAAGTGATGTACACACTTCACTTTAGCCCTACAAACCAACCCCAGTGGCGACACCGACCACTGGTGCGAGCCTGGAAGATACATCAATAGCCTTATCCGATCACATGAACCTTGACTTTCCCATCCCAACTCTCTTGTATTTTCTAAGTCAACAACACACAAGTCTCTAGGTCTTATTCATGTCACACATGTCACTATAGTCATAAACTCCTAACGATTCTCAATCAAAACAAGGAACAATCAATGTAACTAATCATGTACAATAATATCATAGCATATCAGATAATCAAAATTAAGAATTTGAATCATAAAATTGTTCTAAAATAATCTTCTAAAATAATAAATTTATTTACTTCAAAATAATTCCTTTTACAATTTAAATTCTTTTAATTTAATTTCAAAATAATCCCTTTTTCCAAAATAAGTTATTTTCTTATTATAATAATTCTAAAAATAATCTTTTAAAAGAATAAATTCAAAAATTCAAAAAAAAAAATCTTTTTATAAGATAAATTCTCATTAATTCAAAATAGTCTATTTTCTTAAATAATTTCTTTTTAAAAATATTTATCATTCTAAAATGATTTCTTCCACAAGATAATTTCAAAAAAATATTATAATTATTCTAAAATGATCCTTTTTTCCAAAATAATTCATTTTAAATTATTATAATTTTCCTAAAATGATTTTGTTCTCAAATAAATTCTTTTTAATTAATATAGTTATCCAAAAATAATTCTGCTACCAAAATAAATTCTTTTAATTTATCATAATTATCTTGAAAATACTATTTATCACATAATTATGATTTATCTAATATTATTCATCAAACAATCCTATGTAGATAAATATATCAGATCTAAAATTACAAATAATTCATAATAAATACAAAATTTAGATATGAGCAAGTGGGATCTTGCCTTGGGTATATCATGGACCAAAGTGGGGGCCATCGGGGTGGTTGTACAGCGTTACGATGGGTTTCACGGAATCGACGGCTAAAATTACAATTAGAGTGTTAATGCGACGTGTGATATTCAAACGAGTATAACAAGGTGTAGATAGGGAGCCTAAGTGAAAGGAATATACTATGGGATAGACAACTCGAAGGGCTATGCACCGGCGAAGGAATCGACGGAAACGGAGGTCGGAGTTGACCGAAAAACCCGCACGAAGTCGGCTCCAAAATGTAGTTTTCTGCAGCGAAGCTCACTGATTCGGGCTCGTCGGCGCGGTGGCGGCCAAGGAGGCGGTGGGTGGTGGCAAGCAGCGGGGCACGGTGAGTGGTGGCGCAGCTCAGCTGGAGACGGCGTGGGAGAGGGCAGTTTGGCGACGAGGAGGAGCTGACGGCAGGAGCTCGCGGCGCGGGTCTGATGGACGCGGCCGAGGCGGGGCTTGGGCTGGACGGCTCGGCGAGCCTGGGGATGAGGGGAGCTCAGGGCTTAGGGCTGGCCTGGCGGCTTGGGTGCGGTTCGTTGGAGTTTGGGTAGGCGTCGTCAGAGTTGTGATGATGCCATCGGAGATGAAGATGAGGTGGTGTGGGCGGTTGTTGGGACAGCGAAGGGAGGAGCCGAGGGTGGAAGAGGAGGACGAGGGCTGGAGCTTGGGTGGGCCAAGGCAGCGGGAGGAGGTCTGGCGGTGTGTGGGGGAGCACGGCGGTTCTCAGGTGGTGAGCGGTGGTGCGGGTTCAGCTGTGGGATTTGAGGGAGATTGAGAGAGATGGAGAGAGATGATATATATATATATATATATATATATATATATATTATATATAATATATATATATATATATATATATATATATATATATATAGAGAGAGAGAGAGAGAGAGAGAGATGAAGAGAGAGAGTGAGATGGTGAGCCCGAGTGAGGTTTTTGGGAAATGGAGGAGAGAGAGTGAGTGAGAGAGAAAATGAGTGAGCTGTGAGAGTGAGAGGGGGATTTTTGAGGGAATCAACAAAAAAACCCAACCAAGATCAAACAATAAACAGAACAAAACAACACACACACAACCACAAATCAAACACACACACAAAACACATCAACACACAACAACACACAATCACACAAACACTCACTCAACAAAACAACAAAACAACAAGTATCACAAATCACACACAGAACTAAAGAGCATCAACACAACAAATAACACACAGCAGATAACACATAATCATCATCAAAACACAAGGGGAAAACACGAGGTGGGGATTTGCGTGAATTAGGGAGGGTTTTAGGGGAAGTGGGATAGGGGAGAGAGAGAAACAGAGTGAAATACCGCATGGAAAAACACAGGAAAAAATACCCCTTTAAATAATAATTTAAAAATACCAGAAAATTTAATCAAATAATTATTGAAAATTTATGGTTAAAATAATAATAACAATAACAATAATGAATAATTAACTATTAATTTAAAAGTTTGACCGAAACAATTAAATTTATAATTAGCAAAACTATTAAAATAAATATAAAATCATATTTTAAATTATAGAAAATTCTAGAGAAATTGGGAAAATACAAATACTCTTTTAGAAAAATAATATTTAATATTTAAATACTAAAAAATTATTTAAACCCGTATTAGAAATTTATGGTCATTACATCACATATACCAATACAATCAAACGACATAGATCAATCATGGATATGCAATATGAAAATTACATGTAATATGATCAATACACGTCTATTTTCAACTGGTCCTACCTTAAACTTTAGCGAGGTTAACCTCAAACATAATGTACCAGAATGTATGAACTAAAAACTTTATTCTGATCAGATAATAAAACCTAACATAAAGCACTACAATCACAAACTCCCACTAAATCATAATATCCTCAAATAATACTATACCCATATGAGCAGTATGCTCATGAAAGACCTTAGGTGGCAATCCTTTAGTAAGAGGATCAGCTATCATGGTGTTTGTCCCAATGTGTTCTATGGATATTTGTCCACTCTGTATCCTTTCTTTCACAACTAGGAACTTAATGTCAATATGTTTTGACTTAGTTGAGCTTATGTTGTTATTGGAATACATTACTAAATATTTATTATCACAATATAACCTTAGTGGTCTTTTAATATTTTCTAGAATGCGTAGTCCCATGATAAAATTTTACAGCCATATTCTCTAATTGGATGCCTCATAGCAAGCTACAAATTCTACTGTCATAGTGGAGAAAACTACAAGTGTCTGTTTAACACTTTTCCATGATATAGCTCCTCCTACTAACATATAAATATAGCCTGATGTAGACTTTCTGATATCTTGACATTCAATAAAATCAGAATCAGAATACTCAATGACCTCCAACTGTTCTGATTTTCTGTATGTGAGCATATAATCTTTTGTTTTCTGAAGATACCTCATAACCCTTTTGTTTTCTATATGTGAGCACTGATTGAGACTGAACTTGTATCCTTTAGCAACAGAGGTGTCTCCTGGTCTGCAATCTTGCATATCAAATCTTTTAAGTACTTTATCGATATAGCTCTTTTGTGATAACCTAAGTATACCTCGAGAACGATCTCAATGTATTTGGATTCCTAGTATAAAAGAGGCGTCCTCAAGATTTTTCATCTCAAAATTATTTGATAAAAATCTCTTGGTTTCGTGTAACATGCCTATATCATTAGTGACAAACAATATATCATCGACATGCAGAACCAGAAAAATATACTTAGTCCCACTAAACTTGTGATATACACAGTCATCAATAATATTCATCTCAAAACCAAATGAGATAATTATTTGTTGAAACTTGTAATACCATTGACGAGGAGCTTGCTTGAGTCCATAGATGAATTTTCTTAATTTGCAAACCATATTCTTCGGGTCTCCTGACACAAAGTTTTCTGGTTGCACCATATAAATCATCTCATCAATGTCTCCATTGAGAAGTGCAGTCTTAACATCCATCTGATGTAACTCAAGATGATCAGCAAGTGTCATGATTGTTCTAAAAGAGTCTTTCGATAAAACCGGAGAGAAGGTCTCTGTATAGTCAATGTCTTCCTTTTGAATAAAGCCTTTAGCTACAAGACGTAATTTATATCTCTCCATATTGCCATTTGTATCCCGCTTGGTTTTAAAAATCCATTTACAACCAATTAGTTTTGCACCTTCTGACAATGGAACAAGTTCCCAAACCTTATTGTCTTGCATAGACTTGTACTCTTCATTCATGGCATCAATCCACTGTTGAGAGTTAGAACTTTTCATGACCTGAAGGAAGTTGATTGGATCATCTTCTAACATTCTATTATTATCCTCATGTTCTTGGAGAAATATAATATAATCATCCGGAATAGCATTTCTCCTTTCTCTCATGGATCTCCTTAATGGCACTGGTTCTTGAGGTTGTTGAGTTTGTTCTTCTGGAATAGAAAGTTGTTCAACATTATCATCTTGAGGTTCCAGATTTACTTATTGAGCAACAACAAGTATAGGAACCTGAATATTATTAAAAGTAACTGTATGGATTAGATCTGAAGCCAATTCCTCCCCAAAAGCAATGTTTATAACCTTATTTCTCCCCCCAAACTCAACATCCTCAAAGAATGTTGCTGTTCCCGTCTTAAAAATATTCCTGAGTGTAGAATCATAAAACTTATAGTCCCTTGAACGTTCAGAATATCTAATAAAGTAGCAGCTAACTGTTTTGGAGTCCAATTTCTTTTTATTTGGCCTATAAGTCCTTTCCTCAGCTGGACATTCCCAAATATGTAAGTGCTTTAAATTGGGCTTTCGACCAGTCCAAAGCTCATAAGGTGTTTTAGTAACTGCTTTACTTGGTACTCTGTTCAGAATATAAGCTGTTGTCTTTAGAGCTTCTCTCCAGAGTGACTCTGGTAAGGAAGAATGAGCAATCATACTTCTTACCATATCCTTAAGAGTCATGTTTCATCTTTTAGCTACACCATTCGTGCTAGGTGAAGCCGGCATGGTGTACTATGGGACGATACCGTATTCATTTAGGTATCTAGCAAATGGTCCTAAACGTTATTCACTTGAACCATCATATTTATCGTAGTACTCACCACTACGATCAGATCTAACGGTTTTAATTCTTTTGTTGAGTTGATTCTTAACTTCATCTTTATAGGCTTTGAACATGTCTAGGGCTTGGATTTTTCATGAATGAGATATAGGTACCCATAACTTGAGTAATCGTCTATGAATGATATAAAATATTATTGACCATTCCAAGATGCCATAGGGAATGGCCCATAAATATCTGTATGTATTAATTCTAAGACGTCTAAAGATCTTTTGGCACATAATCTCTTAACTTTGGTCTGTTTTCCCTTGATACATTCAACATATACGTCAAAGTCCGAAAAATCAAGGGAATCTAAAATGCCATCAGGCACAAGACGCTCAACTCTACCTTTTGAGATATGACACAAGCGCTTATGTTATAATATCGCTGAATTTTTTTTACTTAATTTACGCTTAGTACCACATGTCTCCACATGCAAGGATTCATTATAAGAAACAATTGTATCAAGCAAATATAGGTTGTCACAAGTACTCAAGTAACCGGTTTCCACAACATTTGAATTTAAAGATAAATTGAATTGGTGGTTTCCAAATGAACAATGATAATCTGATTTGTCTAATACAGAAACCGAAACCAAATTCCGTCTAAAAGACGGTACTACAAATGTATCTTTTAAATCCAAATACAAACCAGTTCCTAATAACAACCTAAAGGGCCCAATTACTTCCATGTCTACCGATTGTCCGTCGCCCACAAAGATGTGTCTTTCAACATCACTTGGCTTTCGGTAGCTCAGGCAGCCCTACATAGAAACACTTATTTGAGTAGTAGCACCAGAGTCTAACCACCAAGTGTTTCTAGGTACTGAAGCTAAATTAACATCAGAACATACCAAAGTAAGGAACGTACCCTTCTTAGCACGCCAGACGTGATATTTGGTACAGTCCTTCTTTACGTATCCAAACTTGTCGTAGAAGAAACAACTCCGATCATCCTTATGTTGTTTCTTTTGAACAGGACCCTTAGCAGCTTCATTTGTTTGGGTGTAAAGTTGATTTCATTGATGAGTCCATTACAATTTCAAGCGTTTACAATAAACTCAAACAAATAGCCTTTTTATAAGACTTTAAATCAAAAAAATTACAACTTTCGTCAAACTACACACAATAGTAGTTCTAACTCCTATTGCTTGTGTGGGATCGTTGCCAGTGCCGGGGTTTATCCGTGAACCGCCTATGAATTAGATCCGATTAGCAGAAGATTGGTAATCAATGCTCTTACTTCATGAAGGAAATAATCGCAGTAGCGATAATCTCGACCAAGCGAGATTACGGCTCTTCTCGAGATTAAGACTAAGCTTAAATCCGGAGGAATAAGGGGACAACAAGTCCCAGATCTCTCAAACTCTCTTTTTATTGAGGAACTCCGCTAAGATCTGATAACTCTTCTAAAATTCGTGCTCCACTCTGTTTGCGGAGAAAGTTGCTTGTTTCATTGTGAGATTCATTACAAACTTCAGACGTTTACAACGAATACAAAAATCAGTCTTTTTATAAGACTTTTACACAATGAAAACAAAAAAAAGTTTACAACTTTATCAAACAAACGCAGAGATCATTTATCGGTCTTCTGCTTGTGTGGGATCTTTGCCTGTGCTGGGGTTTATCCGTGGACCACCGTCGATCAGATCTGATTGCTAAAAAGTTGAGCAGAGCTTCGTCTATCCGCGAAGGGATCGAGAAATCATAGCTCTTATCTCGGCGAAGTGAGATAATCACTCTTCTTAAGATTACCACAACTGGATAATCTTAAGGAACGGATCCGGGAAACTGTAGATCTGACGAATCTCTCTCTCTTACGTCAAAGAACTCGATCCGATCTCTCCTCCTCCTCTCTAAAATCCGTGCACCTTCACTCTTGAGTCCGGCAGGGCTTCGCCTAATCTCCAAAATTCCAGATCTGAAAAAATGAGGCCTAAGGCTTGTATTTATAGGCTTGAGGGGATAACGGAGCGGTTAAAAATACTTAAAGGCCCAAATCTGCCTTGGAGACACCCCAGGGTGTCTCCATTTGATCGGAGACACCCTCCCCCGGGGGTGTCCCGCCCTTAGCCGAGACACCGAAGGGTGTCTCGTTGGTCCGAGACACTCCATATGGTGTATTTATCTGTTTCCGTCGTAATTCCTTCGTCTGAACTCGGATTTGAGTGATTCAAAGTGTGTTGGACAGCCGGCAAGGAGTTCTATCAGCTCCGATGGTTGGATCATCTGTAGAGTGAATGAGACACGAAGGGCATTATTCCTTTTGTAAACATCGCGGGGCTCCCGATTAGCCCGTACCTTCGTTAGTTCACGTAGTTCGTCGATTTACTTCAAGCGTTCATCGACATCAATCGAACTCCTGTGAATCGGATGGTGACGTTCATCGTCGTTCCTTAACACTGAGCCATTCGTGGAGACCTATAGGTAATTTTCGATGCCTACAGATACCCCCTCCAAAGCGTTCCGGACTCGTTTCTTTTATAGAAGAGGCTGGAATACTTTGGATGTGATTGGTCCAGCCTTCAGTCGGTGTAAAGGACTTGTAGTTAGCTTCAACTCTTGGCTCCTCCGATTTTTGGTCTATTCAATGCTTTGACGAATAGTCGAAGTTCTTCTGGCGCTGCGTTTATCGCCTGGCCGTCGTCGGAGTCTCGAGTCTATCACCAGTGAGTTGAGTTTGGCTCGTGTCATTGAGTTGACTTTGAACTGACTATCTCTGTCATATTATGCTGACTTAGGGTTTCAGATCACCGTATGTTGACTTTTGGTCGCAACGCGTTGACTGGCGTTGACCCTTAGGGCTTCGAATGTTGAACGTTGACTTTTTTTTGTCGCAACGTGTTGATTAGCGTTAACCTAGGGTTACGCATTGACCGGCGTTGACCCTTAGGGTTTCGAACGTCGAACATTGACTTTTTGGTCGCAACGCGCTGACTGGCGTTGACCTAGGGTTACGCGTTGACCGACGTTGACCCTTGTAGGCATATAAAATTGCTTATAGGTCCCCTAGCATAGCTCGGCACAAACCGACGAACCAACGAGGCGACGAGATCGACGAATCGCACAGAAGCGACGGAATGCATCCACCCGCGTGCGGAATCAAGCTAATGAGTTGAGGAATCAACGAGTCATCCAACCGAGAGCGGACTCGGAGGAATCACGATCGAATCAAGATTAATTTCGGACTCGAACTCAGAAGCGGATTTACTGCCAAATCAGGAATCCAACTTACTGCCAAATCAGATCAACCAATCAGAGTCTCAATCAACCGAATCACGGACAGAACCGGAAACAACGGAAAACGACTCGAAAAAGTCGGAAAACACCGCCCGCGGGGGCTCGGCCAAAGCCAAGCCACCTCAAGGTGGCTCGGCCAAGCCGAGCCACCTCGGGGTGGCTCGGTGGCCGAGCCACCTTGGGGTGGCTCGGCCATGAGCCGAGCCACCCCAAGGTGGCTAGGCACAGTGTCGGCCACCCCGAGGTGGCCGACAGTGGCCCGAGGTGGCCGACAGTGGCCAGAGGGGGCCGACAATTCCCTTTTTGCAGCCACTGTCCTGAGAGCCTATAAATAGGCCTAGAGATGTTCATTTTCAGAGGTCGAACTTTCAAGAGCCGAAACTCTGCCGGATTGAAGAGTGAACTCGGAGCTTGAAGACCAGAAGACTTGCACATTCAGATCTGATCCTCGGCGACCATCCACGTCAGAAAAGGCAGGATCTCGAGAGGAAGAAAGAACAGATCTGAGATCTACACGAGACTACACTCCAGATCTAAGCTTGGTCTTAGATCTCGAGATCTGAGCGATTATTCCCTTGGTGGATTAATCCCTCCCGGCTATTATTCCCTTCGTGGAATAATACCCGCATACTCGTGTAGATCCGACCGGATCTAGATCGCGCGGTGGTCCACGGATTAACCCCGGCGTTGGCAAAGAACCCACACAAGCAAGCAACCGCAAAACAGGAGCTTGCGATTTGTTCACAAGAGGAAAGTTGTAATTTTTACTTTTTTTCTTCTTTCTTTGATTTAGTTGTAACCGGATCTATAAAAGACCGGATCTTTGTAACCCAAGATGACAATCATTTCAATGAAAAAGATGACAGTTTTCCACGCGAACAATCTGGCGACCACAGTGGGAGCCACCGATCTCGCTGTCGAGATCGGAGCGTCGCAGCCGCGGATCGAGATCCCGGTCGTGGAGGAGGTCGATTACGAGTTCGACCAAGCCAAGTTCGAGGAGTACGTGTCCTCGTCCGGCTCTATCTCCCCCCGCAAGTCCAAGAAGTTCTCCTCCGGGAGAAAAGCTCGTTGGTTTGAAGCTGCTCGGGAAGCCCACGAAGCTCTCAACCCAACTGACGCCGAAGTTGCGTCAAATGAAGTTCCACCGACCTCCAATCAGGTCAACCCAATTCCCTCGCGGGAAAAATTATGTCTTTCTTCATTGTTGATATCATTGCTATCTCAGTTAACAACTTTATGCGTTACAAAGATCCGGTCTTTTTATAAGATCCGGTTACAATGAAAAATCAAAGAAAACGAAGTAAAGATTACAATTTTTTTCCTTATTTGTCGAACTAATCGCGAGCTCCTGTTATCCGGTCACTCGCTTTGTGGGTTGTTTGCCTGCGCCGGGGTTATTTGCCGTGGACCACCGCGTGATCTCGATCCGGTCGGATCTACACGATATGACGGGTAATATTCCACCAAGGGAATAATAGCCGGGAGGGATTGTTTCACCAAGGAAACAACCGCTCGAATCTCGGGATCTAAGAACCAAGCTTAGATCCGGAGTGTGATCGTGTAGATCTCAAATCCAATCCTCTCGAACTCCTGCCTTATTTGGCGTTGGTGATCGCCGAGCACCGGATCTGAAAGTCCAAGTCTCCAAGCCTTCAAAGTTGTGATCTTTTTTAGATCTGAGTCTTCAATCCAGCAGGGCTTCGCCTCTCTCCAAAATTTCCAACCTCTGAAACAAATGAGGGCCCGATGAAGAAGCCCAGAACGACTCAACATACTGGGGGTCGCCATCACCTCCAGCATGACAAAGACCTCAAGGCAGCTGCGCGCACCAATTTGCGCATTGAAGTCCAAGATCACGCCGAAAATTCACGCCCAAAAAGGCATGTTTTGAGGCGGGTAACCTTTGAAAGCCCAAAGAAGGCAAGTCAACCTCAGATGGAAACATTATCATCTGATAATGATTGTGTTGTACCTGAGAAGGCGTGCCCGCACACGATAGGTTACTCTGACTGTCAAAATGACGAGTTGTACTATCGTGCTGGGGGTACGAATAGAACCAGGAAGAGGAGTCCCCGAGAACGGGAAATTCAATGTCCCTGTTCCAAACTCATTCGGGCGGTATTGTCGGAATGCAATTGCATTAAGGCGGTCCCCGAAAGAGTTTCAGTTTTTGAAAGACTCAATGCGGAAACGCCAAAACCAAGGCCTAGGCGCTTCCAACGAAGAAGAAGGGTGATTGAAGACGGAGAATTTCCGAGGGTCACCACCAACATGACGAGCAAAGGGACATCGGCACGAGAAGATTTCGAGTCGATTCTGAAAGCTTCCCGACCTAGAACCCGTCTGCAGTCCGGAACCATAGAGCGAGCAACTTATGGTAGGATTCGGACAAGACGCCCTTCAGAAGATGAAGAATCTGATGCCGGCTCCGCGGTGGCATCAGATAATACAGTATCCAGCGAGGGACAACCCCGCGAGGCCCTGATGATAAGTGCGGAGCAGATGGCCAAGATGCTTGAAGACGCTTTGGCTAAGCAGAAAGAAAGTTTCAAATTTGAGATGGAGATGGCCATGCAGCAGATGAGAGAAATGCATGACCAACAGATCCAAGCATTGGCGAACCAACAAGGCGAGCAGAATCATCGTAACCCGATTAATGTGGAAGATGAGGATACAAATGCTCGTAACACCAATGATCCTCCCGTCAACGCAGGGGGTGGTAATGAGAATGCTGGCGAAGAAACCGGCGAAAACCTGAAGATCAAGAACCTCGAGAGCAAAATCAACACACTAATTTCCGCTCAAGAGACGAAGAAAACAGGCATTCCTTGCCCATACCCAAGAGAATGGGAATCGATCCCATATCCGGCGAAGTTTAATCTAATTAACTTCACGCCGTTTAATGGGATGGGTTCACCTACCCAGCATTTGATTTACTTCAAATCGCATTTGGGGGTGATCTCTGGTAATGAGCCTCTGATGGTGCGGTCATTCGTCGGCACTCTTCGCGGAGCCGCCTTCGATTGGTATCGCCGCCTCAAGCCAGGCAGCGTAAACAGCTGGGATGACATGGAGACCAAGTTCCTGGCCAACTTCTTCGACGACGACACCGAGATATCTATCGGATCGTTGCTCGATGAGAAGCAGAAGGACGGAGAGTTAGTCGATACCTTCGTCAAAAGATTCCGGAACAAGGCGATGAATTGCCGGGACCCGATCACAGAGGAATTCATCCTCCAAACTTGCCACAACAACCTTGCGTTGGACGTGTTGGAAGCAATGGGAACAGCACCGTCTGACACTTGGAAGGATCTGAAGGCCCGAGGGGAGCAGGCTGAGCGATTCCTTAGAAGGAAGAAGGCCGAGAGGAACCAACCGACGGTTAATCCGCTGGACTCAAATTTCGCCTCTCGTGGTAAGGGCAAAACACCTGCAGCTACTGGTGGTGCTAATCAAGCGTCACAACAGCAATCCCGAAGGCAGCAAAAGACTTCGGGTCCGAGACTCCAAAGAGAGTATTCCTTCAAGGACGAAGACGTTCCAGCCATCTTCGAATCCCTCCTTGAAGGTAACAAGATCAAGCTACCACCTATCACAAATCAGGAGGAAGCTGACAACACTACGGACCCAAAGTACTGTGCATACCACAGGAGGGTCGTTCATCCCACCAAGGATTGCTTTGCTCTCAAGAATAGCATTCAGACCTTGGTTGAAGCCGGCGTCATAACGCTAAGGTAAGCCAATTGAGAACGGCAAAACTCCAAAGAGTATACGAGTATAAACTGTTTCTCAATCCTCCGACCGGTATAAGAGGTTAAACTACTCCCTGATACTCCAATAGGTATATGAGTCTAAACTGTTTCCCCACTTTTGACGGGAAGTTCCTGGAGAATATTAAGCTAATATTCTTAAGGATAACCCGGTTAGTTAACTGATAATAATGTCCGAACCAGTTCCGCAGAGGAAACTGGGGGTGGACGATTTATGTAACGGGAAGTTCCCAAAACCACAGCAATGTAATGAATAAGAACTCCCATTCTCACCATGTCTATGCACTCAACACTCTCTCTGTTAGAGTCTGGACGTAAAGTACCCACTTGGTCAAACCTTCTTACAGTTAGGACCACAGTCAAAATCCCCTCTCGATTCCCCCAATGAACGAGAGGTCCACAAATTGAGCGATCAAACCTTCCTACAGTTAGGATTGTCTCAAAACACCCACTTGGTCAAACCTTCTTACAGTTAGGACCACAGTCAAAATCCCCTCTCGATTCCCCCAATGAACGAGAGGTCCACAAATTGAGCGATCAAACCTTCCTACAGTTAGGATTGTCTCAAAACACCCACTTGGTCAAACCTTCTTACAGTTAGGACCACAGTCAAAATCCCCTCTCGATTCCCCCAATGAACGAGAGGTCCACAAATTGAGCGATCAAACCTTCCTACAGTTAGGATTGTCTCAAAACACCCACTTGGTCAAACCTTCTTACAGTTAGGACCACAGTCAAAATCCCCTCTCGATTCCCCCAATGAACGAGAGGTCCACAAATTGAGCGATCAAACCTTCCTACAGTTAGGATTGTCTCAAAACACCCACTTGGTCAAACCTTCTTACAGTTAGGACCACAGTCAAAATCCCCTCTCGATTCCCCCAATGAACGAGAGGTCCACAAATTGAGCGATCAAACCTTCCTACAGTTAGGATTGTCTCAAAACACCCACTTGGTCAAACCTTCTTACAGTTAGGACCACAGTCAAAATCCCCTCTCGATTCCCCCAATGAACGAGAGGTCCACAAATTGAGCGATCAAACCTTCCTACAGTTAGGATTGTCTCAAAACACCCACTTGGTCAAACCTTCTTACAGTTAGGACCACAGTCAAAATCCCCTCTCGATTCCCCCAATGAACGAGAGGTCCACAAATTGAGCGATCAAACCTTCCTACAGTTAGGATTGTCTCAAAACACCCACTTGGTCAAACCTTCTTACAGTTAGGACCACAGTCAAAATCCCCTCTCGATTCCCCCAATGAACGAGAGGTCCACAAATTGAGCGATCAAACCTTCCTACAGTTAGGATTGTCTCAAAACACCCACTTGGTCAAACCTTCTTACAGTTAGGACCACAGTCAAAATCCCCTCTCGATTCCCCCAATGAACGAGAGGTCCACAAATTGAGCGATCAAACCTTCCTACAGTTAGGATTGTCTCAAAACACCCACTTGGTCAAACCTTCTTACAGTTAGGACCACAGTCAAAATCCCCTCTCGATTCCCCCAATGAACGAGAGGTCCACAAATTGAGCGATCAAACCTTCCTACAGTTAGGATTGTCTCAAAACACCCACTTGGTCAAACCTTCTTACAGTTAGGACCACAGTCAAAATCCCCTCTCGATTCCCCCAATGAACGAGAGGTCCACAAATTGAGCGATCAAACCTTCCTACAGTTAGGATTGTCTCAAAACACCCACTTGGTCAAACCTTCTTACAGTTAGGACCACAGTCAAAATCCCCTCTCGATTCCCCCAATGAACGAGAGGTCCACAAATTGAGCGATCAAACCTTCCTACAGTTAGGATTGTCTCAAAACACCCACTTGGTCAAACCTTCTTACAGTTAGGACCACAGTCAAAATCCCCTCTCGATTCCCCCAATGAACGAGAGGTCCACAAATTGAGCGATCAAACCTTCCTACAGTTAGGATTGTCTCAAAACACCCACTTGGTCAAACCTTCTTACAGTTAGGACCACAGTCAAAATCCCCTCTCGATTCCCCCAATGAACGAGAGGTCCACAAATTGAGCGATCAAACCTTCCTACAGTTAGGATTGTCTCAAAACACCCACTTGGTCAAACCTTCTTACAGTTAGGACCACAGTCAAAATCCCCTCTCGATTCCCCCAATGAACGAGAGGTCCACAAATTGAGCGATCAAACCTTCCTACAGTTAGGATTGTCTCAAAACACCCACTTGGTCAAACCTTCTTACAGTTAGGACCACAGTCAAAATCCCCTCTCGATTCCCCCAATGAACGAGAGGTCCACAAATTGAGCGATCAAACCTTCCTACAGTTAGGATTGTCTCAAAACACCCACTTGGTCAAACCTTCTTACAGTTAGGACCACAGTCAAAATCCCCTCTCGATTCCCCCAATGAACGAGAGGTCCACAAATTGAGCGATCAAACCTTCCTACAGTTAGGATTGTCTCAAAACACCCACTTGGTCAAACCTTCTTACAGTTAGGACCACAGTCAAAATCCCCTCTCGATTCCCCCAATGAACGAGAGGTCCACAAATTGAGCGATCAAACCTTCCTACAGTTAGGATTGTCTCAAAACACCCACTTGGTCAAACCTTCTTACAGTTAGGACCACAGTCAAAATCCCCTCTCGATTCCCCCAATGAACGAGAGGTCCACAAATTGAGCGATCAAACCTTCCTACAGTTAGGATTGTCTCAAAACACCCACTTGGTCAAACCTTCTTACAGTTAGGACCACAGTCAAAATCCCCTCTCGATTCCCCCAATGAACGAGAGGTCCACAAATTGAGCGATCAAACCTTCCTACAGTTAGGATTGTCTCAAAACACCCACTTGGTCAAACCTTCTTACAGTTAGGACCACAGTCAAAATCCCCTCTCGATTCCCCCAATGAACGAGAGGTCCACAAATTGAGCGATCAAACCTTCCTACAGTTAGGATTGTCTCAAAACACCCACTTGGTCAAACCTTCTTACAGTTAGGACCACAGTCAAAATCCCCTCTCGATTCCCCCAATGAACGAGAGGTCCACAAATTGAGCGATCAAACCTTCCTACAGTTAGGATTGTCTCAAAACACCCACTTGGTCAAACCTTCTTACAGTTAGGACCACAGTCAAAATCCCCTCTCGATTCCCCCAATGAACGAGAGGTCCACAAATTGAGCGATCAAACCTTCCTACAGTTAGGATTGTCTCAAAACACCCACTTGGTCAAACCTTCTTACAGTTAGGACCACAGTCAAAATCCCCTCTCGATTCCCCCAATGAACGAGAGGTCCACAAATTGAGCGATCAAACCTTCCTACAGTTAGGATTGTCTCAAAACACCCACTTGGTCAAACCTTCTTACAGTTAGGACCACAGTCAAAATCCCCTCTCGATTCCCCCAATGAACGAGAGGTCCACAAATTGAGCGATCAAACCTTCCTACAGTTAGGATTGTCTCAAAACACCCACTTGGTCAAACCTTCTTACAGTTAGGACCACAGTCAAAATCCCCTCTCGATTCCCCCAATGAACGAGAGGTCCACAAATTGAGCGATCAAACCTTCCTACAGTTAGGATTGTCTCAAAACACCCACTTGGTCAAACCTTCTTACAGTTAGGACCACAGTCAAAATCCCCTCTCGATTCCCCCAATGAACGAGAGGTCCACAAATTGAGCGATCAAACCTTCCTACAGTTAGGATTGTCTCAAAACACCCACTTGGTCAAACCTTCTTACAGTTAGGACCACAGTCAAAATCCCCTCTCGATTCCCCCAATGAACGAGAGGTCCACAAATTGAGCGATCAAACCTTCCTACAGTTAGGATTGTCTCAAAACACCCACTTGGTCAAACCTTCTTACAGTTAGGACCACAGTCAAAATCCCCTCTCGATTCCCCCAATGAACGAGAGGTCCACAAATTGAGCGATCAAACCTTCCTACAGTTAGGATTGTCTCAAAACACCCACTTGGTCAAACCTTCTTAAGGTGTTGTGCTACTGACGCGCCTTCCGCCATTTTCAGATTGAATAACCGCCGCATCAAATGAACTTTGTTCGCGGCTGATGGCTTCTCATACATGTTTGAGAGTGCTGCCATAAGACCCGCCGTGGTCTTCTCCATCGCTATGTTGAACGCAACATTGCGAGTCAACGTCAGTCTGATAACTCCGAGGGCTTGTCTATCTAGAAGGTTCCACTCATCTGCCTTCATAGAATCTGGCTTCTTCCTCGATAGTGGTTGATACAGATTTTTCTCATACAGATAATCCTCTATCTGCATTTTCCAGAATCCAAAATCTGTTCCATCAAATTTCTCAAGTCTTATTTTCCCTTCATCTGCGGCCATGGCTCCCACTTGAATCTGACTTTCTCTAGATCGTTTCACGCTCTGATACCAGTTGTTAGGAATTTAACGCCTAAACCCCTAATATTACAATTCAGAGCGAATCTCAAACTGAGATTCCTCAATAAATATCAAGGCTAATACTGTAGCTACAGTTCCCCTCTCCTTAAATACCCCTCTTTAATTACTTTACAATAAATTTCTCCTCTTAAATCTCTTTCTCAATCACGTGAGAACAGAGAGAAGGAGAGAGAGATCGCTGAAGAGGGAGGGGATGAGCCGCCGCCGCCTAGGGTTTTGATCACGAGACAAAGGGGGGGAAAGCACTGCTGCTCGAGCCCTAGGGTTTCCCCTTTTATAGGGAAACCGTAGTTGGGCTGTCGACAGGCTGTCGACAGCTTGGATTTCAACCTCGCCTAGAGAAAAGCAGCTGCTCGAGCCCTAGGGTTTCCCTTTTATAGGGAAACCCTAGCTGGACTGTCGACAGGCTGTCGACAGCTTGGATTTCAACCTCGCCTGCAGCGGTTCGCTCGAACTCGCGCTCGCCCGTTCGAACTCGCCCACGAGCTCGCCTGCGTGAAATCCGCCAGCCTCGAAAACTCGCCTGATGATCGCGAGCTCGCCTGCGTCGTTTAGCCTCGCCTGCAGCGACAGCCACGATTTCGCCTGACGATCGCATGCTCGCCTGCGGAGATGAGTTTGGCCTACACCCAAACTAACAATCTCCCACTTGGAGGCCAAATCGTCGAGAGTAGGTTGTCTCATCAAGCTCCTTCTTCTGTGTGGCTCCGCCCTCATCATCTATGCATGAAGGCCAACTGAAGTTACGCACAACTCCAGTTTCTGAACGGTCACTGTTTTTGTTAGCATGTCTGCTGGATTCTTACTTCCTGGAATCTTCTCCAGTTTCAACACGTCATCTTCCAACAGGGATCTGATGAAGTGGTACCGAAGCACAATATGCTTCGTTCTAGAATGAAATGCGGAATTCTTAGCCAAGTGAATCACACTCTGACTATCGCTATGCAAGACATTCTTCTCCTAATTGAATCCCAGCTCTGTTAACAAACCCTGAAGCCATATCATCTCTTTACTGGCTTCCGTCACTGCAACATACTCAGCTTCTGTAGTGGACAGAGTGACAATCTTCTGTATCTGTGACATCCAACTAACAGATGTAGTTCTAACAGTGAATACATAGCCGGTGGTGCTTCTTCGGTGATCGACTTCACCGCCGAAGTCTGCATCTACGTACCCTTGCACTTTCACTTCTCCCTTACCAAAGTGCAAATACTTCTGTGTGGTGCCTCGTAGATATCTCAGAATCCACTTGACCGCTTCCCAATAAGCTTTTCCTGGATTCGACATAAACCGGCTGACTACTCCCACTGCATGGCCAATGTCTGGTCTCGTACGGACCATTGTGTACATCAAACTTCCGATAGCTGAGGCGTAAGGAACCTTAGCCATACTCTCTTTCTCTTCTTCTGACTGAGGAGACTGATCCTTTGATAGGCGAAAATGGTTGGCCAAGGGTGTGCTCACTGGCTTGGCGTCTCCCATGTTGAATCTCTACAAAACACGGTTGATGTACTCCGCCTGAGATAACTGCAAGAGACATCTCTTCTTATCTCTCGTGATTTGCATTCCAAGGATCTTCTTCGCTGGACCCAAGTCCTTCATGTCAAACTCCTTTGACAGCTACTGCTTCAAACTCCTGATATCCTCCATATCTAGTCCTGCAACCAACATATCATCAATATACAGCAGTAGGATGATATAACTGGACTGATATCTTTTGAAGTAGCAACAGTGGTCGGCGTTGCACTTCTGGAAACCTTCCTTGTGCATGAAGTCGTCAAACTTTTTATACCACTGCCTTGGGGCTTGTTTCAGGCCATACAAGCTCTTCTTGAGTCTGCACACCAGGTTCTTCTTCTTTTCTTCTGAGAAACCTTCTGGCTGGTGCATGTATATCTCCTCTTCTAGATCTCCGTGAAGAAACGCCGTCTTCACGTCTAACTGTTCGAGATGAAGATCTTCAATTGCTACAATACTCATCACGGTCCTGATAGTATTTAGCTTCACCACGGGAGTAAAAATATCAGTGTAGTCAATTCCTTCCTTCTTCTGGAAACCTTTGACAACTAGCCGGGCCTTATATCTTTTGGAACCATCTTGCTCCTCTTTCACCCGGTACATCCATTTGTTGTGGAGTGCCTTCTTACTCGTAGGCAACTCAGCTAGTTCCCACGTCTGGTTTGAGATGAGAGACTTCATCTCATCTTTCATGGCAAGCTCCCACTTGCTCGCATCTCCACTCTGACAAGCTTCTTTAAAGCTTTCATGCTCCCCACCATCTGTCATCAACAGATAGTTCATATATCTCCTGTTGGGTACAGGAGGACGAGAAGATCTTCTTAATATTGGAGCTGGTGCGTCGGGCTCCTACGCACCAACTTGTCCAACAGGTTCTTCTAGCTGAGGACCTTTTGCATTGGGTTTTTCCGAGAGGTTACTCGGGATATCATCTGCATCTACAAATATTGACTCGCTCTTTGAGTCATATGTCTTGTGCATGTCCTTGTACATCACCTTCTCGTTGAATATCAGATCTTTGCTCCTGATCACTTTCTTATTTTCGTTGTCCCAAATACGGTAGCCGAACTCATCTTCACCATAGCTGATGAAAGTGCATTTCTTTGACTTGGGATCAAGCTTATTCGCGGTAGCCGAACTCATCTTCACCATAGCTGATGAAAGTGCATTTCTTTGACTTGGGATCAAGCTTATTCCTGCCTTGATCACTAATATGCACGTAAGTTACACAACCGAAAACTTTAAGATGTGAGAGTTTTACCTCCTTTCCGCATCATACCTCCTCTGGTATTCTGTGCTTCAATAGAACCGATGGACCTCGGTTGATCAAGTAAGCTGTTGTGTTGATCGCTTCTGCCCAAAACTGCTTCGGTAGGCCTGATTGTACTCGAATGCTTCTGGCTCTCTCTGTCAACGTTTGGTTCATCCGCTCAACTACACCATTTTGCTGAGGCGTGACGGGCACGGTTCTTTCCATTCTGATCCCGTGCTCATAGCAGAACTTCTTGAATTCGGTGACTTCATACTCACCACCATTATCGGTCCTGAGCTTCTTTATTCTCAGACCGGTCTCATTCTCGACCATAGCTTTCCATCTCCTGAAAGCTTCAAATACTTCTGACTTATGCTTTAGAAAGTAGACCCACACTTTCCGAGAGTGATCATCGATAAAAGTCACGAAGTAGTGTTTTTCACCAATGGACGCGGTGGTTGTTGGTCCCCATACATCTGAGTGAACGAGCTCTAGCTTCTCTTTCCTGGGGGTTCTGCCACTTGTCTGAAAGCTGACTCTCTTCAGCTTTTCAAGTATGCATTCTTCACACATATCCATCTCCACTGACTACAGTCCTGAGAGTTTTCCCTTTGTGTGCATGATTTTCATCCCCTTCCCACTCATATGATCGAGTATCTGGTGCCATATCTTTGAAGTCTCATTGCCTGCTGCAACTGAGATCAAACAACGTGCACCTTCTGTCATATACAGGGTACCAGTCTTCTTGCTTAGGGCAATCATCATTGCTCCCTTTGAGATCTTCCAATCATCTCCATGAAAAGTCGTGGTGTATCCTTCGCCAGCTAACTGACCTACGGATATTAAGTTCTTTCTCAGGTCGGGAATATGCCTGACATCCTTCAGCTCCCATACTGACCCGTTCAACTTAATTTTCACCACACCTTTATCCACAATAGCACACGGTTGATCATCACCAAGGTATACGTATCCAAGATTTCCGGTGGTGTATTTCTCAAAGAATTCTTTCTGAGAAGTAGCATGGAAGGATGCTCCTGAATCTAACACCCAAGATTCCTCCTTGCTCTCCAAAGAGAATATTAATGCGTCGTCTCCTCCTGAGGTGGAAGTGACATTCACCTCTGCCTTCGCCTCCTTCTCCTTCTGTGCACTCTTGCACTTATTCTTGTAATGCCCGGTCTTTCCACAATTCCAACACTCGATAGCCTTCGAGCTGTTGCTTGGATTCCTTGACTTGGACCTCTTATCCTTTGATCTACCTCTGTAGTTTGATTTGCCTCGTCCGCTCCCTCTGGTTGAATTTCTACCTCTTGATTCTATATGTAATACTGAAGAGGTTGTAGCTTCACCCGACTCTCTCCGTCGGATCTCCTCACTAAGAACCAGATCACGAACATCGTCGAACTTCAACTTGGTGCTTCCCGACGAGGTACTCACTGCCGTGACTATAACGTTCCAGCTTTCTGGTAGGGAAGACAAAAGTATCAATGCCCGAACTTCCTCATCAACCTCAATTTCAACTGAACTCAATTGGGTTGTGACCGTGTTGAGTTCATTAAGGTGTTGTGCTACTGACGCGCCTTCCGCCATTCTTAGATTGAATAACCGCTGTATTAAATGAACTTTATTTGTGGCTGATGGTTTCTCATACATATTTAAGAGAGCTGCCATAAGACCCGCTGTGGTCTTCTCCTTCGCTATGTTGAACGCAATATTGCGAGTCAACGTCAATCTGATAACTCCGAGGGCTTGTCTATCTAGAAGGTTCCACTCATCTGCCTTCATAGAATCTGGCTTCTTCCCCGATAGTAGAAGGTTCCACTCATCTGCCTTCATAGAATCTGGCTTCTTCCCCGATAGTGGTTGATACAGATTTTTTTGATACAGATAATCCTCTATCTGTATTTTCCAGAATCCGAAATCCGTTCCATCAAACTTCTTAAGTCTCATTTTTCCTTCATCTGCGGCCATGGCTCCCACTTGAATCTGACTTCCTCTCGATCGTTTCACGCTCTGATACCAGTTGTTAGGAATTTAACGCCAAAATCCCTAATGCAACAGAAACACAGAATAGAGAAAGTACACAAAGTTTTAACGAGGTTCGGCAACTGCCTACGTCCTCGGGAGCCACACAATCAATTTCTTATTAATCTAATAAGAAATTACAATTCAGAGCGAATCTCAAACCGAGATTCCTCAATAAATATCAAGGCTAATACTGTAGCTACAGTTCCCCTCTCCTTAAATACCCCTCTTTAATTACTTTACAATAAATTTCTCCTCTTAAATCTCTTTCTCAATCACGTGAGAACAGAGAGAAGGAGAGAGAGATCGCTGAAGAGGGAGGGGATGAGCCGCCGCCGCCTAGGGTTTTGATCACGAGACAAA
>NC_033798.1:33462132-33479313 GCF_001876935.1 Asparagus officinalis
ATCATTTCAGATTCAAATTCCATAAAAAAAATTATATTTAAAACATTGAAAAGATACTAGTTATATGCATCCTTATTCCTCTGAATCCTTTATGTCCTTTACAAAACCAGAATATGTATCTCTGTATCCAAATTTTTTGTCAAGGGCTAGGACCAGCGTGGGGTTTATCTTGCCATCAAATTTGTAATTATTGTACCAAATAAGTTACTGGATAAGGATTTTGACAACTTGCTGTTGGGGAAAACCCGTGTCGAGGAACCAAACCAACCGCCGATCAAAGAAAAAAAAATCAGCCAAAATCAATGCACAAACACCAAACACCAGTTTTTAACGTGGTTCGGCAATTGCCTACGTCCACGGGGCAAGAAGGGGATGAGGTTTTTTACTAATAGATAATAAGAGTACAAATTAAGATTACAAATTACTCGAAGGAACAAACTAATCTCACCACAAAGCTCTTAATCTCTCCAAATAAACCCTAAACAAATAGCTCAGAAAATATCTCTTTTCTGTGCTCCAAATATCCCAAACTCAAGCCTTTTTAAACCCTAGAGCGTATATTGGTATTTATACAAGCACCAAAATCCAAATCAGAACAAGAAAGTCAAACTGAGCCTGACCCGTTACGCGGTCGACCGTCACGGTCGACCGCGACCAACAAACAGAACCTGGAAACTCTTACAGGGTCTGGCGGTCGACCGCGACAAACGACAGAGCCCAAAAATGTCCTACAGGGTCTCGTGGTCGACCGAGGCAGTCGACCGCGTCAAATCAAGACTCCTCTCAGAGTCTGTGCACGTTCGCGATCGACCGGCCTTGCACCGTGGTCGACCGCGCAGCTCCCAAACTGACTCCTGCGGATACCAACATCTGTTCTTCACCAAACTTCTTCACGGTTTCTTCAATTCTCCACCTCGGTGAAGTTTCTTCCAAAACTGAGCCGACACCAACCAAACCAAATGCCTCACTTAGTGCGTCAGTACGAAGTGAAACTATTCATGACAACGGACTCAATCCACAACAAGTTGAGACCCAAACGGGAGTGCGAACACTCACCCAAACATCAATGTCTCTCACCAAATCGGCTGCATTAAAACTGACTGCCTCCGTATCCTCTTGCCTAAGGAATCAATCCTTCACGTAGTTCACCCCAATGACCTCCAAAGGTCCTCAATCCAATAGAAGAGCACGCAACCCTCCTCCATCATCACCAAATCTGCGACTGATAGCACCTCCAATGACGTCAAACTGAAGCGATCTAAACACCTATGCCTGAGGTGAACCAATGGCCATGTCCAAACTACGCCTAGCAGCTGCACTCAAAACAATCAACACGTCATCTACATCCCAACCGAATGAGCCCCATGCTGTGTCACCTTAGCTATAGTCCCAATTAATACAGAATGACCTAGAGTATGTGGAGTAATATCCACCCAATATAGAGTAGCATCACCCTCCATCCGCTTTAATATCCAACTAATCTGATCATCACTCTCCACCTGCCAAGAGTCCAATGTGACATACCTACTCAAAAAGAAATCAGAAGCTCCCAAATGATAGCCAAATGAGCCTCTGAATCCCAAGCACGCAATCGGATCAAATTTCACATCATTGATGTGACCAAGTGTTGGGTAACCAAATATCCGACGCCAACCAAAATCTGAAGTAGCTCCATCAGATCTAAATTCACTAAATGCAACAGTCGACAACCTATGTATAACCAAATGTGTCGAAGCCCGAATACCAAGTCCAATACTCGACAACCAACGTCGATCCTCCTCTAGAAAGAAACAGCTCATCAAATCTGTCATCTCATATCGTCGCCTCAATGTCTCCTCTCCAATGAAGTGTCTCCAACTACCATGAGCTTGGCACAAATGCAAGAAGAAACGCCTAGACGGATAACCTTTTTTCCAACACACTTCTCCCAACTGTTGCGAACTACTAGGACTTCAAACCAACGGGGCTTGGTTGCAACCCATAAATGCCTAGTACAATCCCCCACTACAGCAACCAAAAAACGATTACCTCCCAATGATGCCTCCTTGGAAGGCCCCCCAATGCCTGACTGAACACCTCCTAAAAGACCCCTCGATCGACGGATAGAAGTGCCAAACTCCACCACGTTCTTCTCGCTCATCCCAATGTGCTCAAAGGACTTCCATTTGAAGGTCAACGCACTCCTCAACAACCTATGCATGGCATCTCCAATCAAATACCTCAGCGTCAAACAACACCATAGTCTAGCCAAATCCAATGAAGTCGTCAGCGCTCTATCAATCACCGTGCTCCCAAGCAAATAGTATAAGTTACTCCTTCTGATGCTCTTCATTATAATCATGGACCCAAATGTAACCTTCAAACGTGCATCCGCCAAGGTCACCCTATAGCCTGCTGCCTCCAAAACTCCAAGTGAAGTAATGTTCTTCTTCAATTGAGGAACGAAGCTTACTTCAACCAACTCCCGAATCACCCCATCACTTATCTGAATACGAACGATACCGATACCACCAATAGGACATTTGTGATCATTACCCATAAGCACAACATCCATTCTTTCTGACTCCTGAAAACTGGAGAACCAATCCCTCCTAGGGCAAATATGGTATGAGGCACCCGAATCCAACATCCACTTAGTGGAGTCAGCAACACAAACTGACGGAAGTGTTGGGAAGGAATAGCCCGAAGAATCTGAATCTGAAATATCACCAGTAGTCTTGGCAACATTCACCTCTGAAGCTTCAATTGCTTTCCCCTTATTCTTCCCGGCTCGATCACTCAATTTTGGGCATTCGGCTTTTCAATGTTCATCTTCTTTACAAAAAGCACACTGATTCCTACGAATTCCAAGATGTTCCCCACTAGACTGCGACCTTTTACCTCGGTTTGGACTCTTTGCTTATACAACCAATGCCCCCGCTACCGGCTCAATAGAAGTCTCTTTATCCTTCTTCCTAAGTTGATAATTCACAAGTACAGCGGTGACCTCACTATATGAAAGAGATGCCTTCCCATTAATAAGAGTAAGGACGAAGGTCTTATATTTCTCGTCGGGCAAGGAACTCAATAATAGTAACGCCTTGTCCTCATCTTCAACAATAACATCTACATTCGTCAAATCTGCAAGAACCTTCGTGTAGTGATTCATGTGATCACCAATGGATGTCCCCTTCTTCAATTGGAAGCGATAAAGCCTCCTCTTTAAATACAAGCGATTTTCGATACTCTTCGTCAAGTACTTGCTCTATAGGACCTCCCAAATCTTCTTCGCCGAAGTCTCATTCATCACATCATATTTTAGATCTTGAGTAAGACAAGACCTAATCACACCACACACCGTTCTATTCATTTTCTTCTAAACCTTCTCATCAATGTCGTCCGGTTTTCCGTATAACTCTAACGTATCTTCCAAATTCTGCGCATTGAGTGCATCCAAGACTTCACATCGCTAAAGTCCAAAATTGTTAGTGTCATTGAACTTCTCCACATCAATTTTCATCGAGTGGATATTCAAACTTTGGACAGTCTAACCGCCTGAAGAACCACCCTCAACACTTTCTTTCCCGGCCATAATCCTCAACACACCAACAAACAATTGCGGAAACGAACAAAAAATAGATCCAAACTTGAAAAAGATAAAGTCTTTACTAAAAAGATCCTACCTTTATCACCAACTGAAACCCTAGACGAGCTTCCAAATCGATCTACTCCTTCACATAGCCCAAGCGTAGCCCGAGCTCTGATACCAATTGTTAGGAAAAACCCGTGTTGAGGAACCAAACCAACCGCCGATCAAAGAAGACAAAATCAGCCAAAATCAATGCACACGTGTTGAGGAACCAAACCAACCGCCGATCAAAGAAGACAAAATCAGCCAAAATCAATGCACAAACACCAAACACCAGTTTTAATGTGGTTCGGCAATTGCCTACGTCCGCGGGGCAAGAAGGGGATGGGGTTTTTCACTAATAGAGAATAAGAGTACAAATTAAGATTACAAATCACTCAAGGGAACAAACTAATTTCACCACAAAGCTCTTAATTTCTCCAAATAAACTCTAATCAAATAGCTCAGAAAATACCTCTTTTCTATGCTCCAAATATCCCAAACTCAAGCCTTTTTAAACCCTAGAACGTATATTGATATTTATACAAACACCAAAATCCAAATCAGAACATGAAACTAAAACTGCGTCTGACTCATTACACGATCGACTGCCATGGTCGACTGCGACCAACAAACAGAACCTGGAAACTCCTACAGGGTCTGGCGGTCGACCGCGGCGGTCGACCACGGCAGTCGACCGCGACGGTCGACCGCGACAAACGACAGAGCCCAAAAATGTCCTACAGGGTCTCATGGTCGACTGAGGCGGTCGACTGCGCCAAATCCAGACTCCTCCCAGAGTGTGCATATTCGCGGTCGACCGGTCTTGTGCCGCGGTCAACCGCGTGCTATCAAAATAAACAAAATTAGTTTAACTGAAAATAAATGAGTTATGAAAAAACAGGCCTGAACGGGGTGCAGTCGTGATACACTGCCCTAGAAGATAGAGGACCCGCCTGTCGCCCTGGCGTAGTTGATCCTCCCCCCTAGCGGTAAAAGCCCCCCGGAAACGGCCGGCCTCTCTACTCGGGCGCGAGTAGCAGAGCTTCTGCTCAGATGAAGATGATTGCCCAAAAATAATCCTCAAAATATAAATATGTAGCCGAAAATCTTTGAGTACTAAGAGTAGCAGAAGGAGGAAGAGGGAGCTATGAAATTCTTTGTGAATTTCTGTGTGTTTTCCCGAATGAACTCTGCCTCCTTATATAGCCTCATGAACCAGTAACCGATGCTGAATCTCCTCGTCCGTTGGGCGTAAATCACGCTGCCGTTACATAATAAATGCTGCCGTTACATAATAAATGCTGCCGTTACAAAAAAATAAAAGCTGGAGAAGCAAAACCCGAGTGCGGTGCGGCGTGGCGCGCGGCGCGCGTCGTGTCGTGGCGAGGCGAGGCGAGGCGTGGCGTGGCGTTGCGCATGGCTGCGGTGTGTGGAGTAAAGAGCACAAACACTAGTAGGCCCAAAACATTACTCTAAGCCCATTAAGGAAGTGAACCATTATAAACACTTGAACTTCTCTTCAACTTCCAATGTGGGACTATTCACAATTGCCTTTTCCTTAAGAAAATTGCCCTACGCTCCCCCAAAAGCCATATTGACAAAACAATTTAGTAAAACATATATATATATATATATATATAGGTTGGCAAACCTTTTGTATCGTGGAATTCGGAAAGGATAGCTTCCGGACTTGTTGAACCTTTTCCTTAGTGAGTTGTCGCCACCTGAGGGACATAATGGACTAAGCCTTGAATTAGGGCCTTGATCAGGTATTGACAAAACAGCAGGCAGCAATCACTTCTTCTATTGAGCAAAGCTGGGGTTGAGCGTTAAAGGCCATAGCTCACAATAACCGACTCATGAGAGTTTCTAGGGTTAGTTTAATGTCCAGCCCCCCCAACCGCGGCCATCACGATTCCTCTCACGTAGGTAAGTCCTCAAAGGGTACTACAGCTGTTTATTTAATACCCCCCAATAATACATGCGTTGGACTTATTAAGAGTAAAACTCAGCCTAACCAGTTGTATCATAGGAGCATCGTCATCATAGAGAAGGGTAGTAGCTCACACTACATAATGATATATGAATATATATATGGGTCGATGCTCCACCCGAGTATCACTAGTCCAGCTTGTTTCTACCACATTGAACCGACATTGGGACAACGTCTCCAAATAAGGGTTGGGTTCCCACTGTCAGTGACCTCTTTAATGGACTTAACCCCATCTCCCTCGATGAATCCAGGACTACACTCCTGGATAATCCCTTAGTCAAAGGGTCAGCAATATTTTTCTCAGACTTTACAAAATCCAAGGTTTCTACCACATTGAACCGACATTGGGACAACGTCTCCAAATAAGGGTTGGGTTCCCACTGTCAGTGACCTCTTTAATGGACTTAACCCCATCTCCCTCGATGAATCCAGGACTACACTCCTGGATAATCCCTTAGTCAAAGGGTCAGCAATATTTTTCTCAGACTTTACAAAATCCAAGATCACAACTTTGCCTAACAGGCGTTGTACAGACTTATATCTTATTTGAATATGTCTGTTGAGTTTTTTATTTACATGTACTTGCTTTAGAAGCTCTATGGTAGATCTAGAATCAGAATGAATGGAAATTGGAGGAAAAGGTTTAGGGACCAAAGGAAGTTCAGAGATAAGATCTTTTAACCATTCGGCTTCTGAGCAAGTAGTATCAAGTGCAATCAATTCAGATTCCATGGTGCTCCTGGCAATTACTGTTTGCTTACATGATTTCCAGGATACAGCAGCACCACCAAAAAGAAATACATACCCAGATGTTGACTTTACACTGTTGGAATCTGTGACCCAATTGGCGTCACTATACCCTTCAATGGCATCAGGGTATCCAGTGTAAGTTAAGCAATAGTCAACTGTCCCTTTTAAGTATTTAAATACTCTTTCTAAGGCAGACCAATGATCTGGGTTAGGGTTACTGGTATACCGACTCAATCTCCCTACAGCATAAGCTATATCGGGTCTAGTCCGGTTTGATATGTATAAAAGGGATCCAATCATTTGGGAATATTTCAATTGAGAGACAGATTCACCTTCATTTTTCTTCAAGGGTATAGAAGAATCATATGGTGTGGAAACAGATTTAAAGTTATGAAAGTTGAATTTGATCAGCATTTTCTCAATACTGTGAGAAAGACTCAAGGATATTCCTCTAGTGTCTCTAGTGATTTTCATTCCAAGTATCATATCGGCAAGACCTAAGTCTTTCATGTCAAAATTTTTGGAGAGATAATCCTTAACTTTTAAGATTAGTTCAAGAGTAGTTCCAAAGATAAGGATATCATCAACATAGAGACATAGGATAACATAGTCATTGTTTATCACTTTTGAATAAACACATTTGTCGTGTTCATTCACCGTGAATCCATATTGTGCAATGACTTTGTTAAATTTCTGGTGCCATTGTTTAGGAGCTTGTTTAAGACCATACAGAGATTTAACAAGTTTACAGACTTTGTTTTCCTGACCCTTGGTAATGAAGCCTTCAGGTTGGTGCATATAAATTTCTTCATCTAGATCACCATTCAGGAAAGCAGTCTTGACATCCATCTGATGTATGATCAGTTTGTGGATAGCAGCAAAGGCTAAAAGAATTCTGATAGTAGAAATTCGGGCTACAGGAGAATAGGTATCAAAGTAATCAATGCCCTTTTTCTGAGTATAGCCTTTAGCTACTAATCTAGCTTTAAATTTATCTATGGAACCATCAGCTCTAAGTTTCTTTTTGAATATCCACTTACAGCCAACAGGATTACAGCCTGGAGGTAGGTCAGTGAGTATCCAAGTATGGTTTTCCATGATAGATTTAATCTCATTATCAATGGCTTCTTTCCAGAAAGGAGATTCAGGTGAATCCATTGCTTCTTGAAATGAGCTTGGATCACCTTCAACAAGAAAGGTAAAGAAGTCTTCTCCAAAATCCTTTTGAATTCTACCTCTTTTGCTTCTTCGAGGCTCAATGTCAAAAGGTTGGGAAGAACTAGATGATGGAAGATCAGAAGGAATAGATGTTCTAGAATTTTCTGAGATTTTGGATTTGAAAGGAAAGATATTTTCAAAGAAGACTGCATCTCTAGCTTCAATGATAGTGTTGTTGGATATGTCACTGATTTCAGAGTTAATGACTAGAAATCTATTAACATTGCTATCTAGTGCATATCCAATGAAAGCAGCATCAATAGTTTTGGAACCAATTTTCCTCTTCTTAGGTTCGGGAATAGCTACCTTAGCCAAGCAACCCCAAACTCGGAAGAAGTTCAGATTAGGAGATCTCCCCTTCCAATATTCATAAGGAGTTGTATTGGAATTTCTTTGGGGAATCCTATTGAGAATAAAACAAGCAGAGAGAAGAGCTTCACCCCAGAGATTTTCAGGTGCTCCTGAACTGAGTAACATACAGTTTACCATGTCCATTAGGGTTCTGTTTTTTCGTTCAGCTACCCCGTTAGACTGTGGTGTATAGGGAGCAGTAACCTCATGAATAATACCGTGTTCTTGGCAAAATTCAGTCATATAATTTGAGGTATACTCCCCCCCACGATCAGATCTTAGGATCTTGATCTTCCTGTCTAATTGGTTCTCAGACTCAGCTTTATAGACCTTAAACCTATCTAGGACTTCATCTTTAGTCCTGAGAAGATATGTGAAACAATATCTGGAGTGATCGTCTATAAAGGTCACAAAATATCTCCTACCCCCTCGGGTGAGAACTCGATTCGAGTCACACACATCACTATGAATTAATTCGAGGGGCTCAGAGTTTCTAGTTATAGACTTGAAGGGTTTTTTTGTGTGTTTCCCTTGAACACAAATCTCACACTTGGATGAGAGGTCAATAGATGATTTAGGAATAAGATTCAAATTGATCATTTTCTGTAAAGTTTGAAAATTGACATGTCCAAGTCGTCCATGCCAGACATCACAAGATTCAACAATTTGAATAACAGGAGACTTAGAATTTTCATTAGAACTGGAATTGATTACATTGAGTTTGAAAAGGCCATTACAGATAAAACCTTTTCCTATAAAATTATTACTCTTTGTAATCACAAATCTGTTGGATTCTTTTACAATCCTATAACCAGTTCTAAGAAGAAGAGATTCACTAATCAAATTTCGACGGAGAGAAGGAACAAGGTAGACGCCTTGCAGATGTAGGGCTTTCCCAGAAGTCATAGTGAGCTTTATACTTCCACTTCCTATTATTGGTTTAGTGGAGTCATCTGCTAAGCTTATGCTTCCTCCACGTGATTCCTGATAATTTGAAAACCAAGAGCGATCATTACAGACGTGTATATTTGCTCCGGAATCCAGATACCAATCAGTGGAAGAAGTTAGAGAATTTACAAGATGAGGTGATGGGGCTAACCTGAAGGAGGTTGGATTCTCTTCAATCATATTAACTTTATTTGATCCATTTCCTTTAGAGGCAGGTTTAGCCGGTTCCTTCTTCCGAAAGAAACAGTTGGAAGAAATGTGGTTGGTTCTACCACAGACAAAGCAGAACTTTCCATCAGACTTATGGCTGGAAGAATTGGAATTGGAAGAATTTGATTTGAAGGAAGATTTATTGAAAGATTGTTGGTTTTTCTTGAATTTCTTCCATTTGGGTTTGAAATTTCTAGATTTAGGCTTTTCCTCTACCAAGTTTACTTTAGCTTTTGATTCATTCTTGGTTTTGGAATTTAGCCTATGCTGGTCTTCAATACGAATGGCCTTGAGGGCCTCAGTTAAGGTTAGATCTCCTTGCTTGTGTCGGAGATCTCCAGCAAATCTAGACCAGGAAGGAGGGAGTTTATCAATCAAACAGGAAACTTTATAGTCATCAGTAAAAGTGTTTCCTTTTGATTGGAGATGACGGATGAAATCTAAAAATTCATGAATTTGTTCATTAATGGGCTTGTCATCTACCATCATGAACTTATTGAAGGACGAAGAGGTGAAACGCAGAATTCCGGCATCATCATAGCCATATTCTGCTTCAAGAGCTTGCCATAGGTCTTTTGCACTTTTGAACTCATAGTATATGTCATAAAGGTTGTCTGCAAGTGCACTAAGAATTCTATGACAACAATGATAATTAATATCTTCTGGTTTCATAGAGCTAGAAAGAGAGCTAGCACCTGAACCAGAAGTGGAAGGAACAGACTGTTCAGGATCAGGAGTCAAAGGTTGAGTACCACTAGTAGAAGACTCAGGAAAGTCAATGGCTGATAAGAGACCTAAGGTAGTGAGCCAGTATCTCATCTGATTAGCCCACCGTTTATAGTTGATACCGGTGAACTTCTCAGGTTTGACACTTTTTGAATGATCAATTGCCATAAGTCCAATTTGAGTTTTACTAGTCTAGGTAGTTGAAATCTGAACAGGGTAAGAATTTTATTAATACTACTAGACCAGAAACTTAATTAAACCTGCTCTTAACCAAAAACTCTAAAAGTGAAAAGATTAAAGTTTTACTCGGGTAGTTTGGCCAGGTAAGGATAGTACTAGAGGTTGATCAATGATCGATTAAGTACCTCGTTTCTTGGGTAGTTTGGCCAGGTAAGGATAGTACTAGAGGTTGATCAATGATCGATTAAGTACCTCGTTTCTTGCAGAGCGCTTTACGCAACCCTTAAACCTTTCCTTAGACACCAACTAATCCAAGAAAACTTGAACCGGTTCACTTAAAGATTTTTTTTTTTTATTTTATTTTATTTTATTTTATTTTTTTTATGACAGATACTAAATATGAAAATTGACAGATATAAAATTCAGTACTATTGCAGTAAAATAATTTGTTAATTACTTAGATGCAAAAGGTTAACAAATTAAAACAGTTAAACAAATATGAAATTCGGGTGAACAGTAACAAAATTTTTTTTTTTTTTTTTTTAATATATATTTATTTTCAGATTTAAATTAACAGCAATAAAATTTCTATCTTCTAGATTGCTATCAAAATAAACAAAATTAGTTTAACTGAAAATAAATGAGTTATGAAAAAACAGGCCTGAACGGGGTGCAGTCGTGATCCACTGCCCTAGAAGATAGAGGACCCGCCTGTCGCCCTGGCGTAGTTGATCCTCCCCCCTAGCGGTAAAAGCCCCCCGGAAACGGCCGGCCTCTCTACTCGGGCGCGAGTAGCAGAGCTTCTGCTCAGATGAAGATCAAACACTAGTAGGCCCAAAACATTACTCAAAGCCCATTAGGAAGTGAACCATTATAAACCACTTGAACTTCTCTTCAACTTCCAATGTGGGACTATTCACAATTGCCTTTTCCTTAAGAAAATGCTAACACCGCGTAGCTCCTAAACTGACTCCTGCGGATCCCAACACCTGTTCTTCACCAAACTTCTTCACGGTTTCTTCACTTGCCTCTCAAGTGGAAAAGAAAAAGGGTAATTTCTCAAAGGTATCGCGAACTATTATGAGTTTTTGCACAGAACCAGCATACCCAATTTGTTCACAAACTTTTCAAATCAGCAGAGAATTAACATCACAATGATGCTGTAACTGCTGTGTTAAAATATCTGAAATATCACTAATAGCTAAGAAGGACGAGAGGATTATCTACAATTTGCGTATATTATTGGGATTGGATGAAGTATATGTCTGGACTGTATGATATTGTGATCATCGTTGATCAGCTAGAAAAATTGACAATTCTTCAATAATGTGGAGCAGTTTTCGTGTATATGGACAAAGACTTTGTCGTTAATATATAATTGCCATTGTTAATTGTTATTGTCATATATTCTTCTTTCTCTCTCTGCTGGCCACTAAGCTATAGACTAAGTATAGTATTTGTTGAATCGATATAATTTGGCAATGAAGTCGCAATCGTCATCAGTTTTGTTTAGAAAAATCACTCCGTCAGCATTGCAGAAATCATATACCTTTAATGAGTTTTCTTTGTTTTTCCCCGCTTTTGCTGAATTTTTTAATAGGACGTTTTACTTGTTAATGACACATGACATGTGTTGTGGGTCCAGCCCAAGATAAGACCCACATGAGGACCACATAAATTAAAATTTTATTTAGAAGAGGATATGGAGGATCTAGTTATAACAAGAATAGGTTTGGAGGACCTGAAAATAAAATTTCTTTATAAAGGAATTCTATTCATGAGAAACTGTAATTTTTTAGTTCTACAATAAACCATGAATAGTAACCCTAGAGAAGAATAGAGGGAAAAGAGAGAAAAGTTCAGATTCCATATAGCTCGGTTGTCCGATTACAGTGATTCAAAAATCGTTGTTTTCAGAACGATGACGCCGTCGAGGGTACGGTGTTGGTTTCTCCGCGGGTATTGTAGATTTTCGATGAGACGGGTTTTAGGGTTTTGATACCCTAGAGGTAATATTGTATTTTTCTCTTGTGATTTAATCCTCAAGTTCAGGTGTAACTTGGAGGGATTGTACTCTTCATTTATAGTGAAATATTTCTCTTTGAATTGCCTCGTGGACGTAGGCATTATTTGCCGAACCACGTTAAATTTTGGTGTTTACTTGCTTGTGGTATTTTCATTGGTGCCGTTATTTATTTAGCGTTTAATTCTGTAGATTAATCTCCATAAAATCCCTAACAAATGTTATAAGAGCTCTTATTCGAGGCGTGCTTTGGGATAAAAAAAATTGAGAGTTTTGACACAATGATGAAATTGGATGATTCCAATAAACAAGTATGGAAGTCCAAGATGGAGGATATTCTAAATTGTAAAGATTTAAATGATCCTATTGAGGGAGATGAAGCCAAGCCAGAAAAGATGACTGATAAAGAATGGGAGAAACCATACTAGAAGGCGATCGATTATATTCGAATGTAGATCGACGTTAGTGTGTTTCATCATGTGTCGGATGAGACTAATGCGGAGTCTTTTTAGAAGAAGCTTGAGGATCTTTATGAGTAGAAGACTATGAGAAACAAGGCGTTTATTATGAGGTGGTTGGTGAACCTTAATTTCGAAGAAGAAAGCAATATAGTAGGGCACTTGAATGAGTTCAAGAGTTTGATTAATCAGTTAGCTACCATGAAGATGACTATCGATGATGACCTACAGGCTTTATTGCTATTGGGTTCTTAGCTAGACAGTTGGGAGATACTGGTTGTGACAATCAGAAATGCAACTCCAGATGGTGTGTTATCGATGAGTATGATTACTAGTAGTTTATTTAATGAGGAGACTCGGAGAAAGTCTACCAGCACAGATAACTCACAGGGACCAGTCCAAAGGTCGTGGCACATCCATGGGCAGATCAAAGTCTAAAAGAAGAGGTTGTTTTTATTGTGGGAAGCCAGGTCATATCAAAAAAAATTGTTAGGTATTGAAGAAAGAGCAAGCTAGGAACAAAGACGAAAAGAAAGATGAGAAGAAGAAAGCTGACAGTGACACTATAGCTATTTTGTCTAAGATCGATGTCTCATTTATAGGGAAGAAGACTCTACGCATGTTACAAGTCAGAATTCTGAGTAGATAGTGGATACAGGAGCTATATGTAATGCTACCTCCAATCGAGACCTTTTCACGTCGTATAACGCAGATGACTTTGGCAACGTGAAGATGTGCAATACCAGCTACTCGAAAATAGTGAAACTTGGTGATATATACTTGCAGACAGATACCGGATGCACATTAATCTCAAAGAATGTGTGGCATGTTCTTAATTTGCGGCTCAACTTGACTTTGGGTCTTACTTTGGACCGAATAGGATATGAAATTCAATTTGGTGGAGGAAAATGTAAAATCATCAAATGCTCTTTTGTGGTGGGTACAGAAAGTATATGTTGTAATTTATATAAGACTCAAGCAAATGCTTCATATGATTCTTTGAGTGTGGCTCAAGATGGTGACACTTTTGGTTTGTGGCATAGGAGGCTCAGTCACATGAGCGAGAAGGGGTTGCATATTGGCAAAGAAGTCTCTCATTCCCTTTGCCAAAGGTTCGTCACTCACCCCTGTTTGTGTAGAAAATCAGTTTCTTTGTAGAATCTATTACAACATTTATCGTCTTACAACGGAATCACAAGCTTAAGCCTTTTTATAAGACTTCTCCTTACAAAAGAAACAAAAAGAGGATTTCCTAGTAACACACGCAGAAATTATTTATTAATCGCTGCTTGCGTAGGATCTTTGCCTATGCGGGGGATGCGTTAGCCGGTGGATGATCGAATCATAGATCTAGATTGATCATGAAGAAGGCTCGGTATTCTTGTTTCGACTGGGAAACAAGAACATAAGTAAATATCTCAGCGATGTGAAATAAATACTCTTCTCAAGATCAAAGCGATGTTTGATCTCAAGGAAAGGGGTGAATGCCTGTAGATCTCTCGAAATCTTTCTCTTTATGCATGAAGTTGATCTCGCCTTTTTGTCTGAAATATGTGGATCTATGCTCTCAATTCATCAGTCTCTCCTCAGCTTGTTCAACCCTCGTGCATAAGGATGCTAGGGGGATATTTATAGGCTTCGGATGCCACATTTGAGGATAAGAATTCGTGAGTTAGGTGTATCTTTAGTTAGTAATGACTTTCCCGTATTTGAGGATGTTTCCAAGGCAGTTAAGGAGCCAGTGGACTGTACAAATCCTGAGAAATTATCAAAAAAACACGTTTTAGGAGATTCACTATGCGAGACACCTTGTATGTCTCGACCTGCGAGACACAAGGAGGTGTCTCGAAGTGCGAAACACATATTGTTGTCTCGGTCTGCAAGACACATTATGGTGTCTTGCAATTCGAGACAACTCTGGCTGTCTCACTTTGCCTTTTTATCGTTTCGCACGCTTTGCCGTTTCTCGCGTTCATTTGCTTTCTTTTGGCATCAGATGATCTTCTTTGACTTAAATAACAATGTTCTTCGTCTTCTCTTCATCTTGAGCTGGGTTCGGAATCTTATAGGTAATTTTTTATGCTACAGATGCCCCCTGAAAAGTATTTTATTCTTCTTAATATTTTATCAAGGAGTCTAGAATACTTTGGATAAGATAGGCCATGTTTTCAATCCTACGTGAAAAAGGACATATGAATGGCTTCAGTTTTTCGACTTCTTCGGCTTTCAACTTACTCAGTATTTTGTCGAGCAGTCTGAAATACTTCTGGTGCTATGTTTATTGCTTGACCATCATCGAAATCTTGAACTAAAACTGATGCGCTAATACTTGAACTAGCTCACGTCGTTGAGTCGACGTTGAACTAATCGTCTTTGTCAGGAGTTTATATCTGAATTGCAATTAGACTCCCTGTGGAATAAAATTATCCCATGCCTAATTTTGGTGAAATGATTGAATCATTGATCGGTGTTGACCTCCATTGTGGCGTAAACACAGTTTATACTCGTGCGTTAGTTAGAGTCTACACAGTTTAAGAAGGCGTTGGAGCGGGGAGAATTAGTTTAAACCCATATACCCGTTGGAGGTTCAAGGAGAAGCCGTTTATACTCGTATACTCATCGGAGTGTGAATACGTACATCAAATACATTGAAAATAGGCAAAAACACGTGCGAAAACACCCAGACAATCCCTAGACGCGAGATAGGTACATGGGCCTCGTACGTGAGATGGGTAAATGTGCCTCGCATGTGTGCGAGACAGGTACATGTGCCTCGTAGTCCGATACATTTATTTGTGTCTCGTATACATTTATTTGTGTCTCGTACGAGAGGGGGAGGGTCGTTTCCTAGATTTGCTTAACTCTAAAATTCCTACATTTTTTTCCAACTCCCCTCTCTCTTCGGTTCGAAAATCTCCTTGAAAACCGTATAAAGAGCTTTCCAAGCTTTTCTCCTATTCATCTCTTTGATTTCAGCCGATTTTGTTTGAAGAAAACCTAGGGTTTTTGGGTGTTCTTCTCAGTTTCAAGTTCTCCCTTCGGTTCCCTATTAATTCAGTTTTAGTTCTCCTTGTCTCTTGAAAAAAACCGAACTCAGGGGCTGTATTTTGGATTATCTCTCTGGTTTCCTTAAGGTTTGATTGAATTTTAACCTCAAAAATCCTAAATTTTTATAGGATTTCGGCTATTATTCTTGGATTCGAGCTTTCTTCTTCGTCTAGGCTTGTTTCTCCTCTAATTCTCGGTAAGTATTGTTTCTATGGCCTTTCTTTTGGATTTTTTCTCATGCTTTAATTGATTTTAACCACCAAACCCTAACTTTTTGTTGGATTTTCGGTCAAAAATCAGATTTTTATCATGTCTCCCAAGAGAGCGCGTGTCCCAAGGGGTCGATCGGCTTCTCATGCACCTGAGAGAGAGGATCCCACAGCTTCTTCGTATGGAGGTGAGTTTTTACATTTTTGTCTATTCAAAAATTGATATTTTGCGTAGTATCCTTATTTGCTCTCCTTCACTAGGCATTCGGGAAGAGCAGGTATCCTCCTTTGCGGGGGTTGACACCTAAAAGATGTATTTTACTTGGTCAAAACATATCTCAAGGCAAAAGAGGTGATTTTACGCAGTCTCGCATTGTTTACACAACAATGTACATTTCCCTCGTGTGTGAAACAGTTGAAATCATCTCACGTATTACAAGACAGTTACTCTATCTCATGAAATCGCGAGATGAGTTCGACTCCTCATTTTTCCTTTGAAATATTCCTTTTTAACTACGTTTAATAAATATGCTCTTACTCATTGCAGTTGAATTCCCCTCGACGATGTTCTCACCTCATGTAGCGAGTGGTTGTATTGGTGAGGCTTATGCTTCCGCTGAGGATGCACCCCTCATCCATGTAGCTCCTCAGCTTGATCTGAGTAGGCCTGAGGAGATTCCTCAACTAGTGCGAGAAGGAGGTAGTTGTACCCTACGACGACTGATCACAGATGCCTTGCTCACTAAAGATCCAAGCTCTACTCAGCCTTTAAGGAAGCTCGATTACTTATTCGGCGACTCTGTCGAGGACCCAAAAATTCTGTCTCTTGAGGTCAAGAAGTGGTTGAATGAGGATGACGGGGGTCTGAGATATCTTCCCCTGATCACTCGCTAACATCCGCTAACTCATCTGAGGAAGCAGGCTGTGACGCGGGAGATGTCTTGGCGATTAACGGAGGACCAGGACCAAGCTCATTACGAGAACATCACTCACCTGAAGACCCCAAGCTCTAGCGATAGAAATTATATCCATGGACTTCATCTCGGTGTGTTGGGACAAAATGAAGTGTCCTAGAATGAACTGCTAATAGTTGCCAACATAGTAAAGAATCGCCTCGCAAGGCTGGCTCCACACGAGATTCAAAAGATCTTGAGGCTGCCGATGGGTGATGTTCCATACTAGGAGTATTTTCCCACCAATCAGCAATTGAGCAAGATGAAGATGCTCTTCCCCGCTAGATATGACACGTTATAGGAGCTCATATGTCACTACCAGATAGCTTTAGCAGGTGTTGATATTAAGGCTACGAAGAAGTTCCCACAGCTTAGCTTGAAGCCATTTGTAGATTATCTCTTCAAGCACCTGCAAGACCATTCTGGTGAGGTGGTTTGTGAGTTGGTGCCTCTGACTCCGTCAGAAATTAACAAACTAATTGAGAAGATTGGCGCTCAACCCTA
>NC_033798.1:33479323-33505465 GCF_001876935.1 Asparagus officinalis
ACCCTATACCACTCCTGCCACTCAGGGCAAATTTTTGATGGGCACTAAGTTCCAGACGTTCTTGTGGCACGTACAGAAGTGAGTTTAGCCTATGACTCTTCTAGTGGGCTATCTCGTTATTTGGCTAAAGAAGTACGTCGTGCCGCATCAGTTCTTCGATGCATTGTTGATAGAAGTCCTCTTCCCGACTATTCAGCTCGCCTATGAGAAGAACCTTTCTTTGCTTCAGGCTGGTCGTCGATATACATTGCGAGCTTTGGCACTTAGTTGCTAGCTTCACGCAGGAGGGAAGCAAACTGATGACTGAGATCCCCACCATCAAAGTTGAGCTACCTTACACTTATTTGATGGCGTGGCTCATCCTTCATTGCCCTGACTTGATATCGGTGCTGAGTGTTGTGGATCCCTCCCTTCCATTCTTGCAATTGTTAGAAGATTGCAAATGGGAAGCGTGACAGTTCCCGAAGGTGAAGCGACAGCTCCAAACCCACAAGTGCTAGGAGTTCTTCAAGTGCTTCCCGTAACTCTCTAGCCAATATGACGAATTGTTGACCGATGAAGAAGGACCGAGGATAGGTCGAATTGCTCTCGACATGGGTTGCTTCAGTTGGTTAATGAACATCAGGTTCGACTACCTTGTCTTTCGAGTGAAGAACCATTGTCATATAGAGCCCTATCTTCCTTATCGGTTCACTCGTCAGTTCAGTTACGACCAACTGTACATCGGAAACCCGAACCGGCAACTAAGGACTCAAGGTGGACTCATAGATAGTACCCGGTGTAGGTTTGGAGCATGGCAGGTTGCACGGGTGCTAATTTTAATCTTATAGCTGTAGATTGCTTATTGCAACCTACATTTCTTTGTTGTAAGTGGTTGATCGCTGCCAATTCTCCCACCAAGCTGAAGCAAATTTCAAAACTGGAGGCTAAAGAAGAAGCTCGGGTTGCAACCAGGATCGTTCATGAGGCTGCGCTATTGAGGAGACGTGGGAAAGAGCCTGTCGGACCTTCCGACAAAGGCAAGCAAGTGATCGAGGAAGAAGAAGAGATCCTCCCAAGTGAATAAAAAGGAAGATTTAGAAGAAGGCGCAACCAGAGGTAAAGGCATAGGGGCTGGTGATGATGAGGAGTAGGTCGTAACGAGTCTTCCACCATCTTTCTTTTCAAGAGGGGTTACGAGTTCGCCGATTGCCCGTCGGACTTGCCAATCTAATCTGTCCAAGTCTCCAATGGCTCCGAGGGGGCCAAAACAGAAGGTCATGTTCACATACCCTAACAAGATGACGATTGTTCTCCCAGGTGGGGATACAGAAGAAGAGGGAGAAGAGGCTGCCAAAACCGGGGTGGTGCATCAGAAAGGAACCCGCTCTTTTGAGGTGACTGCTTAGGTCGAATTACGCACGAAGTTCTGATAGGAAAAACATGTCGTTTTGGAAGAAGACCGTCTATCGAAGAGGACGAAGAAGGTTGTGCTCTGACCATGCACTCCTCTGCCTACATTGGAAGAAGAGCTAACCCGCTATATTCCAGGAGAAGGTAACACCTAACCTTGTTTCACTTTTGTTGATTTCTGTACTTCGGGCCAGTGATTTGCTGAATATATATATCTCATTGTTGATTCGCAGGGAGTCTTGAAGAGGGTGAGCTTCCATACAATCCACCTCCTCTCGGTTTTACCCATTCTGAGAGGTCAGGCTTCATACAACAGATGTACGAGGCTATGGGTGAACAGGCTCATGACCCTAAAGTTGGAGGGGATGTCGAGGTTCGATTTGACTCACCCACTGACACCACTGTAAGAACTTCAAGTCCATGTATATCTAAAATAGATAATACCTTATTCAGGTGGCAGTTAAGAGAGTTGAGCGATTCAGAATCTGTGCCCCCATTAATCACTTTTGCGCTTCATTCTCTTTTAGAAAAATTGAAGGGAGTGAGCACAAGCGTCGGGGCCGCGTAACCTATTGCGGCTGGTGAAGGTAAATCTGATTCTCACTTGTCGTGAATTCCACTTTCCATCTTTGTACTTAATACTTAGGTTTTTTGTAGACGTCATGATGGAAGAGACCGTCGTGGAGGAGGCCCTTCATGAGATTAATATTAGGGATTTTGATGAGCATTCCCTTGATCAAGTGACGGGTTTCACCGAAGATGATCATGAATTGCTTGCCGATATGTTATCAGAGCAAGTTCGTCATGAAGCCGCAAGAGCAACTGCTAAGGTTGGTTCATTTGCAGGTATGAACCTTATCCTGACATCATTGTTATTCATTCGTTAGCTCTTTCTTATCCACATGGGAGTTTTGATTGTAGGACCACCCACAGGAGCTAATACAGCTACAATTGTCAGGGTTTCAGACCAACCCGAGGGTTTCGATTTCTTAATGTTAGAAGGAGCCGTTAATTATGCTCAACCATCCAATCTTCAGCCTTAAGTCACCATTCCCTCAGATCCAATGCCGACGAAAGTTACCACTATGACAGAGGCTAGTCTCGTTGCTCTAGTTACGAGACTAACCAAAGAAGCTGATACATCCACGACTATTATATCTGCAACAATGCTAGATATTCATGAGGTTAAGTCAGCGGGACCAAGCGTAGAGCGCCAAGCTGAAGTATCCTCTGTCGGAGTCGGTAAGCTCTATCCTATGATTGCCTTGAGATTCTAAATATTGATTTTGCTCTTTGGAATACTGATTTCCCCCTCTTTTCCTATAGAGCTTTCGTCATCTCTGTACGGTTCCATTTTGGCCTTGATATCAGATAATGATCTATATAGGGCTATATTTTGCTTGAACTTCACAATTTTGCTTTCTTCGTGGGCGAGATGATTGACAAGATCCTTCACCAAGGATTTTCCTTCGACCCTTTTAGGTGATCTCTTGATCGCCAAGTGAAGGTAATAAGAGATGAAGGATATCCAGACTAGGTGAATTCTATTGCCGCGGACTTGGTCACGAAGGAGAATGAGTTTCAAAGGTTGCAGGAGCTTCAGGCTGTAGGTGCATCCTCATATGCAGCTGCTCGGATGTAGTCCCGGCTAAAAGCATGGCGTGACACGTGAGCATCTACTGACCTTGTGCATCAAGCAAAATGAAATCACGTAAAACAAATGGAGTCAGTCTTTGTTAGCAAGCTAGAAATCCACCGAGACTTGCAATCTTCTCTTGAGTTAGGCCGTGCAAAGATAGCCCAACTTAAACAAGAGCTTAAGGTAGTCGAGGAGGCTCAGTCTATCCTGGAACTAGAGATCGTTGGCACGGAACGGGCTCGAGCTCAGGTGCTTAGGAAAATAAAGCTCTCTCGAGAGAAGATAGCTAAGATGGAGGAAGAGGCTACGCAGACCTTGACTACCACTGAGGACTCCGTCAAAGCTAACTTACTGATTCAACTTGAGCACGTAGGCAGTGAAAATTTCCTAGGTGTCAAAGCCCGGCCTCACTTGTTTATTGAGCTCACCCGTAGAGCTCAACCTTGCCTGATACGAGTCGTCGTGTGAGTATTTTTGATCGCGAAATTATCAAAGATGGGTTGAGAAGAGGATGACAGGAACACAAGAATAATTCAGTATGTGGCGAAGGAAAATACCCTCTCTAGGTTATGATATGAAAAGATTATAATCTCTCTCTCACAATCTCACTAGAATCGAGAAAAAACTCTCAATTCTCTCTAAACCCTAATCTATCTTGATTAGAATCTCTCTTTGATTACATCTGATTGATTAGAAACCCTAAACAATCCCTTAGATAGGTGTAACAACGTGGATGGCAAAGTGGTAAATAACTAAGCCCAAACCCAACAAGAATTCGTGCAAACAGAAACCTAAACAAACCAGGAAAACTTCGATGAGTCGACCCACGACTGAGATGAGTCGAATCGTCCGAAACCGGACAAAACACAAAACCAGTAATGAGTCGACTCATGACTGAGATGAGTCAACTCGTCAGAGACTAGTAACAAACGGCTAGGTTTCTTGAGTCGACTCATGACAGGCATGAGTCGACTCAACCTGATGAGTCGACTCATGTACATGTTTGAGTCGACTCACAGGCTAAAAAACTGGACGCTTCGATTCTTCAATTCGCCGTCACATTCCACGCTTCGACCTGTTTTCCACTATATTGTTTTACACCTCTATTCTCAAGTTACCATGAGAATCATCTATCCTCAAGCTCCCATGAGGATTGCTAAGTTTTAAAGAGAAGATACATCCATATCATGGGTCCCCCCTTTAGGAACTTGAAGTCCTATTCAAGTTAGAACTTCAGCTGAGGAAACTCGCGAGCTCCTCCATCCTTTCTATACCACCTTGCCTTGCTAGGAACCTGATATCAATGAACAACTGGAAATGACTCCTTTGTTCCTCGCCTTATCGTAGCCGTTTTCCACTCCAACATGCAACTCCTTTTCGATGGCTTGTCATGAAGTCTAATGCACAACGAGATGAACTTCTTGCTTGCATTCACTAGCTTCTTCGCTTGTGTCACCATCACCAAGTTTGCCTCCCTTGGAAGAGACGTCGAACGAAAAATGAACTTTTCAGCATCATTGGTGAATGTGTACTTCTAAGCCCGCCTTTCGTAGATCGCGTATCTATCCCACAAGTACGGATTGTCAAGTATAACCTAAAAAATGTCTAATAGAATAACGTCGCACGTGACCTCGTTAATATACGACTCGTGGAGTGCAAATCTTAAAGTGCATTGATCAACTACACTCAGTCCCGTCTCCTTCTGAATCCACCCTAATGAATAGGGTTTCAGATGCTTGACTGTCTTTAAACCCAGCTTCTGAACCAATGCCTCAGATATTAAATTCTTTTCGCTACCTGAATAAACAATAACATCAACCAAACTGGTCTTTAGTTGCAACTTCAGCACAAAGAGCTACTCTTAGGGGTCTTCGTCCTCTTTCGTGGCGTGTTTTCCTACCATAAGATCGAGACTACTATTGGGCTCTGTCATCCTTGGAACTTCCTCCGGACCATGTGCTATCATGTATGCTTTTTTCTCCTCTTTCTTCTTCAACCCCTTTAGCTTCAGATGAGGATACTTCTCCCAGCATCGATCAGCGATATGTCCTGTCTTCTCACAGTGACTACAAATCGGTTCTGCTCTTCTTGGATCACCGTTCTTCTTCTCCTTATGTTTGGAACCACTAGACTCACCTCACGTCTGTTTTCCATCTCCTTTTGCCTCATTGCTCTTCTTTTGCTTGCCCTCGATGGCAATAGCTTTCACGCTTGCCTCTGTAATAGATTCGACCGTGAATAGCTTCATCTCCTTCCGGATGTATTCATTCAGACCCGCCATGTACTTCATGAAGATTTATTCGTTCGTAGCGACATTTAAAACCATCGCCTGCTATTGGAACTCTATCGTGTACTCTTGAACGGTCTGATTGAATCTTTGGCGCAAGCCGTACCATTCGTACCAACACTCCTCAAGCAACTCCATAGGATAGAACTACTTTCTCAGTAGCTTCTTAAACTTGTTCCACGACACCGCCTTCTTCTCCTGCTTGTAGTAGGATTTTCACCAGGTCAACGCGTGCCCTAAAAGCTTTAAAGTCGCGAACACAATCTTCTCCTTCGATGAATATCCATAGAGAGTGAAATACATCTCCATACAATCGATCCAATCATCGAGCTTCTCCACGTTGACACTCCCATCATAAACATGAATCTCCACCTTGAAATCAATTTTTAAATTCCGGTAGTAATTCTTACCCCTTGATGTGGAGCAGTCTTAACAATCTCGGCCTCCACATTAGAACTAGTTTTCTCACCCTCTCTATTGGACTCTTTGAGCTTCTTCTTACCCTTCGAAGAAGATTCCTCCTTTTTGTCTTTTTCATTGATGAGACCTACGAGCTGATTGAGTGTAGATCCGAACGTCTCGATCTGCTTCTCCATTGCATCAAGCCTTGCTGAATTATCCCATTCAGTCATCTTCTCCTTTCTTAATTTTTGGACTCTTCAAATGAAATTGTTAGGCCCTAGGGGGGTGAATAGGGTTTATGCTAATCTTATCCGATTTTATGCCAATAAAACTAATTAATAAGTTATCCTAGCAAGTATGAAATACAACAAGATATGTGAGCTAGGATAAGTGATATACACAAGGGTATACAAAATAAACAAGATAGTGGATGATATAAATAATGAGCAATGGATAAAGGTGATAAGAAATATAAACACAAGAGAAGTGCACCAATGCAAACTCAAACACACGATATATTCACGGAGTTCGGACCTTCCGTCCTACGTCTCTACTCCCAACTCCCGGGAAGAAATCCACTATCACAACCGTGTTTTTTACGCTCACCCGAATAACGTTTACAATGACACACTCGGTTTTCTAGCTCACCAAAAACCTTACAACACTCATAATGTAATAACAAATTTGTTCTCTACAATAGATGAGAACTCAATGAAAGCTCACACTCGATTGTTACAACTCTCACCAACCCAAATATACTATATATGAAAATACAATAAGCTCAAGTGGGTGTGTGTAAACAATGAGTGAAATCAAATCTAAACTCAATACAAAAACTAGCTTTAATGAATGATAATCAAACAAATATGCAAATGTAAAGCTAGATATAAGTTTAGAAAACTTCTCAAGATATCAAAAGAGATCGAGGGAGAATAGTTGGATGCTCAAACACCAATAGATAATTTCCTCAAGCTCTTGTGGAAATGATTTCATAAAGACAAACTCTCAATTGCTTAAAAGCTTTTAAAACAAACTTAATCAACACTTCAACCCTTGTTAAAACTTTGTTAAAACATTTCTTGGATCATAATGAAAGATGACAGCAATGGGGTATTTATACCCTCTCAAAATATCAGCAAAAACCCCAAATAAAATACCAAAAAAAAACGGCTCTCGAAACTAGCTGTTGGAAATTGAATGACATATCGGCGGTCGACCGTAGGAAACGCGTGGTCAACCACGAGAAGTCAGAAATAGATTATGGGCTCTGGAAAATAACCGGTCGATCGTGGCGGTTGACCGCAAAATACTCCGGGGGGGGGGGAGCCTCTGAAAACTATTCTAAGTCTCTGGCTCAAGGTGGTCGACCGTGACGGTCGACCGCAAACTGACACATGAATTTTAGGTTTTGAAAATTGTTTTCTAATTTTAAAACCCTGTTTAAAAATATCAAATAAATTCTAAAAAATATAAAACTTTGGAAAATAATTGTAGACATGATAATAAACATGCTACAAAATACGATTTTCAAAAAGGACCTCCCAAATGAAAAATATCATTATTTTGTAAAATAGTCCAAAACATAAAAATGTAAACATATGAGTTTTGATATTTTAGCTTAACCATGTTTTGAAACATTACAAAATAATTATATAGACTTAATAAAAGATGTATATGATTGTTATTAAGTCCATAAACCAAGAAAATAATATTTTTACAAAATTGCATATTTTGCACACATTTCAAAAGTAAATGTGATTTCATTGAACTAAATAAAATTGATACTGATGAAATCATATATATGCATGTAAGTATAAAACAAAAATATTATATTCAATTGTTTCATATTAAAACTTAAAAACTATCAAACCAAAACATATATGTATATATATAAATGTTTCATATTAAAACTTAAAAACTATCAAACCAAAACATATATGTATATATATAACTATATATATATAAAACCAAAACGTGTATGTGTGTATATGATTGAGCTTAAAGTGCTAACACACATAATATAAAACCTAAAACTAAATTTACCCAAGCTTGTGATCTTCAACGAAGCTCTATCTTGGTACACTTGCAGATGAAGCTTGAACTTAAATCTATAACTTTGAATTGCGTAGGCTTCACTCCACAATTCCACCAACCTCCATTGAATATGATCGTGAATGCTTGATTCCATCCATCCTCCAACATGTTGTTCGTCTACAATAAATAGATAAGCACAAATACTAGACAAACAACATTAGTAGTAAATTATTTGTTAAACATCATCAAAGTGAAGAGGCCAACAAAAATAAGGATCTCGCCTAGCTTCTTGTATTATGATCGAGTCAGGACCATAAACAGGATTCCCCCTTCACGGAATCTGATCGCTCTGATACCAACTTGATACGAGTCGCCGTGCGAGCACCTTTGATCGCGGAATTATCAAAGGTGGGTTGAGAAGAGGATGACAGAAACACAAGAATAATTCAGTATGTGGTGAAGGAAAATACCTTCTCTAGATTATGATATAAAAGGATTATAATCCCTCTCTCATAATCTCACTAGAATCAAGAACAAACTCTTAATTCTCTCTAAACCCTAATCTCTCTTGATTAGAATCTCTCAATCTCACTAGAATCAAGAACAAACTCTTAATTCTCTCTAAACCCTAATCTCTCTTGATTAGAATCTCTCTTTGATTACATCTGATTCTCTAAACCCTAATCTCTCTTGATTAGAATCTCTCTTTGATTACATCTGATTGATTAGAAACTCTAAACAATCCCTTATATAGGTGTAACAACGTGGATGGTAAAGTGGTAAATAACCAAGCCCAAACCCAACAGGAATTCGTGCAAACAAAAACCCAAACGAACCAGGAAACCTTCGATGAGTCGACTCATGACTAAGATGAGTCGACTCGTCTGAAACTAGACAAAACACAAAACCAGCAATGAGTCGACTCATGACTGAGATGAGTCGACTCGCCAGAGACTGGTGACAAATGGCCGGGTTTCTTGAGTCGACTCATGATAGGCATGAGTCGACTCAACCTGATGAGTCCACTCATGTACATGTTTGAGTCGACTCATGCGCTAAAAAACTAGACGCTTCGATTATTTGATTCGCCATCTCGTTCCACTCTTCGACCTATATTCCACTATATTGTTTTACACCTATATTCTCAAGTTACCATGAGAATTATCTATCCTCAAGCTCTTATGAGGATCGCTAAGTTCCAAAGAGAAGATACACCCATATCATTGCATGTTTATTGAGTTCGCCCATAGAGCTTAACCTCATCTCCTTATTGAGCTCGCCCGTAGAGCTCAATCTCACCTGTTTATTGAGCTCGCCAGCAGAGCTCAAATCACTCCTTATTGAACTTTCCCGTAGAGCTCAACCTTACCTATTTGTTGAGCTCGCCTGTAGAGATCAACCTCATCTCCTTATTGAACTCACTTGTAGATCTCAACCTCACCTCCTTATTGAGCTCGCCCGTAGAGCTCAACCTCGCTTGTTTATTGAGCTCGCCCGCAGAGCTCAATCACCCCTGTTTGTTGAGCTCGCCCATAGAGCTCAATCACCCATGTTTATTGAGCTCGCCCATAGAGCTCAATCATGTTAACAACACTCCTCTAAAAAATTAGCCTACCAATCCTCTTCAATTGGATGGTAAGCCCACAAAGTTGCTCAAATTGCAACAAACTCCCACTATCATGTTAACATCACACCTCTGACAAATCAGCCTACCAATCCTCTTCAATAGGATGGTAAGCCCACAAAGTTGTTCAAATCGTAACAAACTCCTACTGTCACGTTAACAATCACCTCTGAAAAAATCCCCCACCAATCCTCTCCAATAGGATGGTGGGTCCAAAGAACTATCATGTTAATGATTACCTTTGATAGTCAACTTCGTCATTCTCGCAAATGGCGTTTTCCGATCAATCGTCACACTCATACATCCCTGAACGATCTGGTCTGTTCCGAGCATTCTAATATTCTTAGAACTATCAATGGGTAGTAGCCTACCATGCGATGGCTTCTACATAAATCAATCGTCACACTCATATATCCCTGAACGATTTGATTACCCTAACACCGTTATTCCCGCAAATGACATTGTTCGTCGATAACGACCTACAAAGCGATGTTCCTTATCGATCCCCAGATGGCGACTTACCAAGTGATGACTCATTATTCAGACTCTCTCCCAGTCACTTACGCAAGTGATCAGTCATTTTGGGCTAAGTTGTTATACTTAACGACACAGCCTAATCTAATTACGACCTAGTGGTTATAATTAACCCAACCCGATGCCTAGAGCGGCTAAGCGTAGAAAAGAAATTTTAGCATTAAGTCTAAAAGAAACTTTTTGATAACTTATCATACTGAGGGGAATAGTATGGCTAGTTAGATTCAAACGGTAATCAGTAAAGGAAAATCAAACCCGTTGATAGCTAAGGGTTTGCTAAAAATCCTAAGTATGGGTCAACAAGAAAGAAAAATGCACGAGTTATTCAAAACACAATTGTCGGATGATAAAGGCATAATTTCATTAGTAACAGTAGATTTCAAGACAATACATTTGAACAAAGTTATGAAAATACATTCAAACCGAGTCATAACAATACGTTCGAACAAAGATAACAAAAATGTCTCAAAATCAACCTCGTCGGGCTTAATCCAGCAAGCTGAAGGATGCGAGGTCAGCCTTAATAGCGGCTAACTCCTTAGCCCAGTCTGTTCGAAGCTGATCCTTCGCCTCCTTCTTGAGCTTGGCCTTAGAAAGTGGAGCAACATCAGCCACTTCTTCCTAATGCAGCACATGGAGATCTTGCAGCTCTCTTGTGATAGTGCGGTAAACGCTTATACTCTCACGCTAGAAGTCCTTCAAAGTCAACTCTCCCTGGGTAGACTTGACCCCGAATGAGCAATAATAGAGGCATAAGCATCCATCTTACTCTGCAAGTGACGTTGTCCCTCATGCAGGTCTGCGATGATAACCTCCTTCTCTGATATGTGTTTCGCTCAGGCTTCATGCTCACACATTATTTTGATCCGAGCTTGGCCGATGAATCACACCACCTTGTTAACCACATCGGAGAAGACCAGCCGCTCTAAGCGTAGCATGGTTTCCTTCAGACAAATGAGTTTCTGTTCGTAGCGCCTGCCCAGTTGATGACCACCCGCACGTTGAATCACCTTCAATATGTCTGCTATGAAGGCATCAAACTCCATGAAGGTCCCCACCTAATGCCAATGATAGGATTGCTTGTTTCATAGCATTCTCCAACCGTCAGATGAGACCCTGCATGGATCCGAAGCCCGGAAAAGCAAATTCCTAACCGGGGGTAACCATAGCAATAGGCTGGATCAGGGGGAGTGGCCCTTCATTATCATCAGGTAATCTCCATCTATATCCCCCTATGCTGGCCAGGTCAGGAAAACTAGGTTTACACTTAGTCCGTGGAGGGGATAGCAGAGCAGGTGTTGGAATGGGCTCTTCCTTCTCCTCATCATCAGAGATCATGATGAGTTCAGGTTTAGTAGGCTTAGGTCTCACTGGTCTTCTCTTACGAGAATTCACCTTACATCGGTCTGCTCCTCAATAGTAAGAGGTCTCTTTTCGGATGACCTCAGTATACGAGGTCGAATAATTGGGACCTCCTCTTGAGATACAAAATACAACAAAAAGAAGTTAGAAATTTTGACTCAAAAGGTCAGAAAATTTCTAAGTCTTAAAGACAGGTGACCTACAAAGTGCAGGCGAGTTCTATCGTGCAAGTGGGCAAGCAAAGTTCACCTATCAAGTAGAGCTCGCTAGACAGTAGAGCTTGCTAGACAACAAAGCCTCTAGACAGCTGATCTCACCTAATGAAGGTAGAAACTCACCAATCAAGTGAAGCTCGCCTAATGAAAGCAGAGTTTACCTAACAAGCAGGCTTGCCAAAATAGCAAAGCCTCGTCTGAGTGGACGAAGCTCGCTAGAAGATGAACAGGGGTCTGTTCGTCTTCTCTATTTTCAAGTTTGCTAGTTCTAGACTTACCATGGTGTGTTTGGGCCACGCCAGTGGTGGAAGCAGCAGGGGTGGCAGCGACCGAAGAGGAAGCTTCCCCCTTCCCCTTTGAGGTGTTTGACCTGGTCTTTGGGGCCATTTCAAAGTGGAGAAAGTTAAAGAAAAGGGCTCTGGTCTTCTTTGAGAACTCGAGCTAAAGTTTTTTTAAAGCACAGTAACCTCCCAATTAGGGAGACGAATGCTTTATATAGACTAGATCTTGACGGATGAGATTCGCCAGCTCAGTCGAGATGAACGGCTCAGATCACCTGCAACGATTCGATTCAGCAGTTTGAGTCAAACGGCTATGAGCACGGCGAGATGTTTGGAATTCCAAAATGAATAGCCAAGATGAAGCAGTTCGACCGAACTGCCATGATCTCCCATTGAGTCGATGGTTGAGATCAAGAATGCTACCAAATCAACGGTTCGGATCGAGCATGTGAACACGTGACTCATCCGCCACCGACTTAGGCCTCGCCTATAGTGAGCCAGCTCGCCTTCAAGCACGAAGCTCGCCTGACGACATCTTAAGCTAGCTTACAAACACGAATATCACTTGATGCCAAATAGCTCGAGCTTGCCCTCATGTTGAGAGCTTGCCTGACAATGGCTTGAGCTCGCTTGAAGGCTTGACCTCACCTACACTTCATCGAGCTCGCCTGAAGAGCTCAACTTAACCAATGAGCAGTGATCACTTTTATTCAAAGTATTCCAGACCATATTCAACCTAATTTAGGTCTAAAAACTTTGAAGGGGGTCTTGTAGGCAGTGAAGATTGCCTAGGTGTCGAAGCCCGACCTCACTTGTTTATTGAGCTCACCCGTAGAGCTCAACCTCACCTGTTTGTTGAGCTCACTCGTAGAGCTCAACCTCATCTCCTTATTGAGCTAACCCATAGAGCTTAATCTTGCCTGTTTATTGAGCTCACTCGCAGAGCTCAAATCACTCCTTATTGAGCTCGCCCGTAGAGTTCAACCTCGCCTGTTTTTTGAGCTCGCCCGTAGAGTTCAATCTCACCTGTTTATTGAGCTTGCCCGTAGAGCTCAACCTCGCATCCTTATTGAGCTCTCCCATAGAGCTCAACCTTACCTCATTATTGAGCTCGACCATAGAGCTCAACCTTCCCTCTTTGTTGAGCTCGCCCGTAGAGCTCAACCTTGCCTGTTTATTAAGCTCTGCCACAGAGCTCAATCACCCCTGTTTGTTAAGCTTGCCCGTAGAGCTCAACCTCACCTATTTATTGAGCTTGCCCGTAAAGCTCAATCACCCTTGTTTATTGAGCTCGCTCGTAGAGCTCGATCACCCTGATCATTAAGCTCGCCAGTACGAGTTCAACCTCGGCTGAATGCTTCGCTCACACGTATGAGCCAAGCATGCCTACAGGGAGTTCACCCGCATGAACAACGCTTGCTAACGAACACCAACTTACATGTTGTACGGGCTCACCAGCCGACCCTGTCTATTCACCAAGCTCTCCTGCAAGCTCGCTTGAGCATTCAGACAGCTCTTGAGTTCATCTGTAGCTTTGCCAGCCTCGCCTAAGCAATGCAAGCGGGCTGCTTGCTTGTGCGAGTGGGCCTACCCTCTTCCCACGTCCTGGGTAATGATGAGGCATGACTCTCATCACCCCTATAGTGATCACATCCCACAGCTAGGGGAGGGCATGGTGCTCCTCATCCACTAGTGGTCAAATCCCACAAATCAATGGATGGCTCATGCCATCCCTTGCCTATTTGAAGCCACCTTCATCCAATATGGGAGGGGGGCGGGGGGCTTGGATATTTATTTACTCTCAGGCTTAGTTTTTGGGCTTGTCTTAGCATTTTTATTCTCAAGGCTCTTCAAACGGAGGCCTTCATTTGGCTTGCTTGGTAAAATCTTCCTAACTCCTTGCTTGGATTGTTGAAATAGACTCAATCTGAACCCTCAGATTTGAGGCTCATCAGCTCTCTGCAAACCCTTGCATTGTAGCTCTCTCTAAGCTCGTGGCTTTGATACATTTTCAAGCTCAGATATGGTCGAACTCAATCACTTTGAAGTCTCTATGGCATACTGAAGCTCCAACCGCAACTTCGATCAGATCGTCCAAGGAAAGCAAACTCGGCTCGAACACCGAGGGAGGTGTCCTACCGCTACCGACGAACCCAAGTTAAATAAGGAGGGTCATTACCTCTCCTTCATTGTAAAACATTGATCATTAGTTTTTAAGAAGCTAATCTTATAAATACAAATAACCCCTCAGACAGGAAGTTAATTTTTTTACACCCAACAGAGCGTACCTATGCAGAGGAGCTCTCTAGATTAGAACAACAAATTTATAGTCGCAAGCTCCCTCTCGATTGATAATACCTTCTCTTGTATCTCCTTTTGATTTAACTTAATTAATAAAAATAAAGTCTTCTATTTACTGCATTTTTATTGTTATGATTTTTTATTCCGTTTGGAATAAATAATCACAACACTCATAGGATTTTTGCCAAACTCTCAGCCATCAATAGATTTGATATTTCTTTACCGACTACCATTTGAATCAGGCTAGCATATGAATTGTCTAAGTCCGTTCCTCATGTAACGTTATGCTAAAAGAATTAACTCTCTTAGACTTAATGCTACAATATTGAATACATAGACTTTATCATTTTTATGGGAATGTACCACTCGACAGTATATGTTAGATACAGACTTATCTCTAATTAGGGATCAAGATAAAATCCCTAATGCATGAAAGGCATGAATTTTGGTGTTAAAATATTATGTCTTCTCTAGGGGCAAAGACGAACCATGTGTTTTGTCTTCTCTTTGGGCAAAGACGAACCCAACGCTAGAGAGGAAGAAATTTATTTTCTATCTCCCGTTTCAAAAGAAACTCAAAGTGGGATTTTTTACTTCGAGAATCTGAAAGGTAAAACTAAGAGTGAGATCTCCACTTTGAGAATTAAAAAATATTTGGATAACCCTAACTGTTAGAATATTTGATAACCCAATCTGAAGGTGGACTTCTCATTTATCGAGAAGGAATTCTGGTTTGACCAAATAAGGGTTTGAGACAGCCCTAATTATAGTAAGGTTTGATTGCTCAATTTGGATGGAGACCTCTCGTTTATCGAAAGAAAACTTCATTTTTGGCTCGAACTATAGGAAGGTTTTACCAATTGGGGTTTGTGACGACCCTAACTGTAGGAAGGTTTGATCACTCAAATTGGGTGGAGACCTCTCGTTTATCGAAAGAAAATTCTGGTTTTGGCCCTAACTATAGAAACGTTTGACCAAATAGGGGTTTCAGACGATCCTAACTATATGAAGGTTTGATCGCAAGAGTTGAAAGTGGATCTCTCGTTCATGGAAGGAATCAAGAGGAGGTTTTGGCTTTGGTCCTAACTGTAGGAAGGTTCGACCAAATAAATAGTGGGAGTAGAGGCACAAATACCGATGGGAGTAGTTAATTTGTACCAATAATTTTGCCAACAAGTGGGAGTTTTTTGTATCAAGTTGTAAGATAATACGAAGGGGGTTTGATAATCCTCATGGATCAGCAAGTTAAAATTTCAAGTACTATGTTAGGACTTCAACAGTGGAGTGTTAAAGACTTAGACATAGTAGGAGGTTTGAGCGGATTTAACCATAAAGGGAGGGGGAAAATGTGTTTTCTTATCTCTCGCTTTCTTTTGTAGTTGATGATTTTGGTTTGGTGGATCCATCGTTAATTAATTTGATCACTAAGAGATTTTGTGGTGGAGGGTCATGAATTATTGAACACTCCACAATCCCATAGTGGGGGTTTCGTGAGGGAAATTGACCAGATGAAGTCATTGAATCTCGTCTCAACGAAAGAGCGCTCAATGAGTCACAGTGGGAGGGTTGATGAAATTGATCCTGTCGATTGGAAGTAGCCAAGATTATGGATGAAGGAAAGAAGATATTTTATTATATTTCACTTCGCAAGAAAATCATGGTTATTAGGAAGATGTCAATGACTAAGAAGGGTTTTGGAAACTTGTTCCTAGTGGGTTGAAGCAGATGGGAGGTGCTTCATCCTTAAAGGAATTTAGAGTCACAGTGGGAGAGTTTTAATCACCTTAGTAATGATTAAATAACCACGGTAGGGTAATCTTAATTATTTCTAAAATGATTAAGAATGAATTATTCAGATGGTTGGTTTTCATCTTAAATAATCTTTTGATCTCGGTTTATCCTTAAGAATATCATACGTAGTATCCTCCAGGAACTTCCCGTTGGGGGTAACATTGTACAACAACTTAAGTTGCACGTGTCAAATAGGTTATCCTGAATGTACTAGGGAATGTACTTCTTTAGGAACTTCCTATTTATTAGCATCATGATTTTGTTACTGTCTTGGGTGATCGGGCGATATGCACCATTTGAGTAGACTATCTCCACTACAAACAGCCCTTCCCATTTAGGCTGGAACTTGCATTTCTTCTTAGAATTGAGTATCATTGGTCATCAGATAGCAAAAACTAAGTCTCCTTCCTTAAAGTTCTATTGTCGGACTTTCTTGTCAAAGGCCTTGGAAATTCTGGCTTGGTAAAACTTAATTTGTTGCTAAGCTTTGAGGTATTTTTCATCTAACATCTCGAGTTCTTCGAGACGTGTCTGATGTCGTTCCTCCGTTATCATCCCTGTTATGAGAGCAATACAGAGGGATGGAATTTGGATCTCTAATGGGAGGATAGCATCGCATCCATATACTAGAGAATACGTAGTTGCTAGGCGTGTGGACTGTGGTGTAGTAGGCCCAGAGAGCTTCGCTAAGTTTATCATCCCAATCTTGTTTATTTGTTCTTACGAGCTAAAACGGGATCTTTATGATGGTCTTGTTGAAGGCCTCAGCCAGACCATTTGCGGCGGGATTGTAGGCCATCGATGAGATGTCTTGAATTCTAAACTTTTTACAGAATTTGATGAAGGCGTTGCTGACAAAGTGAGGGTTGTTGTCATGTACGATTCGCCTTGGGACACCGTATCGGTAGATAATATGGTGTTTAATGAATTTAACGACGTCACTCGCCTTTACTTCTTTGAGTGGAATTGCTTCACCCCACCTAAAGAAGGAGTCGGTGATTGCTAAAATAAAGCGATCACCTTTTGCTGACGGAGGTAAAATAGGACCGATGACGTCCATTCTCCATGTCTCGAATGGTCATGATGTAAGCGAAGGGTGTAAATGCTCTAGGGGTTGATGCATGTAATTAGGATGTATTTGACATGCGTGGCACCGTCAGGCATACGTGACTACATCTTTGACCATTGTTGGCCAATAATATCTCATCCTCCTGAGATGATCACATAATTTAGAACCAGGTTGGTGTGCACCACAGGTTCTATCATGTGCTTCTTTGAGACCCTATTCTGCTTCTTTAGTCGAAAGACATCAAAGTAGCAAGCTACCATACGCGCGATAAAGCGTCTGAGTCGTTGCATTGTAGTAGAATCCCGATGCTCTTTATTGGACCAAGTCTCTTTCTTTTATGTTTTTCGGTAATATATGCAAACCATAATAAATTAATAGGGAAACACCAATCTTGAGGTTCAATTTTGACTCTAGTCATGTGCGCCTTTTAGATGTCCAAGGTGGAATCCGGTATGAAGAGTTAGTGGGTTCTCACAGTAATCAATTGTTCTGTCTTGGGAGGTTGTGCCAGAGATACTTCTAATGCCGCCAGTGCATATGCGTAAACGTTCTGCAGGCGCAGGATGTATTTGATGAAGAATTCTTCAAATGAGTCTGCCATCTCGATGGCCGCCTTATGGTACGAGACCAGGTCTAGGTTCCTGACTTTGTATTCTCCTCGAACTTGGCTGATTACCAGTTGAGAATCACCAAAAGCTTTAAGATACTGGAACCCTAACTCTTTGGTGAAACTGAGTATGATGAGTAGTGTGTTGTATTCGGCCACGTTGTTGGAACATGGCTCGATCAGTGAATAAGTTCGAGGCATCACGTGTTTCTCTACGGAAACTAAGATGACTCCAACTCCTGAAGAGATTTTGGAACATCCAGGAGTGCTAGCCGCATTAGTTGCTCGGGAAGCACCGTTAAAGTATAATTGCCATACCTACTGATGAGAGGTAGTGTTGACTTTATGGGTTTCATCCGGAAAATCTTCATATAATTCGGTTGTATCTTTCGTAGGGTTCACCGCTAGAAGATCAAAGATAGTATGTCATTTGACCGACTTCTAATGTTTAAAGTGAAGGTCGTCTAGGATAGAAGTAATGCCCATCTTGCTGAAAGTACCCTAGAGGAGGGTGAATAGGGTTATTGCTAATCTTATTAGATATTAATACCGATTAAAATTAATTAACAAATATATCGTAACAATATTGATATTCAATTTGATATATGCAAGGATATATGAACAAGAGTAAATAAATAAGTGATAGTGCGCAAATGACAAATACAAACACAAGATATGATCACGGAGTTCGGTCCCCACGACCAACATCTCCGTTCCTCACCTCGAGGAGATCTCCACTATCACAATCGGGTTTTCTACGCTCACCCGAATAACGTTTACACCTCACACTACAGTTTTCTAGTTCACTGAAAACTTTACAATTCATACTCTTACAATCACACTTTACACCCTCTAAGTATTGGTCTCTAGCCCGTATCTCCCTTAAGTGTTAGGAATCAAAACCTACCTATAGGCATTACCACCTACCCCACTCCTCTTGGGACGACCCCGTCTCTCACCACACACTTCTCTCAGTGTACAAGTATATTATAAAGTGTATCTCACAATTTGGCTCAACAATAATAAAATGTTCTCTACAATAGGTGAGAACTCAATGTAAGCTCAATCTCACAAATCAAAAGCCCACAACCCAATATATGATGTGTGAAATCCTATAAGCTCAAATAGGGTATGTGTGATAAAATGAGTATAAATAAAATCTAACTCAATTAGCAAACTAGCAATAATAAGAATACGAAAATTGATAATAAAATTGCTAGAGAAAAGAGTTAGAAAAACTTTTCTATAAACACAAAGAGGTTGAAGAAGATTGAGGATGAATTCCTCAATTGAAAATGCAAGCCTCCTCTTTGTAAACTCAAACACAAAACTTAAACTTGAGAAAAAAACTTTTAAACACTAAAAACTCTTGTTAAAAACCCTCTTAAAAAACTTGATTCTGATGAGAACAATAGGGGTTTATATAGGTACCCCTGTTCGCGTGGAAAACTGTCATCTTTTTCATTGATATGATTGTCATCTTGGGTTACAAAGATCCGGTCTCAAATCCGGGATCTTTTTATAGAGACTCGTACAACTAAATGCAAAGAAAAAAAAATATAAAATTACAACTTTCCTCTTTCGAAGCGAATCGCAAGCCTTCCTGTTTTGCCGGTCTCGCTTGCTGTGTGGTTCTTTGCCGGACGCCTGGGTAATCGCGTGGACGCACGCGCGCGATTCTAGATCCGGGTCGATCTACACGAGTATTGCGGGTATTAATCCCAGCGCACGGCCACAACACACAACACCGGGATGGGATTAATGCACCAAGGGAATAATCGGCTCCAGGGATCTGCGGAGATCTAAGACCAATCTTAGACTGGAGTATATCTCGTGTAGATCGTCAGATCTAGTTCTTGTCTCTCTCGAGATCCGCGCTTTTCTGAGGCCGGTGGATGTGCGAGGGGATCAGAATCTAATGTGCAAGTCTTCTGGCTTCAAGCTCCCGAGTTCACTCTCAATCCGGCAAGAGTTTCGGCTCCTTGAAAGTTCGACGCTCTGAAATGAGCATCTTAGGCCTATTTATAGGCTCTCAAGGACAAGTGCGTGCAAAAAGGGAATTGTCGGCGTACCTTCTCGGCCACTGTCGGCCGCGCGGGCCCACTGTCGCCACCTGCGGTGCCGACACTCGTGCTCAGCCACCTTGGGGTGCTCGGCAACGAGCATCTTGAAGGTGGCTCTGGCACCGGGACACTCATAGCGGCGTCGGCTTGAGGCGAGCACGACCTTTGGGGTGGCTTCGAGCTTTGCCGAAGCCCCCGGGGCGGTGTTTCCTAGTAACTTTTTTCGAGTCCGTTTTCGCGCGTTGTCTCCTGCGTTTGTCCGTTGTTTACGGTTGACCTGCCGACTTCTGATTTGATGATCTGATTTGGCAGTAATTTTGGATTCCTGATTTGCAGTAAATCCACCCTGAGTTTGAGTCCGGAAAACCGGATCTGATTCGGATTTCGTGCATTTTGGTCCGAGTATTCCTTGTGGATGACTTGTTGATTCTTTGACACTTGGCTTGATTCGCGCGAACTGCGTATGGATGCATTCGCCGTTGGCTTGATGCGATTGCGTCGATTGTCGGTCGCCGTCGTTGGTGTCGTCGCGGTTTCTGCCGAGCTGAGCTAACAACCAGGCCTTCAATTGTTATCTAGTCCTCGATATCATATCGCCCCGCAACATATACTTCAGTTCGTGCACCCTCCCTTCTATAGAAGATCTGAGATACTTTGCCATCAACTGCTCATATGCACTCCGAAGGACAAGAGCTCTTACAGGTGGTATACGTTCCACCGACAGACACCGAGGGATCTTGGGGGATGACTTTCCGTTCATTTGATTCCTTCAATTCTCCCAGGCTATTCGGGCTGGCTTTGTCCGAATGTCTGAGAGAGTTTTCGGTGCCGCCTTATTGTCTGGACCAATTGTCGGAATTCTGAACTTTGAAGTCGGTTCCTGATTTTCAGCGAGCCATCGGATTGTTGGCGTCCGGAGTTTATGTGCAACGCCTTTCCGGCGCGTTGTTTTGTTTGACGTTATCCTAAGAATAAAATATTCTCCAGGAACTTCTCAGTCACCAATAGGGAATAGTGTTTATTACTCTATACCTTCATGGATTTATTAAAAAGGCACGTTTATACTCATATAGCTTTCGAGTGTTTAAGAAGGCAGTTTATACTCGTATACTCTTTCGGAGTGTTTAAGAATCCGGCAGTTTATACTCGTATATACTTTCGGGAGTTTACAGAACAATTTAATACTCGTATATCTTTCGGAGTCATTAAAAGCAGTTATACTGCGTAAATAGCTTTTTCGGAGTAATTTGATGCTTTATTGGACACGCAGTGATCCCGCGTTGGACGCTATGGGGTTTAGCGTTTGCAGAACGACGGCGTTGACCCTTAAGTCGGTTTCGAATGTCGTACGTTGACTTAGTTTTGATTGCAATCGCATTGGATCGTCGTTGACCATGTTCGCCTTTGTCCGGCGTAGCGCTATGGTTTGTGAAACGTCCGTACTTTAAATGTGTTGCTCGCAACGCGTTGATGGCGTTGACCAAGGTTTTACGCGTTGTCTCGGCGTAGACCTTAGGGTTCTTAACGTCGTGATTTTGCTCAGGTCACGAGACGCAACCATAGAGTGATGGCGTCAACTGACTCGCATTTTATAGAGATTTTGGCAAAATTTCGAGCCATGAACCGGGTTGACTGACCTTTACGGATCCCGTCTTGAGTCGGCGCTAGCATGCGCATTGTCTAAATCCGTTCCGCATTGGTAACGTTTGTGCTAAAGAGTGAAATTCTCTTAGACTTTTGTACTATTATGTTGACTACTAGCTTCGCCATTGTTACGGGAATCGCTACCCGGCACCACGTATTAGCGTTGACTTTACAAAATCCTACCTTAGGCTTCGCGATAAACAGCCCAGAATCTGGACTTCTTGGTGTTCTTTGTTGTTGCGAAAAAGACCTAAACCGCGACGCGTGTTAGGCGCGGCTTTGGGTTTTTGCTAACCCACCACCTTCAACGGATTTGATTAGCCTTTTACCGACTCCACGCGTTTGAGCGCGCTAGCATGCGGGGCTTTTTTTGTCCGTAAATGCCGTTCCGCATGTAACTTGTGCTACGAGAGTGAATCTCTTCAGAACTTGTGCTATGAATTTGAATCATAGGACTTCGCCATTGTTACGCGGCAATAGGCTACCGGCAAACCACGTATTAGACGTTGACCTTTTAAATCCTACTTCAGCTTCGGATAAATATACCCAGACTCGATACGTTCTTTTGTTCGGAAAAGACTATAACCGGCACCGCGTCGTGTAGGTCGTCGCATATCGCTTTCTTAGGATTCAGGATGAAATTTCCCCAATGGCGTGTAAGCCATGGATTTGGTGCTTATTATATAACACCCTGCCGCAGATGTTGATTGCGCGACGATGTTCTTTTTAACGGTTAAATGAATAACGCGGCAGCGCAGGTTATCCCAGCTCCCACCTCCTCTCCCCACTTAGGTTTCAGATAGACAATACCCCCAAGAATCAACTGCTGGGTCTTTTTGATGCGGAAAAAGACTAAACAGGCCAGCGCGGTTTAGCGCAGACCTATCTCCTGCTTAGGGATTCGGGAAAGCTGCTAGGACTGATCGCTAGATTAATAAACTTTCGGAAAAATTGGTGCGGGAAAGGAAGAATTCTTAATATTCTATTTCCGTCGTCTTTAGGGGTGAAGGGACCCCGAACAGACAAGGAAGGAAGAATTTTATATTCCCTATTCTTCGTCTGGAAGGAAGAATTTTAGTATTCTATTTCAGCGAAGAAATAAACCTAAGAAGTGGGTGTCCACTCGAGAATCTGAAAATTTAGATAAACTGTCCTTTATAAGATGGGTTTATCTAATTGAAATGGGTTCTTCGTTATCGAAAGTGGTATTTCAAACTTGGCTAAATAACCATGCATGGAAGCTGACAACAGAAAAGAGAAGGAGTTCTTTTCGTTTTATCGAAAGGACTCCACGGAAATGAAAGGGACCTCTGTCTTGAAATAGTCAAGAGGCCAGATGGATACTTTTTTGTGGAGCCAACTGTCAATGAAACTGATGCATGAGGGATTTTGGTGTAAAAAATGATTTTGGTTTCCTCGTAGACTTATTAAGTGTAATAATTCGCTTCGAGGAACTCCCGCGGTATAAATGATTAGTCTGGCTGTACTAGGGATACGTAACTATCTTCAGGAACTTCCATTTATTGGCAATTGCAATTGCCTTGCGCCTCTCTGGATGATCAGACGCGGATATGCGCCGTTTGAATAGACTCGTGTCTATTACAAACGGGTCATTCCCATTTGAGGTTCGAATTACCTTCTTCTTGGAGGTGAGAATTATTGGTCGCGAGCAGGAGAGGACCAGATCTCCTTCCTTGAGGCTTCCTTCTGTCGACGTGCTTTTGTTAAAGCCCTTGACATCGCTAGCTTGGTCAAACTCGAACTGTGTTGCTTGAGCCTCCCAAACGCTTTTTCAACCAGCCTCTCCGAGCTCTTCAAGAACCGCTCTGATGATTGTTCTTACCGCGTCCATCCTCCGTTGGCGAGGTGCGATGCCGAAAGGGAGAATGCTGATTCCCAGCGGTAGCACACAGCTTGCACACGTCCGTATAACCAGAGGAATACGGGGTACGCTCCGTCGGCGTGCGTATGGTCGGTGCGATAAGCCCAGTGTTCACCAAGTTATCGTCCCAGTCTCTTATTGGCCTTGTCAAGGGCGAGCGTGGAGCAAGATGCTTATGATCGTCTTATTGTTAAACGCCTCCGCTAATGCCATTCGGCGGCGGGAATAAGATAAAGGTGTGTGATGAAATCATCTTCAATTTTGAACTTGTCGGCAGAATCTGACGGAAGGGCATTGCTTATGACTACGTGGACCGTTGTCGATGAAATATGCTTCTGGCACGAACCGTATCGGTAAAGTGACATGATCTTGAGTGAAATTGATGGACGTTGTTCGTCTTCACTCTCTAAGCGGTGGATCGCTTCCATGCGCCGACTTTGAGAACATAATCTGTGATCAGGCGGAGAAGGATCGGATCACCTTTGACTGAAAGGGGAAAAAATGGACCAGCGACTAGTGTCACATGCCTCGCAAGTCTCGAACGGCCAACTGATCGTGGTTGACGTGTGCAATGTCTGGCGGTTGATACGCATATAATTCGCGATGTATCTGGCAAGCGTGGCATTCTCGTTGCATATTCGATTGCGTCACGAACCACGTATGCCGAAAATATCCGTCCTCTAATCAAGAGCGCCTGGATGCGAATATGACAGTTTGGACCGCGTGCTAATGTGCACCACATTCTTCCTTCGTTGGTGCTTCACAGCTTTTAAGAACTTGCTTCGCTTCTTTGCTTTCGATAGCATCGGAGTAATAACCGTGCCGTACCCTCTAGGTACGGTATACTACGTATGGGTCCCGGTATTTATATGAAGAACTCTTGGAGGCTCTTCGGTCGGATTGATTCCTTTTTTACATCTGCGTGGCAAGATACATACTGGACGTAAGTGCAGATGGATAGGAAACGCCAATGCTCGGGACTCAACCCAAACTTGAGTTTGATTCACCTCTTTGCGTCAGCTGTAGGTTCTCTATCCTCTTCTTCTTCCTCCATCCTCCCGTACTGTATAGTGGTACGCGAGTTGATTGGCGTCGGTACTGGGTGTCTGAAGAACTCATTCTTACGGAGGCTGGTGGCCAGTGAACTGCTAGTCGCCGCCAGCGCGTCTGCATAACGCTTCTGGGATGACGAGGGATGTATTCAAGTAAAGACTTTCTATTGAAAGATTCCCAATTTTGATGCTTCCTGGTTTGGTACGCTCATGGCGGGGGGTTCTTGATTCAGACTTCATACTCACCGCGAACTTGTGACAATCGAATTGAAAATCTCCAAAAGGCTTCGAGATATTCGATCCGCCCAGCTCTTTGGCAGAAACTGAGTCCGAATGAGAAGCGCGTTGTATTTCGCAACAATTATTGGAGCACGGGACTTAAGTCAAGCGATAAGCCCGAGCATCACTGTGCTTTCCGGGGGAGATTAAGACAACTCCAACTCCAGAGGAAACTGTAGGACATCCGGGTTAATTACTCCTATTAACTGCCTGCTTGGAGGCACTCATCGAAAGTATCCACATTGGCCATACTTGTTGGTGTGATAGTGGTGTTAACCTCGGTGGGGTTTCATCCGGCAAGTCATCATATTATTCTGCGGGTACTCTGTGGTCGGTTTGCCGCCAAGATAGTCCCAAAATCGCGCTTGCCCTTTTTATCGACCTTCTGCTGCTTGAAGCTACAAACTCGTATTGGGACACAGAGAAAGGCCCACTTCGCTAGCCGCCAATTGCCATAAGAGAGGTCGGCGGTTAGCGTCATAAAAAACCACCCCGTCTGATTAACCGTTGGAATAACTAGATCGTTCTGTCGCAACTAAGTGAATGCGTGCCCAATCAAGCTAACGGGTCGATGAATCAACGAGTCATCCAACCGCAGAGTCCACCGCATCAAACAAGATCGGGAGCGGACTCGAACTCGAATGCCAAAGCGGATTTACTGCCAAATCAGGATCCGGACTGCCAAATCAGAGTCCAGATCAACATTAAAGTTCGGATAAACCGCGAAACCGAAAAACGGGCAAAGAAGCAAGCACCTGGAGGGCTCAGCCAAAACCGAGCCACTCCTAGGTGGCTCAGCCAAAGCCGAGCCACCTCTAGGTGGCTCGGCCAGGTGGCTCGGCCATGGCCGAGCCACCTAGGTGGCTGACCGAGCCACCTAGGTGGCCGGGCACAGATTTGAGCCCAGATCTGAGCCCAGATCTGAGCCCAGATCCGGCTTGAGGAGCCTATAAATAGACTTGAAGGCTCATTGTTGCGGAGGGTGGGACTTTTGAGAGGGGAAACTCTGCTGGATTAAAGGCTCAAGACTAAAAAAAGATTGGAGCTTTGGAGCTTTGAAGACTAAGACTTTTCAGATCTGGTTCTTAGCGATCATCCACGCCAAATAAGGCAGGAGTTCGAGAGAGATCAGATCTGAGATCTACACGGTCATCCTCCGGATCAAAACTTGGTTTTTGATCCCGAGAAGAGTATTGATTTCGCTTGGTCGATTTCGATTACTTAGGGCTATTATTTCCTTGGTGAAATAATCCCCTCGACTGTTATTTCCTTCATGAAATAACACCCGACATACCGTGTAGATCCGACCAGATCAAGATCGCGCGGTGGTCCACGGATTAACCCCGGCGCAGGCAAAGAACCCACACAAGCAAGAGACCGCAAAACAGGATCTTGCGATTTGTTCCGAAAGAAGGAAATTTGTAATCTTTTTTTCTTTGTTTGATTTTGTTGTAACCGGATCTTATAAAAAGACCGGATCTTTTGTAACCGATAAACTGTTGCTTAAAGAAACAATGACATCAACAAAGACGATTTTCCCCGCGAACAATCTGGCGACCATAGTGGGAGCAAAATAGCTCTACAAAGTCCAAGACACCTATGGGTGTCTCGGCCAAGCTTTAGCTGAGACACCTCTTGGTGTCTCGGCCAAGCTTTAGTCGAGACACCTATGGGTGTCTCGCTG